>NC_142170.1:28299420-28665588 GCF_029865625.1 Vigna umbellata | reverse complement strand
ATATATATATATATATATATATACATGCATAAAACACATACAAACATATGACCGACAATTCTACTTTGACTGTCCGGACTGGTATGAATATGTAGCTTTGGCCGTTCGTGCACTCGTGGGTGTAGTAATTGGAAACCCATCAGCTGTCACACAAGGTTAGCCCGTTATACCTCACCTAAGGTCTTTTTCCTTAGACTAGGACCTCCTGCTATTCTCACGACATGAATTACCCATCTTCTACTTGAGATTTGATAATCATTAGAATGTCAGGATGAACACAGTGGATTCCACTATCCATATTCATACCATACTATTACCTTGAAAACCAACCACCGAGACATTCCTCCTTGGAATTCTCTTTCATATCTACCTTTAGAAATCTCATGCTCGATTACAATATCAACATTATTTCTCATGCATAACACATTTAAACACTAAAATAAACACTCATAATACAATATAACCATAATCTTTTACAGACCAAAAACTTATTAGTAATATCGAACCGAACGATGACGACTACCACCCATGAATATGACTGAACGATCAATTGGAAGAATAAGACTCAAACATGAGCCAAATACTGTTTGAGGGTCAAACACTAGATCAATCGATCACTTAGAGTTTAGATCGAATGCTTATAACTAAAACCAAACACTTAGTGTGAGACCGAACGGTCTTTCACTGTCCATAGAACAGGACCGAACGGTCCTTACTAGATAATGTTGAAGAAGTGGTCGAACATTATTATTGACCGACTACTAAAAGTGAGATCAAATACTATAATATTCCGATTCTACAGCAGGACCAAAAGAAATACTATTAAACCAAACACCCCAACAAAACCGAGTACTAATGTAGACCGAATTCTAAAAGAAGACCGAGCTCCACTAAGGGACCGAACTCTAGTGTAGAATCGAACAGACCAATAGTAGGACCGAACGATATACTAAAAATGAATACCAACTCATAACTGAACGATCATTAACTAGTAATGTCCATAAGAGACCGAACATAGTTAAGATAATACTAATACTAGACCGAACACTATTTTAAAATCAACTACTAGTAGCAAACTGATCGATTATTAACTAAAGTTTTCCATAAGCAGAACCTAGGTAAAACCGAACATAAGAAGAAGGCCAAATGGTTAACAAAGAACCCTTACCAAACTGCATAATTCTGTAGAATAACTGCAGAATTATGATCAACCCCAATCTTTACCAATTTCTTTCATTCTTCTTATCTTATAATCCTCCCAATTTTATTATACAAACCTATACATTTGTAAAGAACATCTAAACATTCCTCATACAGACCAAACTCACACCGAACCCAAATTCTCCACTTTTACTACGATAATTCCTTCCAATACCACTCGGTCACTGAACCAGTAATATGCAGAATCACAATCAACATGAATATAGCATATAATATTGTTCAATAACCATATCAAGCACACAATCATTCAGTTTCACACACATGCATCTCCAACACATAGCATTTTCATACATCATAAACTAAGCAACTAAATTAACTAGCTTCCCTTACCTTTTTTACTGAACCAAACTCTAAACAACTGTAGAACTCAATCACAACCAGAACTCCTAAGAACCTAAAATTCACCGATTCATTAGGATAAACCAACCAAAAGATCATATCTATGATCAGAAATGGGAAGAGGAAATGGATGAACACATGCAACTAGAAAATTGACTTGCATGTGTCAAAAAGTTTTGGAATTTCACAAGAACTCAAGAAATCGAGACTTACCAACTCTAAATAAGACTTTGATCGGTGGAAAATGTTGTTTTGGACTCCAAGATGACTTAAGCTTGGTCTGATTAGAAAGTAGATGAAGTAATATGAGAGATTTTGAGAGAAGGAGAAGAAAAGAAGATTTCAGAACTTTGGAGAGAGAGAGTGCATGTAGAGAAAGGAGCAAAATTTTGAAACTTTCATTTATATACTACCGTCAAAAACCGATCGGTCCACTCAATTACATACACCTGTCTTCCCACTTTCTCTGAATTTCTCAGTTCTTACATGGACTAGGCAAGGTAACTCGTTTTCACAGCACTACTATTTATTTAGTCTTCCAAAAAGTGTTTAAAAAATTTTCAAAAGAAATATAAATATTACATTCCTACGAGGAACTATAAGGTATAATATATAAATATATACCTCCTATTTTAACATTTATGTATTAAGAGGTCAAAAAGGTGTCACCTCGACCAACACATCGATGTGGACTAACATGCCTTTTGATGTACACGCTGACAATATTACTATAAGTCATAACCTAAATTAGATAAAAAGGATTAAGGATAATTAATCCCAAGAAGAAACCTAATCACAAGGAGATCGTCTAACATTTCCTGTTTTAAAGTTTAACAAACAACATTGAACAAAATAAGTGTTTATCAATATAAATTGTCTATTAAATAATGTTTTGCGAAAATAGCGTTTGTCTAGCAATAATCCTCTAACAGACAATATTTAACAAATATCGTCTAACAAAAGGAAATGTCTAAGTGTACACTTAACAAAACACTGAAGTTTAAAATTTTATATCTAAACAATATTGAACATATAAACATTTAAAGAAAATAACCATCTAGGAAAATCTCGTTAAACGATATAATAAAACTTACAAATTTTTTTATAAAATAAGCATTTAACATGTTATATCATCTAAAGTTTATATATTAAATGCTTCGCTTCTTAAACGATGTTTCTATCAACGAGCTGACATGTGTTAAATTGTTTTAAACATGCAATATGCCTAAACATTTACTAACGTTTAAAAAATTTATTGTATATACGAAAAGTACCTCTTTGCTTGTATGTTTTATTCTCTTTATCTGTGCACATCATGAAAGTACATGTGCTCAAGATAGAGCCTTATGAGTTTTTCTTCAGTGTCGTGAATAACCAATACACATGTTGTAGCTTCATATACCTCGTCGATGGAGACAATAACTTCTTGTGCAACAACCATGGTAGTGGTTAAAGATCTTCTTTGGATGAGAGTTTTGGCGAGTTTAGGGTTTTAGAAAGACAAGCGCTTGAGAGATAATTTGAGATGACTTAGGATGCACAAAAATGTTTGAGGTTTTTTACGGTTATGTGTTCAAGGGATAAAAATGCTTTCTTGGAATGGTAACCGTAAACCATTTAAGGGCAATCATTTCATATTAATTCCATGTGTATGGTTTTTTTTATTTGGCATTTTTGAATTTTTCTTTTATCTATGAGCCACCGTGAGGCACCAACAACCATTTTCCATCGCCACTGTGAATCGCAAAATGCGAAACCCTTGTCTTCTCCACGTTCGTCCAACCTTCATCACTCCTCAACCCTAATCGCAACAACATTCATCTTCTTCCTCGCAAGAACCTTCATCCATCATCTACTCTATAAAGGAAAATCAGAAAGCCGTCATGCGAACCAGATTTGCCCTCCTCGCAAGCTTCGTCTTCGCCACCACGCACCTATGAAACAAGAACCAAAAAGCCCAACTATGGCAACGCGCTACTATGACTAGCCAACAATCACCAAAAACCCCTCTTATGCGCGGTCTAGACAAATGTCTTTTGCAGATACCCTGATTTGGGTGAAAAAGGGATTTGCCACGTAGCAGTCCCAATTAGATTGCTCTCATCGGGTGAAAGAGTCAACAAAGTCCCAAATATGGTCAAACCAATGGGCTAAAGTGCAATTAAAGAAATCTTCTGGATCTTTATGCAATTTTGAATAAAATTAGAAAGGTTAAATTGGAATTTTTGGAAAGAATAAGTGTGGAAAATCTATTAGATATTTTATGAGATAATTAAATATGGAAAGATCAACAAAAAATATCTCCCAAATATCTTTATAATTATCTAAAATCTGTCAATTATTTAGAAGATATTGCAGTACAAGATAAGAGATTTTATCAACAGAAAAATCAGAATCCAAGTCCAATCAAGTTCTATATAAAGAGACCAAGGGGAAGTAGAAGAGGAACTCAACACTCTACATTCAACAACTCCACCATTCTTCTCACTTTTATTTTTACAAAGTATTTCACTCCATTCATGGAAGGCTAAGCTTCTAGGGTTATTCCACCCTAATTTCATTATGGATTGTAAGGTTAATTGAATATATGTTTTTGGTTTTTTTGTTATTGATTTGGGTTATCTTTTTTTATGTCTTCCATCTCTCAATCACATTAAAAGTAATGGTTTGTACATTATAAGGTGTTTGAATCTATATACATATTGATCATATGAGTTTAATGGTTTCTAGGTTTGATTGAGAATGTGCTTTGATTGAATTTCGGAACTTTCATATGATTGAATGAGTTTTTGCTATCAATTGATAATATACTTTGATTAGTGGTAAAAACTTTAACAACAATTAATATAGAATTTACTTTGATTAATTAACTTTTAATTTGGTTAGGAAATTAAAGCATAAACATGATTAAACACAATAGGATTTAATTCAGAATGTACTTTGGTTGAATTTATTGTGAATAATCTAGAAAAGTCTTGCTTTTGATTGATAATCTACTTTGATTAATTGAACACCACCCTTAAATTAATTAAGAATATACTTTAATTAATTTGAAACTCGAAAAATAATCAATTGAACAATAATTTGTGAATAATCGATGATGAATTTATCTTGGAAAAGTAGTGGAATTAGCCTATATTATTATAATTGTTTTAAAGTCTCGTATTTGTTCTTCATTTAAACTCACAACATTCTTCAATATTAATTTCATTAGGATAGATTTTCACTTTTATTTTTAAGCATTGCATTCCATTTTACTAACCTTTCAAAGTCTTCATAAGAGTCAAGTATTTGAAAATCAATTATGTATTCATTGGAAAATGACTCAGGGTTACTTTAATCTTATCTAGTTTTTTAACTACTAATTTGACAATACTGAAGTTGCCTTGTTAAGTGGTATTAATTTGATAGCGTCAATGATAATGTATCAGACTGACATGACAAATGATAAGATGATTTGAACATGCAATACAATCTAACGCTTATCAACGTTTAAAACATTTAATGCATGTACAATAAAGTGTTTTGATACTTGTATACTTTGTTCTTCATATTTGTGGAGATCACAAAAAGCATAAAGATATTATCAGAATCACTACACTAAAGAAAAAGACATTGTGAGAGAAGAACATTCTAGGAATGTTTATCTTGAAGCCTTCTACTTTGTCATATCATACAAACTTAGAAAAGAAAAGAAAAGAGAGCCTTTGTTGAATATCCACTCTAACGTTTGTCTCCGTGCTCATAGCGTCTATATGCAAATGCTCAAAGAAGAGAAGAGAGAAAACTAGAGAGTCAGCATAAATCAAGTGCTTTGTTCCGAAATTACATCCTCTAAAGCTTTTATCCATAAAGAGTGAGAAGGAGAAATTACAAGAACTCAGACGTGCCCAAGAGTGGTTTATAATACTCAGTATAGTCAGGATTGACTAGGGGACCAAAAATGGTTGGATACTTGTAAACTAGGAGTGATTTATAATACTCAAACTAGACAAGATTGATTATGTGAACCAGGAGTGGTTTATAATACTCGAACTAGTTATGTTGACTAGGTGTACCAAGAGTGGAGCTAATACGCATTGTAAACCTAAAGAGGTTAAACTCGTTGTAATCTTGTTAAAGATTAGTGGAACACTTTAAAAGTTCTTAAGAGAGAACTAGACGTAACTTAGGTTGAGTGAACCAGTATAACAATTGTGCTTTATTGTTTTCATTCTTTAAAAGCTTTTGTTAAGTTCTCTACATCATCGTTTGAAGCATACCCTCATTTGGAAACCTTTAAAAAATCATCAGACATCTTTTGTAAAAGATTTAGAAAACACTATTCACCTCTTTCCCCCTCTAGTGTTTTCTTGTGTATTTCATCAGATGATATATGCTTTGAGGTAGATTAGAGCTAATATTCAATGATCTTTCTTGTACATGTTCTCTTTCTTTCTCTACTCTTCTCTCTTCTATTTTCACATTCTTCAACTTCAACAACCATTTCTTCTCATATGTGAGACTTCTTTATATAACCTTCTTGTGAGATGACAGTTGAACGCACAATTGACTATAGATATACTTTAGAGCCATTTTTAGGTAGATAGTTAGAATTAGGTCTACATTGTAGGCTGACAATGCTTTATCAAAGCTTTCTTTCATATGTAGCTTGTATGGCCTTTTAGTGTTAAAGCTTTGAGGAAACATTCTAGGAATGACTTTTTATCTCTCAACGTCTTTCTGTCCTTTGTGTAGTGCTTCTGAATAAAGCTTATTGTTGACATTACCTGCACAGACAATGAGAACTGAGCATGCAAGAAAAGAGACATTTTTTCATTAAAAAATTAAACGTTTTAAAACGTTGATGATTATTAAGCACGTTGCATGTTTAAAACATTTTGGCACATGTCACCATTATTTGATAAAAGCATCCTTTAAAGGTAAAGCAATTTATGTGTTATGCTTAGATGATATGATACTTTAAATTTTTGTTTCATAAGGTTGAGTAAGCTTCCATCATTTAGTTATACTCATCAAAGATTGACGTTCAGACGCTTTATCATTTTGTTCAAGCGCTATGGTGATTAGACATTCTATTAGGAGTTCTACGTCGTTTGGCACTTTTTATGTCTTATGTCTTGGGCACGTATGAGATATAAGATAATTATATATGTTTTGATAACGTTTAACATGTTATATTGATATCCTATATAATTCATCTTATCAGACGCATAATAGTTCAACACATTTTGTTATTAACTCTTAAGCACCAGCGTATAGTTCAACGTTTACATGAAATATGTTTCCTTTACATCAGACATTATTTGTGTTTAGAAAGATTTTGCTTCGAACATTGTATTCTTTATAAATCTTGTTCGATACATTGGACATATTTATATCTGATAGACACTTATTTCATTTAGTATTATCCTTTGGTATATGTAAACGTTAGACATTATATCTTGTGATCAATATTTAGTTTAATGTTGTTTGTTAAACTTTAAAACTTGAGTTGTTGAATAGTCTAGTCTCTCTAGACGATCTCGACAACCCCTGGTTAAGGCTCTTGAAGAGTTGCCCTCTTTACAACTTCTTTGGTAGGAGGAGGTGGACTTCTCTCCCTCATGCATGCAGGGTGTTCTTTTTCCCCTTATCTACTTGAGGACAAGGGGGGACAACAATCAAAGATGGATTAAGGAGTTGGAGCAAGCTAGGAGGGAGGATGATGCTCGAACTGCCTCTCTTAGGAAGGACGTTTGGTGGCTCGTTGAGCCTCCTCTATGGCAACGGGCTGTGTGGCCTAGGGTAGCGATGTCAACACCTGGGCGACTGGATGTTTCCATCCCTTTGATTCCACGTTGAGCGACGATCTTCTTGAAAAGACCCTTTTTTTGGATTGAGGGAAGCCATGAGATTTGAAAGAAAACAGAGAATTTAACTAAGTTAACACCGATCGCCCCATAAGTGCAGGTAAATAAGACATCTTACCAAACATCTCGTTACAGTGGTTTCCAAACCTAAGGCAATTGACAATAGTTAAGGAAGGGAGGCGATGAGGTAGCTTGTCGATCATCTCCAATGTTTCCACCTCGACCGGTGACATTGTCGCCTTGTGCCGTGAAGTTACTTTCCTCAAATTCTCAGTCTAATAAAAGGGAAACTTGGACCGACCGACCTCATAAAAAAACTTGGATCAGCCGACCTCTGTTATTCAACTATAAAATATTTGGTCTTGAACCCCTTGAAAGAGACGGTGTATAGGGTAAACAACCACCTCCTCTTCTTGGATATGAGGGAAACCCGCCCCTTTTGGACATTGGGTCGTGTGCGGAAATAGTGTAGAGAGATGAGGGAGCGAGAGTGACGCCGATAGTGATGCACAACATCACGAAAGCTTGTGTAAAGACTCAACTGATTAGGTGAAGTTAAGTAGGTGCCAAGTTAAGCTCCCTCAACACGCTAATATGAAATTTTTTGAAGGGAAGGCGAATGAGCAAGTCTTCAAACAGATAGATAGGGGCACATGAAGAAAAAGTACTTGGGACGACCTTCCTTCTTGTTTCCCAACTAAAATGGGACGAGGATATATTATCACCTGAAGAGTTCATGTCTCTGCTGAACGTCCTCCTTGCTCCTTGCTCCAGATAACCAATCAGTGTAGGGGGATGACCTGCAGAATACACTCTAACGCTCAAGTCAAAAATTTTCTCTGTAGGCCTTTTGGAATTCAATAGTGAGTAAAAATGTCTTTACCTCGAAATTAAAGCCTTATTTATAGAGTTTAAAAGAATCTAACCAATTAATTACCTCTTAATGATTATTAATGCAAACCTTAACCGCTTAATAGTAGCCGTTGTGACATTAATTGTGCCTTAACTCTGCTCAACGGTTGTCGGGACTGAGCGGTCATGAGATGCTTTCTCGCACGTCAACTGCTCGGTCCTTTCCAACTATTTTGCTACCTTACCTGATCGGTCAGATATAAGCCCATAGTAACATAGGCCCCCCAAGCCCTAACAACATCTTAGATTTTGCGTAGGGTTTTGAAGTCTTCACCGATTGGTTTAGGGTTCTTGGGTTGTGACAGCTCATCAATCGTCGCGTCCCTTCAATATCTGCAAAATGGCGAAAGGAGCGGAAGTCGAAGAGTCACGACTGAAAAAATGGGCAGGAAAAGGTGAAAACATAACGTCACGACACTTGAACCGTCAGATCTTTTCCCTTTGAATGCTCCATATAGGTTTGGTGAACCGCCTTTACCATCTATAAATAGTGGTAGGGTCACCCCATTTTTTCACTTTCCCCCTCGAGCTCTCTAGCAAACCGAGCGTTCTTCCTACTCTTCCCTTCTAAAAAGCCTTAAACTCTTTGCTTTAGGTAACCATGTATTCTCAAGCTTCTTTTGACTCCGCCGGAGGAGAAGGCGAGGGGTATACTGACAACAGGGTTGCTACGTCTTCCTCCTCCACCTTGGGTGCTGTCGACGAGAGAAATCCCCCTGCCGGCAACCAGACCGGGATGTCGGGCAGTGAGGATTCTTAATGTATTCTCGAAGACAGCGACGCTGAACAAATTGCCATCCACGTGGATTTCACCGGGGCTTGGGATGGAAAGCCTAAAAACTGGCCTACCGTCACCGACTACGATTGGGCTCCCCACGAGGTCAAGCAAAACGCTTCCTTCTTCCATTCTTGTCGTCCCATCAAAGAGCTTATCGCGACATTAGCCTAGTGAAAGCGGCCGAGGATGCAAGCCATTTTAAAATAACCATCTGCCAAATGACCGAGCGGGTGTGTCATGGTCGGGAGGGCTATGCCTCAAACTTCTTTTACCTCCACACTGTTCAAGGATTTAAAAGTCCTTCTTCCTTTCTCTGAGTTCCACATGGGCGTTCTACGAGAGCTTAGTGTGGCTCCCACCCAACTGCACCCGAACGGTTGGGCATTCATATAGGCGTTCTCCGTTTCCTGCACGGCTCTTGCTCTTTATCCCACTCCTACACATTTCTCAACTTTTTCCCCGTGTAGTCTCAACCGAACAAGCCCTGGGTTTCCCTTAATTCAATCCAGGATAGACAACATTTTACGCTGTTCAACACCTCCTGTAAGGATTTTAAGGGGAACTTTGTCAAGGTTGTCCCTCTAGAGGTCGGGCGTCCAAGCTTTTACTTCCCGGATGGCCAGCCCAAATTTCCCTTCTACTGGACCGATTGTCCAATGAGGGTTGTTTCTTGGGCCAAGTCCAAAATGACGCCCGAGGAGTTGGATCTGGTCAGTCAATTAAGTCAGCTGCCCCTCAAGTCCTCCTCCCGCAGGCTCATTAGTTTTTTGAACAATAAGAATCTTCACAATAATGTTTTTAGTAAGCTACTTTTGACCATTTTTCCGAGCAGTTGTTTGTAACTTATCTCAATTTGTTTTTGTCGTGCAGATTATCTGTCATCGATGGATCCTTCCAAGAGTAGCACCTTTGCACGCTTGTTTTCCCTTAGGGAGGTGATTTGAAGAAGTCTAGTGAAAGGACTTCATCCCGTGCACCCATTACTCCTTCCCTACCCATACCAACTGCGCAGGCCCAACAGGCGCAACCTCAACCGACCATTCCTGGGGCCCAAACCGCCGCTTCCGCTCGGCTGGCCACTACCATTGTCAAGAAGGTGGTTGAGGCCATTCACATCTCTTCTGATCCAAATCAGAAGAAGAAAAAGAATAAAAGGAAGGCTGCTCGGGAGCCTTTAGTTTCTTCCAAATGTAGCAGGAGGGCCCTTCCTAACAGTCCTCCTCTTTCCGGGCCGCTCGACCCCAGCCTATGGGTGGCCAAGCGCATCCACTTCGACCTTTTCACTAAAGAAAAGGGCTTTGCGAAAGGGATGACTGAATAGGAGGCTTCAAACATGGCCTTCGAGTTGACCGCTCGGTCAACCATGTGCATGGCCTATGCCGTTGAGAAGAAGGCAACTACCTCGACCAAGCTTCAAGCGCTTCAAGAAAAGTATGAGGAAGCAGTGAAGTCGAACAAGGAACTAACCCTTCAGCTAGCCGAGGTTGAGAAGATGGCGGAGGATGACAAGAACAAGGCAAACACTCTGCTTGCCGAGTCCTGACAACTTGAAGCTTGACCTGCAACGACCCACTAGCAAAAACAAGAAGTTGGTGACCGAGATGGACAATCTTCTAACCGTGCGGAGCGCACTGCGCAACACAATGCTGAAGTTGGAAAATGATAACAAGTTCCTGGGTGATGAGGTTGTCAACGAGCATGTCCTCAGTTTTGAGAAAGCGCTCGCCTAGTGCAACTTGCTTTTTCAAGTGCCTATAGAATACCCCCGCCTCGACGTCGAAATGATCGTAGTTAACAGCGAGCTGGTGCCCATGCCTGTCCCTCCGCCTTCAACCCCGATTGTTCAGGCTGCCGAGCAACCCCAATCATTGAAGTGATTGAAGAAACCGTTGGGGCCAATGCATGAATGTGATAGTTCACCTTGTTTCCTGTGCCAGGTCCGGTTTTAAACCCTTGCTTTTTTGTAATAAACTAATTTCAACTAGTATACAAGTTTTTATCTTGTTTACTCTTTCCTGTTTTTTCATTGTTTGTTCCCGAGCTTTTTTACTTAGCGTTTCCGTGTGTTCGTAGGAGTTCACTTAGAACGTTCGCTAGGCCATTAAGGTAAGAGTTACTAAAACATTCCTTACCGAGCGTTAAACCCTAGGAGTTCACTTAGAACGTTCGCTAGGCCATTAAGGTAAGAGTTACTAAAACATTCCTTACCGAGCGTTAAACCCTAGGAGTTCACTTAGAACATTCCCTAGGTCGCATTAAGGTAAGAGTTACGAAAACGTTCCTTACCAAGAGTTGGACTCTAAGAGTTCACTTAGAACGTTCCCTAGGTCAAGGATTAGGGTGAGAGTTACTAAAACGTTCCTCACCAAGCGTTGAACCCTAGGAGTTCACTTAGAACGTTCCCTAGGTCGTATTAAGGTAAGAATTACGAAAACGTTCCTTACCGAGCGTTGGACTCTAGGAGTTCACTTAGAACGTTCCCTAGGTCAACAAAGATATAACTTACACAAAATATGGATGGAAAGACTGATATTATTAATGGCTGATCAAATAATTTCATCCTAAGCTTTTCAACTAAAATAAAACTTAAGGTGCGATGCATTCCCAGTGTTGGGGATGGCTTTGCCTATCGGATGTGTTAGAAAAGATGTGCTTTGTTTCTCACACCAAGAAGGGGGTGAATTGGTGTTGTATAAAAATGATTGCTTTTGAAATCTTTTTTCGCAAAACAATAAGTCTTTAAACTTTTCTTGAATCACAAGTAAAAATGTATGCAATGCAACATTATGCGTATTCGAATACAGACAGAGTATAATCGATTTAATGCAGAGAGATAGGGAGAAGAAAATTCAAACTCTGAGTTTTATACTGGTTCGACTAACCTACCTATACCCAGTGTCCTTCCGCTCTGTCCGAGATTGGAAGCCAATGCACTATAAAGATCTGAGTTTTTACAACACGGGCTTTACAGCGACCACACTTTCAAAATGTAAATCACCTCTCTAACTCACTAATCTAATATAGGCAAATACAAAAAAGATTAGCAGCAAGAACAATCCTCTCTTCTGTAAAACTTCAAAGCTCAATCTGAAACTTGATATGAAAATTGTTAAACTCAATTGTCTTCTTACAGAATTTCAAATCATGCGTCTATATATAGTGTAAGTCAAATCATACGCATTTTAATCTATTATGCTATTAATCTAATCGGTTTCATTTCATAGTTATAACAGATTAACAAGAGTCAAATCCATTAATTGAATGATCAATTAATGTAATCGATTTGCAATAAATGCTTGGTCAACATATTTAAAAATATGACCGTGGAGACAATTATGTCAAGCAATGAAACAGTTTTCAAACTTTAACAGACTTCATTGAATACATGATCCATGTAATCGGTTAAGCTTTAACACTTATCATATTTTTGAAAGCTTTTCTTCTCAAAATCCATCACAACACACTTGAAAATTAATTTTCCAAACATACGAGTTTTAATCGATTTAACCACTAATGTAATCAGTTCAAAACTTGTTGTTTTGCCACAGTTTGAAAGTTAAGTTGTCTGATGACTTTAATTGATTAACACACCATTGTAATCGATTAAGTCATACAAATATGCTTGGTGCATGTTGTTTTTCCATTTCCAAAACTCATATTATGCATACACGAATATAATCACATTTCAAACATATTAATATGCAATAATCAACACAATATGTCCACAACTATGCTTTGTACAAAACTCATAGTAAGCATAAGCATATATAACAAAAGTAACACAATACATACACATGTGTTTTTATTAACAATGTGTTGTCATAATCAAAAACAGATATCACAGAGATTGTGGGTTCAATTAACACTATGCTCCCCCTATCAACAATCTCAACAGGGTGTTCCAACCGGTAAGCTCCATTTTTAGGTTTTCAACCACCCTGAAAGAACCCTCCCAATTTGCAGCCAGCTTTCCATCCGTTCGATTGCACCGAGCGTCTCCAGTCTTTCGCCACACTAGATCTCCCTCAGCAAACTGCCTTAGTTTTATCTTAGTGTTATAGCGGCGAGCAATGAGCCTTTTCTAAGCTTCCGCTCGGAAACAACAATTTCTCTTCTTTCTGCTAAGGTATCCTCCACCGAACGGCTGCACACAACCATGTCGTCCACATAAACCTCCATGCACTACCCAATTTAATGACAAAAGACTTTGTCCATCAAATGTTGATATGTAGCCCCTACATTCTTCAACCCGAATGACACTACTTCATAGCAATAATTTGACCGCTCAGTAATGAAAGTTGTTTTATCACTATCAGGGAGGGTACATGGGGATCTGATTATAACCCGAATAGGCATCCAAAAAACTTAAAACTTGGAACCCTGACGCCCTATCTACCAAAGCATCAATGCTCGGAAGAGGATAAGAGTCTTTAGGGCATGCTTTGTTTAAGTCTGTGCACATCCTCCACTGCCCATTCGACTTTTTCACCATAACAACATTCGCCATCCAAGTAGTATACTTGACTTCACGAATGAATTTTTCCTCAAGGAGCTTCTTCACCTCGACCTCCACCGCCAACCTTTTCTCCTTCCTAAGCCTCCTCTTCTTCTGCGCCACCGGGCGGGCCTCCTTAAACAATGCCAATTTATTCGACATAACTTTTGGGTGAATTCCCGGCATGTCGGCTCCGATCCAAGCAAACAACTCTCTGTTTTTCTTTAGCTGCTTGCCTATCAGCTTGGCTTGTTCCTCTCCCAACTCATTCCTAATGGAAGTAACCTGGTCCTCCTTGCGCCCAAGATCGAACAGTCTCCTTTCTCCCAGTGGCTCTATCCGGTCGTCAGTATTGGCTCTAACTCTGTCATTGCTACCTCCGACCGTTTGACTTTTCGCCTAGAAGTTGAGGGTTCAACCTTCAGGCTCGCAACGTAAGACTCCCGAGCAACCTTCTAATCTGCCCGGATGGTGCAAATGGTACCCTTGTTAGAAGGAAACTTAAGGGTTAGGTGGGTGTTGAGACGATTGCCCCAAAAGCATTTAGGTAGGGTCTGCCTAAAATCACGTTGTATGGGGTGCTAGCTTCTACCAACAACAATATGGTCTTCAGCTCCTTAGCACCCCGTTTGGTTCCTAGGCACGTTCTCAAATCTACGTACCCTCGGGTATTTACTCTTTCTCCAGCAAACCCTACAATATGCTCGTTGTAGGGCACGACCAAGTGCTCCGACAAATCCATTTGCTATAAAGTCTTCCAGTATAGGATGTTGACCGAACTACCTTGATCGATCAAAACTTTGCCAATGCTGTATCGAGCAATAACAGCGGTGATCACCATAGGATCGTTCTGCTCGAGATCGGGAGCATGAAAATCCTCATCAGTAAAGGTAATCGGTGTCATCGAGCATTTTTTACGTCCACCCTATGCACACTTTTTAGCTCCCTCAAACTCCTCTTCCTCGCAGATGCCGACGACCCTCCTGCAACAAAGCCTCAAGAAATATTGTTAATGATGTCATCCAACAGTTGATCATGACTTTGACTTCCGTTGCGACGACGATCCTCCCTAGGATCAGACCGCTTGGATCTCCCTCTCCTTGGTGGACTTTTTTCCACCCGCTTACTCCTCACGAACCTTCTAAAATGCCCCGCCCTTAACAATTCTTCAACCTTGTCTCTTAGAGTGGTGCATTCTTCACTGGTATGCCCCATATTCTGGTAATAGATGCAATGCTTCGTATCATCCGCATTCTTAGGCTTCAATTTTTTATTCAATGGGGGAAGGAGATCCGCGCTCAGGGCTTCCTCCAAAATTCTCGCCCTTGGCGCATTCAGTTGGGTATACCGCTCAAATCTGGGGTCTTTCGGACTATCTTTGAACTTTTTCCCTTTCTTTCGTTTGTTTGGAACGAGCTTCTTCTTACCCTCTTTCTTCTCTTGGCCTGAGGACGAAGTATTCTCTTCGTGCCGCCTTTTTTGGATAGCTCGCATTTCCTCAATCCGAATGAATTCAGGCGCCCTATCTTGCAATTCGTCCATTGTCATGGGTGGTCGTGCGAATAGGCTTTCCACCAAAGAACAAGGTCTTAAAGCAGTAGACAAGGTGCTCATTATGAATTTCTTACCCACGCCCTTCACCTGCCATACGATCTGATTATAACGGTGGATAAAATCCCTCAGGCCTTCGCCTTTCTCCTGCTTGATTTTAGTCAGCTCCATGTATGTAAGACTTTGCATCTTACTGGAGGCAAACTCTCGCTCAAATAGGTGTCTCAAGGTCTCAAAACTGTCAATGGTCCTGGGCCGAAGAAAATGGAACAGCCTCCCCTTTAACCGATAGGGAAAAAACCCTGCACCACACACTCTCATTGGGTGATTAGATAGCCATGACATCTGCAAATGACCTTAGATGCTCCTCTAGATCCCCTGATCCATCATATTTTTCAAGAGTTGAGAGCATCCTATCCGACATTGGCTCCTCCATGACTGCAGCTGTAAAAGGGTGAAGCGCCCTTTCCCGAGCGGCGTTTGTTGGTCGGACAAGGGGGCTTCTGGAACTGTTCTCCTCCTGATCAGAATCCTCATGATCAGTTTCAGAAAATTCCACAATGGGAGTTCGAGTGGGTGTCGCCGACTGCTGATTCGGCGGGGCCCTCTGTCCCACATCGCGGTCCCTTTGCCCCACATCGCGGTCCCTTAGCGTTGCATCCCGCTCGGCTCTCAAAGTCGTGATCTCCGTCTGCATGGCCTCCATATGTCTTCTCATCTCCTGCATCATCGCTACTGGGTCTTGTGCTGCCATCCTTATGGTCTCGTTAGGGTGTCTTCAAAATCTTTATGGAAATGGGATGAGGATAACCAGCTGAAGAGTTCCTGTCTCTGCCGAACGTCCTCCTTGCTCCTTGCTCCAGATAACCGATCGGTGTAGGGGGATGACCTGCAGAATAGACTCCGACGCTCAAGTCAGAATTTTTCTCTATAGGCCTTGTGTAATTCAATAGTGAGTAAAAGTGTCTTTACCTCAAAATTAAACCCTTATTTATACAGTTTAAAAGAATCTAACCAATTAATCTACCTCTTTATCATTAATACAAACCTTAACCGTTTAACAGTAACCGTTGTGACATTAATTGCGCCTTAATTCTACTCAACAATTGTCGGGACTGACGTCATGAAATGCGTTTTAGCATATCAACCGCTCGGTCCTTTCAGTCTTTTCCAATTATTTTGCCACCTTACCCGATGATGTGTCAGCTATAAACCCATAGTAACACTTCTCATGAAATACCCGTTAGTTTCCCTTGCAAACAATAAGGTTGAAGCAGTCAGCATCTTAAGGGGACTTGTCGTAGCAAGTCTGCTCGGTCCACCATTGCAATTGACTCCCGTAGATTTGATTCATGGATTCAAAATGACTCTAAGTTCTATGTTCACTACTTAAAATCCATCCGTCAGCACTGAAGTCACGAGAAATTAAATGCGTGAAAATCTAAAAAGAGCACATTGCGTAGGAAACTTGGGAACATCCATGACATAGACACCACCGACTTATTCAACATCAACACTTCCCTCTAATTCTTTCATATTTGCCAAAGAATTTAAACATTTTGATCTAATATATTCATATGAACTATAAAATTCTGGTGTAGTTATCTTTGTTGCGCCCAAGAAGCTCTGGTATTTATGTAAAGAATCAGTGTATTCTTCTCTGGCAAGCAGTTGGATTGGGTCAGTGGTAAATTCTTTCTCTATTCTGAATTTTACCATCACTTAGGAACAATCAAAAATGAAAAGTTTGACTAATATGATTTATTATTGTTTTCCCATGTTTTAATTGAAAGAGAACTGGTTAAGAATGTAAATTCCTCCTGAGAAGAGTGGTTTTGTGGTGTCTAAATTGAAAAGTAACTTCTAAAAAAGCAAAACAAAAGGAGTAGTGAATATGAATTGTTCGCTGAAATGCGTAAATATATTCGCCTATTTTCTTTGTATTATTGGTCAAGCTCATTTTGGATGTTGTTTTTCTTTGAATTAAGCTGACAATAGTCCTAAGGGCACAGCCAGAACAGATTGGTCTTCTACAATTGTCTTTTACTTTAAACCTAATTTCAGTTATCTGATTAGATTTTGAGTTGTAATTGATATGCTTGTCCATCTCTTAATTTAAGTGTTAAACATGTTTTAAATGGTTAGAAAGTAGAAAATAAGAATATGTCTTGGTGCCATCTGCATGACTGCGTATGCTGTGATGAACTTATTTTGAATATTCATGTTCTTCTCTATTTGATGTGAATTTTGTCAGGTTAACCACATGTTATGTTTGAAAGAATGGAGCATAAGTTTTCCCAAGTGATAAGCAATACTTGAAATTCATAATGGTTGAGCAGAAAGTTATCGGTGTTGTTGCTTCATCCTCTTACTCTCCTTCAGTGTTATCTTCTAAAAGATATGATGTGTTTCTAAGCTTTCGAGGTGAGGACACCCGCAAAAAATTCACAAGCCATCTTTATGATGCTTTGAAGCAAAAGAAGGTTGAAACCTTTATCGACAATCGTCTTGAAAAGGGAGAGGAGATCTCAACAACACTAATCCAAGTAATTGAAGATTCTCATATATCTATTGTCATCTTCTCAGAGAACTATGCTTCCTCAAAGTGGTGCTTGGGTGAACTCAGCAAGATTATGGAATGTAAGAAAGAAAGAGGACAGATTGTGATACCAGTGTTCTATGACATAGATCCATCCCATGTAAGGAAGCAGACAGGAAGCTATGAGAAATTATTTGTAACACATAAGGGAGAACCCATGTGCAACAAATGGAAAGCTGCTCTCACTGAAGCAGCCAATTTAACTGCATGGGACTCTCGGACATACAGGTAAACTAATTTGAGAGTGAGTGAAGTTGAGTTGTCCAAATTTGGTTTTAAATTATGCCAAATTTGATTTTAAATTAAGAATTCATACAATTGTCTATCACAGCTTGAGAAGCTTTCATACTAGTTCTAACCAAGCATAAACACCTTTCATACAATCTGTTTTCAGAATCCAAATTTGATCTTAAATTAAGCATGCATAAACACCTTTCATACTAGTTTGCTTGAGAAGCTTGCTGCATAGAAAAAACAAAGGCTTTTATTTGGGTTTAGTTCAAACTTTAATTTGGTCATATCACCATGATCTTCAACACATTTTGGTTACTCATCTGCACTACCATTGTTGGTCATGGATTATGTGTAGTACTTTCATAGTTGCTTGTTTTAGTTTTGAATTTGTTAGACTATCTACACATCATTTATTTATGTTTCTCTTTTCACATGCAAGGGTTGAATCTGAACTCCTTAAGGATATTGTTGAAGATGTTTTGCAAAAATTGGCTCCTATATACCCAAACTGGCACAAAGGATTGGTTGGAATTGAGGAAAACTATGAAAAGATTGAGTCATTGCTAAAAGTAGGGTCAAATGAAGTTAAAATCTTGGGAATATGGGGCATGGGTGGAATAGGTAAAACCACCCTTGCTTGTGCTCTATATGACAAACTATCTCACGAGTTTGAAGGTCACTGCTTCCTTGAAAATGTAAGGGAAGAATCAGACAAGCATGGAGTCAAAGCCTTACGTAATAAGCTTTTTTCTGAGTTGTTAGGGAATAAAAATCATTGTTTTGATGTAGCCTTTTCAGTAACCAAGTTTGTTTTGAGTAGGCTAGGACGCAAAAAAGTTTTCATAGTCTTGGATGATGTGGCTACCTCTGAGCAATTAGAAAATCTAATTGAATATTTTGATTTCATGGGACTCGGAAGTAGAGTCGTTGTTACAAGTAGAAACAAGCAAATATTTAGCCAAGTTGATAAAATATATGAAGTCAAGGAATTGAGCTTTCATCACTCCCTTCAACTTTTCAGTTTGACTGTTTTTAGAGAAAAACAACCTAAATATGGATACGAAGATCTATCAAGAAGTGCAACCTCCTATTGCAAAGGTGTTCCTTTGGCTTTGAAAGTTCTTGGTGCAAGTCTTCGTTCAAGAAGTAAGGGAGCATGGGAATGTGAATTGAGAAAACTCCAAAAGTTTCCAAATATGAAAATTCACACTGTCTTAAAATTAAGTTATGATGACTTAGATCACTCTCAGAAGGACATATTTCTAGACATTGCATGCTTCTTTAGAGGGAACCAGAGAGATCATGTGACAAACATGTTGGAAGCTTTTGATTTTTCTGCAATATCTGGGATAGAAGTGCTTCTGGATAGAGCTCTGATAACAATTTCAGGGGGCAATCGACTAGAAATGCATGACTTGATACAAGAAATGGGTTGGGAAATTGTTCATCAAGAATGTGTCAAAGACCCTGGAAGACGAAGTCGGTTGTGGAAACATGAGGAAGTGCATGAAGTCTTCAAATACAACAAGGTAAATTAAAAACATTTTTGCTTCTATATGTTAATTTAAGTATACTTTAAGAATTTAGCTAGTACCTGCTAATGACTATTCCATGTTTGTTTTGTTTGGTTTAGGGAACTGATATTGTTGAAGGCATAATTTTAGATTTGTCCAAATTAATTGAGGATATCTATTTGAGTTCTGATTTCCTTGCAAAGATGACTAACGTGAGATTTTTCAAAATCCATAGTTGGAGCAAGTTTAACATATTTAATGTGTATCTTCCTAATGGTCTTAATACTGTGTCTCATAAAATGAGGTACCTTCATTGGGATGGATTCTGTCTTGAGTCTTTGCCAGCTAACTTCTCTGCTGAAAAACTTGTGGAGCTTTGCATGCGTTGTAGCAAGCTTAAAAAGCTTTGGGATGGTGTTCAGGTATATGTACTACATTTATGATCTCAGTCAAATTTTTCTTATGCTTGAGGCTCATCATTTTGAATTTAACAACTTTTTAACAGAACCTTGTGAATTTGAAGACTATTGACCTGTGGGGATCCCGAGACTTGATTGAGATTCCAGACTTATCCTTGGCAGAAAAACTTGAAAATGTTTCTCTTTGCTATTGTGAAAGCTTGCATGAGGTCCATGTCCATTCAAAATCTCTTCGTGTACTGAACCTCTATGGTTGTTCATCACTAAGAAAATTTTCAGTGACATCAGAGGAATTGACAAGATTGAGCTTAGCTTTCACTTCTATATGTTCAATACCATCATCAATTTGGCACAAAAGGAAGCTCAAAGCTCTTTATCTAACGGGTTGTCGCAATCTCGGCGAGTTAACTGATGAACCAATAATTCATGGCTCTCACAAGCACTCCCTCACAGAATTGGCATCTAATGCTGAGAGATTTTCCATGAAGAACATCAAAAGCCTTTCAACATTGAGAATGCTTTGGTTAGATGATTGTAAGAAACTTGTGTCTTTGCCTAAGCTTCCACCATCCCTTGAGAAGTTGAGTGCTTGTAACTGCACTTCTCTAGACTCATACATGACTCAACGTCTAGTGTTGCAACACATGTTGCAGAGTCGCATACCCTACTTACGCAAGAACGATCTAAGATGTTATGAGGAAGAGTATTTATTTCCAGGAAACCATGTGATTGATGAATGTGTGTTTAACAGAACAGGGACTTCAATAACTATTCCTTATCTTTGGAAAACTGAATTGTATGGTTTCATTTATTTCATCATTCTCTCTAAGGGATCACTCTTGCAGTCTGGTGTTTCGTGTTCTGTTTATCAAGATGGCATAAGGGTTGGTTGGCTCCAGAGATTGTTGGAATACGAAAGTTTAACTTCGAATCACGTGCTATGTATGTATCATGACATTACTGAATTTGATGCAATAACTGAAGACGGGCATGGCCATTTCTTCAGCAACGTAACATTTATTTTTGAAAATAGTGAAGCAAGCATACAAGAGTTTGGCATCTTTCCCATATATGGCTCAGAATCAGGGTTGAAGCTGGTTGGGAGCAGATAAATTTGAGTCGAAATTCATTGATTCTGAAGTATATATTTACCAAAATTCTACTTTGAGTAATATGAAGAAGGAAAATGTTGAAAACTACTGTAGAAATAATGAAGAATGGATAGTTGTTCAATAAACCTCTTATATGTTGTTGTGTGCTATGAATGAATTTGCAATTTTCGTCACAAAAATTGTATGAAGGACTGTAAATTTTGACAATATTGTTTGTAATTTTGTCCGAAGAGTTGAAAAACAAGTTTGCAGTTATTATGAGAAAAACTATATGAGTTCGATCTCAAAGTTAAATTTATTGTCTACTTTTTTCCAGTAAAGAGGTTAAATGTAATGTATAATTTTATGTTTCCAGGAGCTTATTTTCCTATTGTCTAGTTCCAACAAAATTCAGTACTCAAATCTTTAAGGTTTAATACCTCTTTTGGTCCCTAGAAAGGGGGCCAATGTTCAATGTGGTCCCACCTTTTTTTAGAAGTTCAATGTGATCCCATCTTTTGTAAAAAGTGTGCAATCAAGTCCTTTTTGGAAACGGCGTTAAGTTTTTAACGGAGCAGCTGACAGGGTGGACTGAAGTTAGCTACGTGGCTTTGTGTGGGTAATACGTGGCTGTGAGTGGGTGTCAGTGCGTGTTCCATCATCTTCTGCATTTCCCGTATCCTCCACAAACCTAACCCATCTTTTCCATTTTTTTTTCAATTTCCCAAATCAGAAAAAACCTATCTCAGACTGTTTGTGGCATTGCAGTGATCAAAGATGTTGGAGCATCCTCCACCTCCTTTACGTCGACGATCTACTCGCCGCCGTCAAACGCGAATTCTCTGGCCTATACCAATCCCAAAAAACCGAATACCGAGATTTTGACGAGATCTTCCGCCAGCTGCAGATCGAGGCCGAGGCACGCGCCGAGAATTTGAAGAAAACGAATCCCCTCCCCGCGGTGGCTCCTCAAAGGAAACAGCCAAACGACACGTGGCAGGGGGAAGGGAAAAACGCTGGGACAGAAAAAAAGAGTGACGGGGATGGTGATGGGAAGAAAGGGCGTAGAATTGAGAATGGTGGTTTTGTTGTAGCTAAGAATAATTCTAATGCTAACTTGAAGAGTAGTGGTAATGGTAGTGTGAATATTGGGAAAGAGAATGAGAGTGCTAATATAGGGGCTTTTGATGTAAATAGGCTGCAAAAGCTTAAAGGAAAAGGGGACAATGGAAATGGGAACGGGAAGAAGAAAGAGGCCGTTGTTGCTGCCAAGGCTGAACCAAAAAAGGTGGTTAAGAAAAACAGGGTTTGGGATGATTCCCCTCCACAAACCAAACTGGACTTTACGGATCACCTTGATGGGGTGGGAGATGGGGATAAAAAGGTTGACTTTCTGGCTAAAGAACAAGGGGAGAGTATGATGGATAAAGAAGAAGTTCTTGGCAGTGATAGTGAGGTTGAAGATGATCAATCCCAAATTACCAATTTTTCTAAACCTCCTGAAACCCTAACTTCTGATTTCCTAACCTCAGTAACATTATCAAATTTACCCTCTCACAGCCACGTAGCACCCACTCACAGCCACGTATTACCCACACAAAGCCACGTAGCTAACTTCAGTCCACCCTGTCAGCTGCTCCGTTAAAAACTTAACGCCGTTTCCAAAAAGGACTTGATTGTACACTTTTTACAAAAGATGGGACTACATTAAACTTCTAAAAAAAGGTGAGACCACATTGAACATTGACCCCCTTTCGAGGGACCACAAGAGGTATTAAACCTACTTTCAAATACACTCTCAATTATCTATAAATCCACTCAAAAAAACAATTATAAAATTACCCTCAAATCCATTCATTTACGTCACATACTTCCAAGCAAGCGTAAGGTTCCCTCTTCTTCGGCTTCTTCACTTTCCAGATCCTTCTCTTCCCTCTCCCGCGCCGCCCATTACCTCCCTCATGATCACATCGGAGCTCTCTCTCCCCTAACCGATCGCTTCCACCGCAACACCGCTTTGACGCCTCTCGGTAACGACCTTCTCTCTCAGTTTCTTCTTTCCATTTCCTTATTCAATGCCTTTTATTTTCCTCCAACCTTCACATTCTCTTTTGTTTCCGCTCCTATCACCACGCACTTCCAATTAAGCAAACATATCTATGCTCTTATTAATAACGCCAAAAACAGAAAATAGGTCATCACTGCTTCATTTTCTCAATTCGCTTTTCCTTGATTTCGATGAATCTCGTGACTCCTGTTGCTCTGCCACCTTAATTTGTTTGTACTCGCTGGTGCCGAGTTTAATTTTCTGCTTCTGATTCTCTCGTTCCTTTGATGCTAATGTCGTTTCAGCGAAGGAAAACGCTTCTGGCGGAAACTTGACTGGTCTTCCCAATGTTCGTGCGAATAAGATTGGCTGTGATTCTAATGCGATCAATTCGTTGGTATGCATCTTTTCCGTCACTGTTAATGACATTTGAAATTCTAGCCATCCTTGATGGATTGATACATGTTTTGTGTACTTTTAATTTGATATTGCTTGTGTGAAATTACATTTGTATACCTCGTTTTTGCTCCCTCTAGGGTGATGGAAGAGGGAAGCTGTCGTTGTTGATGCAACTTTGATTTGACTAATCTGATTAAATCTAATAATTATGCCCCGTTTTTTCTTCGTTCTTAGTTGCTGAAACATTCTGATGTTGTTACAAGACTAGTTGGTTCTGGATAGTTAGAAGTAAAGCTAGTTATTAACTATCTAGTCCTGGTTTCCAATGAAACTGTTTGGGAGGTTTGGCAAATTTTGAAGTATGGTGTGAGAGTAAAGTTATAACTAGTTTTTTTATGTCTCAAAATTTCACTTATTTGAACTTGTTGTGTCTGAAATTTCACTGGATAATAACAAATATGAATTTCAAATTTGAAACTTTAAGAGAGAGAGACAGACAGAAAGGGAGACGGGTAATTTGGATTTAAATTGATGGTAGAAAGATACTTAATATCAGTTTATTTTGAGCTAGTCATTACAATAAAATTTGAACTTGTTCTTCAAAATTTCGTTGATAACCAAACCTTCAATTTCACAAGTATTTTATATCATGCCTATTTCTTGGGGGTTTTTGTTCCCTTGACATCTTTTTCTTATATTTTATACTCGACATCCTTATGCTTATCATATTACATGTTGTTCTGAGTAATGAATGCTGACAGTTAGTTGATGTCTGAGTAGTTTGTTCTCTGCAATTGTGGTACTATTGTGGTGTGCATTGGGTCACGGCAATGGCCTCTTCAATTTTAACTTTTTGGTTTTCTTTTTGTGGCCATGGCAGTTAGTATCATGGCTGAAATAATGAGTTTTCAACTTTTCATGGCATTAATAGTGGATGCAACTTGTAAACGGGATGAAAAACTCCTTTTGCCATAACTGTGTCATTCAGCGCCTCCCACTAACTGAATCAATCGGTCCAAAATGAAGCCCTAGTTTTCTTTGAATCTTATTAGCCCTCTGGCTGAGTGAACAATCCACTGGTACTGTTTTCTGGCTCTATCTCTGACATTCTCTGGTGACATTTTTCTGGCTTCCTGCCAACCCTGACTTCTGAAACAATGTGTTGTTCTTTGTGACAGTGCTCAGTGACACTTTATTCTATTTCTAAGATTTTGAATGTGGGATTTCACACGTCTTTCCTCAATATTTTTAGTTGTTATGTTCTCTTCTGCTTTCCAACTAATTTCTTATGTCTTAAATTTTATAGCATTTAAATTTCTTCAGCATTTTTATGATTCTTTATGTCTGTCTAGTATTGGTAATTTTGTTGTTGCAGTTTCCTGCTACCCATCTATATCCTGCTATATGGATTGATAACTATGATTGTTGCTGTCATTGACAAAATAAACTTTTTCTAAATCATGTACATTATACCTACTAGGTTGTGATTTCTTTTTTTTGACTTTGTGGGAAAATGTGTTTTTTGTTCTGTTAGTGATTGTATTCAGATTACATTGTTGCCATTAAATATCAAGCTGTATTTTTGAGGAAATTAAGAGCTAGAAAAGGAAGGAGAAATTTTTTCTCCTCAAGAGGGCTGGACATGCTAGACTATCTAAACTTAAGCATTCTACTTTGAATTTAAATGACTGAAACCGAGGTGACATTGATATACATGATATTTCCAAACCTTTTTTTCTATGTACGTATCAACTATGGGGTTCTTCTTATTTGGATTTGTTGGAAGTCCCACATCAACTAGAGATAATGCCAATTCATAGTTTATAAGTGAGTGCAAACCTCATCCTACAAGCCGGTTTTGTGGGGTTGAGTTAAGCTTAAAGGCCACTTCTATCATGGTATTAGACCATGGTTAGAGTCTATCCTAGCGATATTTGTTGTTTGTTAGACATATTGTTTCACCCGTTATCGGGCTGCTATCGGACAATCCATTAAAAATGTCTAATCCCATGCTCGAGATGTATATACCTCGGCGTGAGGGGGTGTGTTGGAAGTCCCACATCGATTAGAGATAATGTCAATTCATAGTTTATAAGTGGGTGCAAACCTCACCCTACAAGCCGATTTTGTGGGGTTGAGTTAGGCTTAAAGTCCACATCTAACAGGATTGATTACAATGATTTCCTATTGCTAGCATTGTAAAACTTGATGCTTTGACTAGGACAAATGGAGCCGGGAATTGTGTTGTCTTTAGGTTTAATGGTACTAGTACCTTTTCTTTTGAGGAACACAGAAGGTGTACTTGCCAATGTAAATGCAGAGTCTAATCTTGCCCTAAATATAATTTTCTGATTTTTCCCAATTGCAAAAAAGCTGAACTGTTGCATACCATTTATCCTGAGAATGCGATTTACAAATCATTAATTTAGCTCTGTTTAGTTTGTCATTGGTATTGAATTGTTCTTTTATGTCAGATGTACAAAGCTTCTGGGCCGGACACCACTGTGCTGTCTGGAGCTAGATATGGCACTAGAGTTTGTGCTGCACACAATCCAATGCTATCGGTGAGTTCCTATACCGTAAGTTATCTATCATTGAGTCGAACCTATTTGGCTGATGATATTTTCGTTCATAAGGGAATCAATACTGTGATGGCTAGAAGTTTTGAGAGAAGTATAGAAGCTGGCACGCTGGGAATGATTGGTCATAAACGTTGCATGAGTGACGTCCCAAGTAAGAGGAGCGAGACAAACACATCTGGTTTTCGTCCGTTATCTCCTCATCTCCCTCTTTATCAGCCACAACTTTCTTCAACTCTCTCCATTTTTAATAGAATAGCTGGAGCTTTCTTAGCCGGTGTCATTTTTGCTTTTTTATATGATATATATAAAAAGTGGGTTCGGTTAGCCTCACCTATGACTCTTTCTACCAATTCATATTTTATTCATCAAAACTAAACCTGCTTGTCATGGAGATTTCTGCCTTAGCCGTAACCTACCATCTCTATAGTGCAATTCGTCACTTACGCTTATGATTTGAGTCAAGAACTGACACCTGAACTGTACCTTTGAATCTGAGGTAATATGTTTTACCTTGATTCTTGTTCGGTTTTTATGGTTTGAATTATAAGACCGAAGCGGGTTCTCTCTTATCAGGGTTTGCTTGGGGTTGAGTCATTTAGATTTTCAAAAATATATATTTGGAGACTCCTTTGCTTTTTCTTACCATGAGTTAGTGTATAACATGTTGTATTTTTAGGTGGAACTTTGTTTATTCGACCTTGGAGGCATTTGTCAGTCATAAGGAACTCACAAAATCATGTGGCCACAACATTACTAGCTCGTGATCTGATTCGCATATAGGTAGCAAAATTGATCGCATTTTTTACTACCTTGGTTTTTCAACTTATTAGGAATCGAGATATCTAGTTAGGCAATGCTTTTAGGAATGGAAGTTATTTTACATAACTTTTTACTCTACCGTGTTATGGACACACTGGTGACTTGAAATTTGTGAGCAAATAAGGGGTTGTAGCCCCGAAGAATTATATCACCCTCTATTTGTGAAAGAGACCGCTAACATGCTCAATAG
This sequence comes from Vigna umbellata, assembly GCF_029865625.1. Lineage (NCBI taxonomy): Eukaryota > Viridiplantae > Streptophyta > Magnoliopsida > Fabales > Fabaceae > Vigna > Vigna umbellata. The sequence goes on along the minus strand of NC_142170.1, from coordinate 28,638,546 downwards.
GAGAGCTCTTTTGCTAGTCAATTCCATTTAGGAGAGAATTATACAAAAAAAAAAAAAACAAAAAAAAACGTTTTTATTTTTTACAGAAACCACTAATAAAAAGTTAAACAAACTTGTTGAAAACACTGACGATTAGTTAAGCAACCAAACCACTGAATGAGAGGTTAAGTTATAGGTGGCAACACACATTTGATAATTTAGGCCAATTGTATGCTTAAAAATTAAATTCAATATTATTGGTCAAGCTGGAATATTTTTTTATCAATTATTTATTGATCTATTAACTACATTATATCAATGATCTTGTATTTTTCTCAAATGTAACATTTTTTATTGGTTGCCTATGTAATAGTTTTTGCACAACACATTAACACTAAACAATGTTTAGATTGTTGGTGGGCTTGGATCTATTGATTATTGAATGCCCTTCCCTTAATTCTGTTACTAACAACGCAAAAAAGGTTTAACTGAAATCATTGTTGCTAAACTTTACTGAGAGATGACACAGGTTGCAAGAATTGCTTAGCAGATAAATCAGCATAAAACCTAGAATGAATTTACAACTTGAGTTGGTCGGACATAAAAGTAGTAAGTTGTTTATTTCCTACCATATTTGGTTGCACATTTTGCAATATGCACTCATTCAATCGTAATATAGGCACACTGTTAGATGATCTGGGTTTTTGCACAACCATTGTATTTATGAAATAATTCTTTTATACTGTTGACGAACTGTTATTGTTGTATACTTAAAAATAATTAACTTTTTAATTTAAAAATATTAAAGTAAAATGTAATTAACTTGTCAGCACGAAAATCTTTATATTATTCATGTCTCAAAATAAATCCCATTAACTAGTTGCATTTTCTCATTTCCTAATATATTCTATGGAGAGTGTTTCTTCCTGCACTTCCATAGAACATAAAATGACAATTTTATCCCTTATTCTTCTCCTGTATTCAGCCCATGTTCAGCCCCTGCACCTCTTCCACTGGTAGGTGCTTCTTCTTCCCTATAACCAGCCGACGCACCTCTTCAAGTAGTAGCAGTCGTAGATGGAAAGGTCGAATCTTCCCTCTGATTAACTTCCCGATTTTGGAAGCTTATTATCAAATTTAATTTCTCTCTCTTCCCATAACCTAATCAAATTAATCCCTCTGCTCTCTTCCCGAATTTCCACCTCGCCAAGCTCAAACCAATGTATGTAACTATACCAAGCCAGCACCCTAAAAGCACACCTTTTCCGTAGCAAAATCATTGTGTTTCGATCGTCTACTTACTAACTTCCTCTATTCTTCGGATATCACTCACCATCGTCTTCATTGTATATCATCGTATTGGAAAATGATACTTGAACAACCATTTTTGACAACATTTAGACACGCGCACACGTGTCTAAATTTGAGTGGTCCAGTTGGAAAAATTAAATGAAAATGGACCACTCAAATTTAGACACGTGTGCGCGTGTCTAAATGTTGTCAAAAATGGTTGTTCAAGTGTCATTTTCCCATCGTATTCATTGCATATCGTATTATGGATCAGAAGTTGAAGCATTTGCATTAAGATAGATTATTAAATTTGTATTATAAATTGTATAATATTGTGAATTATATAATTTGGAATAAAGTTTGTATTGAGGATTGATTTTCAAATTTACATTATAGATTCTGTAATCCAAATATAAATTTATATACTATGGATTGTACATTTTAAAATACAAAATCTCTATTCTAAAATATATAATATAGAATTTGTAAAATTAATAATTAATATTTTTGAATTTCTGATTATATAATCTGAAATATCTTTTACAGAACTATAATTTTAATAGGAGTATAATTAGAATTTTAAAAAGTATGAGGTGCAGAAAGAAAACATGGGGTGCAGAAAGAAATTCTCTTCAATGGATCGCTACGGGCCTGTTTTCTTTCTCCAACTTCAAGTAAATTGTTATATATACCTCCCTTCTTCAAAATAGTTTTGTTTCCAAATACTTAATTATTAGCTGTCATACTGAATGAGTTACCCTGAGGCATAGCTCTTATAACCTGTTTTATTTATCTTTAAATTTCTCTTAAACCCTTCTATACATCAGTAAACTAGATGTAAAAGTTAAAGTCGGGTGTGCTGTAAATTAAAAATATAAAAATATAATAATAAAGATGGGCGAGGGTAATGTGCTGTGAAATTGTGTAATTTACTCATGGGAAGCTTTACAAATCGGAAATACTTGTCATAGTGGCCTAACTCATCAACACCACATGTACGAAATATACAAAATGTATAATATTACTTTCTAACATTATCAACGATTGATTTCTTAATTAATGGTATAATTTTAGACTTATCCAAATCAATTCATTATAAGAGATGAACGGCAATAAATTAGAGTCGAAAAGTCATGGTCAACAAAGAATTACGATAGCAGGATGGAGATAAATATATTAGTAAATTTTAATTTCTTTTTTATGTCCATATTTAGTCAAGAAAAAGTAGGTCTCCGACCTATCAATCCTGTTTAGTTATATTAAATTATGATTAAGACTAGTTCAATCTAGCTTTATCAAGGTCAAGTCAATTCAAATGAAGTTTAATATGTTCAGAGTCCAAGTTGAATTAAGTAAGCTTGGACAAGTTGAATTTGGTTGTTGGCTTGAGCCAAGATTGAAATGAATCGGTTAGAGCTTTAGTCAAGTCAAATCAAAACAAAGTCACATTTAGTTGAGTCGGAGTGGGTCACATTCATCTAAGTCGGGATCGACCCACTTTTAGTTAGAATTGGAATAGACTTATATCAATCCTTGATCGATCAAGACAAGGTTGGTCCTAGCTTAATCAAGACCATGTCAAGTTAGGTGTAGTTGAGTCTACTTAGACCTAAGTTGAGCCAAGTTGATCTAGACCTAGTTAAGTTGATTCGGCCCAAGCGAGTTGAGTCAAGTCAAGTTGAATTAGTGCGAGTCAATGTCCATGAGTTAAGGCCGACCTCCATTTAGCCAAATCATGTTAGGCTTAGGTGGGTCCTAGTATGATCAAGACTAAGTTAGGCTTACCTCTATCAAGATTATGTCAACCCGAGCCCATTAAGCCTAGGTCCAAGTTGAACAAAGTTGACCAAGACTCGATCGAGATGAGTAGGCCTGAGCCAATCAAGCCAAGCTTACCCGATTCCAAGTTAAGTCGAGTTAATGTGGGATCACGTTCAATGAAGTTGGGTTAGGCCTATGTCGAGTCAAGTTTGATTAGGTTCAAGTTGGATTGAGTCCATGTAGTGCTGAAAGAAATTAGGTCAAATTTTGGTCAAATTAATTTGAGTTGAGACATCGGATCAGATGCATGACAACACAAAGTTGGATCAACCTCATCAAATCGAGCATAATCTACTCAAGTTCAATCAAGTCAACCTGACTAAAAATACAAAAGTCGATGAATTTAAGAATGAAAAAGATAGTCAAATTCTTATTATTACGTGCAATTTAAGTAATTAGATTACTCTAATTAAATTTTAAAATTTCAATTTATTTCAAAAAATTTCTTACCTAAACATATTTCATTATAAAACATTTTAAATTATTCAAAAAATAAACTACCCTTTTCTTAAAAAAGAGACAACAAATACAAAAATTAAGATCAATCCCGAATTGATTCGGAAAACAAATTAGAATATCTTGTGATGGTGATGGACCTATAACTACCGCATGTAAAGCCTGGAAACAAATTTATTTAGAAGGGTATTTGTGGAAATATATAATAGAAGGTGGTAGATTATTTAAGATGGAAGGTATAAGTAAGAATTGGCAAGTTGATATGAGTAGGATGTGTAGCAAATCAACCAACATCTAAATAACTCTGTCCCAACATTCTCCATCCTCTCTTTCAGACCTATCATTTCTAACCATATATTTGGAAGATTTTTTTTATAATAATTTCTAGAAAAATGAAATTAATCTATGTATAAACTAAAATAAAAATTTAGATAATTGTATAGAAAAATATTAATTAATTTTAACTGATGAAAAAATAATTTTTAATTTTCCTTTATTATTTTTTAAATGTTATTATATAAAGAAACTCACTCAAAGAGAATCATAAATGCTATTAAGTATGGACATAACTGGAAACGGTAGTACCTTTTCCATTAAATGTAACGAAAGTCTGTTTCCAATTTCACAACCGAACCCAACAACTCACAGAAAACAGTTATTAGGTTACTTTAATGGTTCCTAAAGAAACAATGTCACATGGTGGAAAATGACATTCTTTTTTGTTTGTTCCTATTAGTAGTGTTAGTATGTTACCAACTAAGGTGTGATCTTTTCATTAGTAGATGAGTTTTTCAACACCAGCAGCTACCTATTAGAACCCATTTAAAATCTATATTCATTAATTGAAGTTGATATCTTTTTTTATGAACATTTCTCCTAAAAAAATTGGTTTTTGTCAACTTTTGCATTCCCCTAAAATTGATTTTTTTTATGAACGTAAAATAATCTTGAGTTTAAGAATTCTTTTATTATATATATATATATATATATATATATATATATATACAAGATGATTGTTACATAGAATGATATTAAAGATTCTTTAGTTCAATTGATAGGGTTTGTGATGAAATATATGGTAGAACTTCTTGCTAAGCCTGTGATGAAGCATATAGTTTAATGTACAATTTGTTATGGTAGAGCTTGTTGCTTAGTCAAAGTTTGAATCATGATAATTATTTGTGTTGTGAGTATATCTTCTCTAATTTATAATTTTGACGATGATATGTCAATGGAATATGATTTCTTGGCTTATATACCTTATTCGGAGGATGTCTTTTCCATTCTCAATAATTTACAAGATTACCAACAACTAGATTCATTTTATAGTAGTTTAAGGAAACTCATTCTACAGGAATTAAAAATAGTTTTTAAATGAACTAATAAATTCTAATACTAAAAATGTTGATTAGTCAATTCAAATTTCAAAAAACCTAGAGTTAGGACAAAAAAGTTAATACTAAATCCTACAAAATTAAAAAAAAAGTTGACTAATAATAAATTTTGTACTCTGGGAATTTGTTTTTTTTATAGTATATAAAGTTCAAATTATAAAAAGATTTTCATAAAAAAGTGCTTAGTTCCATAATATTTTTTTTTGTCTATTTTTACGATATAATTTTATCATAAATTTGACATGACTCCTATTTTCTTTAACAAAATTTTTATGTAATGAAAGATATATCTATAACCACTAGTGTAAAATTGGTCTTTGACGTCACCCCATAGACGTTGGTACACCAAGTAACCAATGTAAATTATTGACCGATGGCATTTTCGTAAATAAATGGACATATAGACGTCTATTAGGAGGGGCCCCGATGTCTATAATATTATAGACGTCGGGGCCCCTCCTAGCAGATGTCTATATGGCTGACATGGTAGGTGAGAAGTTATTTTTTTGCCATATAGACGTCTGTTAGGAGGGTCCCCAACGTCTATAATATTATAGACGTCGGGGCCCCTCCTAACAGACGTTTATATGGCTGACAGGGTAGGTGAAACGTTCACCTAGACGTAGGGGCCCCTCTAAACCGACGCCTATAAGCCCCGCGAATATGAATTTTTAAATCAGAAAGACGTCATATTAGTTAGGGCCCCGACGTCTATACTATTATAGACATCGAATCCCCTCAGCACCCGACGTCTACAGCCAGTTATAGTGCAAAACGCGAACCCGCGAGGAGTTACGCTCACTGTTCATCTTCTTCCTCGCGTTTTCTCTTTGAGACATTGCATTTCCAGGTGCGTTTCCTCTTTTTTGGACCGTTTGAATTTACTTTTACTCTGATTAAATTACTCTTTGATGAAATATCTTCCATTTGAACCGATTAAAATTCATTTTCGTTTCGTTTTGGTGCAGTTTCTGACGTGTGCTTGGGCGCCGTTTTTGACTCTTTTTGGCCTACGTTTTTGGGCATGCATTACTCCATTTCCCTGCATTGCTTTTTTAATCTGCTTAAAAGGTTAGCTTCTTTGTTGATAACTTTTTTGTATGCATGTTATTGACTTTTGTGTATGCATGTTATTGGCTCTTACGTATGCATGTTTTTGGCTTTTAGGTATGCATGTGTTATTGGCTTTTGAATATGCATGTGATAGTTGTGTTATTATAATTGGCATGTTAGATTATAAGTATCAAATCATTGAGTGAAACTTAGTTCCTGTTTGAAATTTAACACAAACGATTAATCTTTTAATCATTTGTATTAAATTTTGAATTGTCTGATTGGACAGTTTGGGAAAATTATTTTTCATAATTTGCTATAACATGTACGTTGGAGTTTATGGATAAGATTGATAAAATTTCGGTTCAGTATTTGTGTTGTTCTCTGGATGCATATTTGATTGTGGTCATCCTTGACTACTCTCATTTCGTGTATTTTGGAGACCAATGCAAAATGCTGCCGAAATCTTATCAAATTTATGATGTAGACTTCTTTGCATGTGTCTTAGCAATTTATGAAAAATAATTTTTTCTGAATGGGTAGGGCCTAACCTTGTGAAAGTTAAAAAATTGAATCTGATGAAGTATGTTACGAACATAGTATGGATCGAAGCTAGATGAATGAACGTCGCATCGGTGAAGAATATGAGAAGGGTGTTTCGGAGTTCTTGCAATATGTTGAACAAAATGCTAAGTCTGTTAACGAGACATATTTTTGTCCTTGTGTTCGTTGTCTTAATCAAATACGGCAAGACTTAGGCAATGTGCGTGACCATCTATTCATGTTCGACATAATGAGAACTTATACCGTTTGGACTTGGCATGGAGAATTACTAGACCAGCCTACCATGTCACGAGGAACGAATTATGTGGAAGAATGGATGAGTGATCATTTAGAGGACATGATACGTGATGTCGGTGAAGATAATTTTGCAAGAGCTAATTTATATGATTCTCTTATAAATTATTCAGAGCAACTGTTGTTCCCAGGATGCTCGAACTTTACACGTCTGTCTGCAACTTTGAAGTTGTTTAGTTTAAAAGAAAGGAATGGATGGACCGATAAAAGTTTCACAGAGTTGTTGGAGTTGTTGAAGGAGATGCTTCCAGAAAATAATACTCTACCTATTCGTAATTAGGACGCAATTTTTTTTTTATGTCTAATGGGTCTTGAATATCAAAAGATACATGCTTGTCCTAATGATTGTTTTTTGTACATAAAGGAGTTTGCTTCACTAAAGTATTGTCCAACATATGGTTTATCCCGTTTTAAAAAGAAATATGACAGAAACACTGCTGATGAAGGTAATGATGGTGCACCTGCTAAGGTGATGTGGTATTTGCCTATAATACCTAGGTTCAAACGTATGTTCTTTGTTAAAGAAGATGCAAAGAACCTTAAATGACACTTTGTCGGAAGAAAGTGCGATAATCTTCTTCGACACCCAGCTGATTCACCACAATGGAGGAAGATTGATGAAAAATTTCCAGAATTTAGTGCAGATCCAAGAAACTTAAGACTTGCACTTGCAACTGATGGTATGAATCCTTATGGGAACTTAAGTAGCAAACATAGTTCATGGCCAGTTATGTTGATGATATACAATCTTTCTCGTTCGTTGTGCATGAAGAGAAAATATGTAATGTTGTCCATGATGATATCGAGTCCTAGACAACTTGGAAATGTATTGATGTTTACTTAAAACCTTTAATTGATGATTTGAAATTGTTGTGGGAAGAAGGGGTGGAAGTGTTTGATTCACATGTTGAAGAACAGTTCCGTTTGCGTGCAATGTTGTTTTGCACTATAAATGATTTCCCAGCGTATGGAAACTTGAGCGGTTATAGTGTTAAAGGTCATTTTGCATGTCCCATATGTGAAGAAAACACTAGTTACCTTCAATTAAAGCATGGTCAGAAGACGGTATATACAAGACATCGAAAATTCCTTCCTCGTAATCACCCTTATCGTAGATTGAAAAAAGCATTTAATGGATGTGTTAAGGATGAGGTTGTGTCCAGACCCCGAAATGGTGAAGAGGTGTACAACAAAGTCAAAAACATCGACATTGTGTTTGGAAAACATCATAAAAGTACCTTTGCAAAAAACATTTGGAAGAAACGGTCAATATTTTTTAATCTTCCATACTGGTGTAAACTTGATGTTAGACATTGTATTAATGTGATGCACATTGAAAAAATTTTTGTGACAATGTCATTGGAACTTTATTAAACATGAAAGGGAACAACAAAGATGGAATAAAAGCACGACAAGATTTGATTGACATGGAAATCCGATCTGAGTTACATCTACAGATAATAGGAAGACGCACCTATCTGCCCCCAGCCTGTCACACTCTTTCTAAAAAAAAATACAAAGTTTTTGTAACTGTTTAAGAAGTGTGAAGGTTCCACAAGGTTATTCTTCAAATATTAGTAACCTTGTTTCTATGCAAGAGTTAAAGTTAGTTGGTTTAAAGTCTCACAATTGTCATGTATTGATGCAACAATTGTTACCAGTTGTTATTCGAGGCATATTACCTCCTTCTGTTAGGGGTATTCTGACACGTCTGAGTTTGTTCTTTAATGCCATTTGCAAGAAAGTTATTAACCCTCGAGGTTTAGATCAATTGGAAAATGAAGGAATAAGACTACTATGTGAATTGGAGATGTATTTTCCACCTTTTTTTGATATCATGGTTCATTTGATTGTTCATCTAGTCAGAGAAATTCGAATATGTGGGTCGGTCTTCTTAAGGTGGATGTACCCAGTTGAAAGATACATGAAGATCTTAAAGGGATATGTCAAGAATCAGTATCGACCATAAGCTTCAATCATAGAGCGATACGTTGCAGAAGAAGCCAATGAATTTTGTTCAAGTTATATGCCAACTTGTGAACCAGTGGGTTTTTCCAAGAGCAGACATGAAGGAAAATGTGAAGGTAAGGGTGTTCGAGGTGTGAGAATTCAAAGTGTTAGTAGAAAAGAAGTTGACCAAGCTCATTTGTACATCTTAAACAACACTGTTGATGTGATTCCTTACATTTCTGAACACATTAATGAAATAAAGGCATCACACCCAAGAATGAGTGAAAAATGACTTGTTAATGAACATGTCAAAACCTTCTTACAATGGTTTAAGAAAAAGGTTTATGCGACTCCACATGTTTCTGAAAGTTTATTGAGGTTATCCCGTGGGCCGAACACAGATGACATTACATATGGTGGGTACTATATAAACAATATTTCTTTTCAGACAAAGCTAGAAAATGACAAAAGTAGAGTTCAAAATAGTGGCGTTACACTACAAGCTGAGGCTGTGCACTTTGCTAGTTCTAAAGACAAAAATCCAATCACAACATCCATGAGTTATTTTGGAATAATACAAGAAATATGAGAAGCTGATTATGTCAGTTTTAGAGTCCCAGTTTTCAAGTGTAAATGGGTTGATATAAATTCTAGTGTCATGACAGATGACTTTGGTTTCACATTGGTAGACTTGAACAAGATGAATTACACTGATGAACCATTTATCATGGCTAGTCAAGCAAAACAAATATTCTACGTAAATGATCCAGCGAATAAAAAATGGTCAGTGGTTTTAGAAGGAAAAAACATGCAAGGATATGATGATGAAGATTCTCTTGATATACTTGAGACAACATATGTTGCTTCAAGACTCATTGAAGACTCAGTTGATGACGTTGCCGATGACATCCAGGCAATTCGTAGCGATCACAATGAAGGGATCTGGGAGAAAACAATATCTTAATAGGTTGTGATATTTTTTGTAATGACTTTATATGTAGTTTCATCATATTTGAATTATTACTAACCTTGTATATATTTTTCAGGTATGTCGGCCTCAAACTCAGGATCAAGACAGACCAGACGTGGTCGAGGCGTCACACGATTGCCAGATGTGACATCCGGACGCGTTGATGGGCAGAGGAGACATGTTGACATTGGCTTCAGATCAGGTCAGGCATCAGGGCCAAATGCTGATAGATTTAGGAGTTATCTGGGTAAGTTAGCAAAAAGTCGTGTCTCTATCCTTCATGCATCTTGGGATGACGTCCCAGAGGTCGAGAAGAACCTCTTATGGCAAGATATTGAGGTATGTTTACTTAAAAGAATTTTGATATACTTATTTCTTTTATCTTATTATGTCATTAACATGTTTTTTGTTTTAAACAGCAACATTATGATATTCCAAACACAATACAGATTAGAAAGAAAGTGTTTCGCATATAACGATAAGATTGAGGGATTTCAAGACAAGGCTGACACGACTATATGTCTTTGGAGACAGACAACATGAAAATCCATGTCAGCATTATACCTTCACAGAGGAGGAGTGGATACAGTTTCGTGCATCTAGAGAGTCTGAGGAATGGAAGGTATGTTTCTTAACATCTACAAAGTCTTCCATTGAGTTTTTATGATTTTACACTTATAAATATACATGGTTTCACAGGGTAAAATGTTAGCCGCCTAGAAAAGGCAAAGGCTAAACGATGCATCACACTTGTTATCACGAGGTGGTTATGCAAAACTGGAAAAGAAAATTAGAAAGTCTCAAGCGGATGCCTTGGGGCTTGAGTCCCCGGACCTAGCACCTGCACCTGTTAGGTAAGAGCTGTGGAGGCTGGTCGGACTAAATCTGATGGAAACATGATATCTTCCTCAGCTGCATTGATCTTACAAAGAATTGTAAGTTCAAATTCTAAACATTGTTTGATGAAGTGGTTGTTGTTGTTGATATTAATGAGCTCAACACCAAGAAAAATCCTACGATCTCTAATCTCCAAAAGGATGAACGAATTATAAAATATCTCAAAGAGAACGGAGAGAAAGTTTTAGAAAAAAAAAATTATAGAAAAAATATGTATTTTAAAATAATTAAACTTGTTTATAAAAATAATATTTGTATTTTAAACTTTTAATATTAAAATACTCTAGTCTCATTATTTAATAATTTTTCATCATTATTATTTTGTTTGGATGACTAGCAATTTTATATTGTATAAGTAATGAGCACAAATTTATTTTTTTAAAAGGTTTAACATGTTAATGCATATAATAGAATTAAATTTGAAAAACATTTCGATCAAACTAAAAGAAATTTCATCATTTTTTATACATTTTCTCATTCGGCTCCCATGAAAAATAAAATTGTTTTTAAAAATATATTTCACTAACTATAATCTATTTAGGATTTTTTCCAATCTTTATTTTTTTTATCAATAATTTTCTACATAATAACTTTTGAATTTATGACAAACTTTTTTGCAATTTTCAGTTTTCATGTAACATCACTTACATAAAATAAGTTTTAAAAAAAACAATATACTTTTTTTATTCTAAATTTTAAGAATAAATAATAGTTTCGTATCATAGTTCTCCATTTTACAATATCTTAATAAAACATTAATTGAAATATATATTATTTTATCTTTTGGAAATGGTATCGTTATGTTTAATTCGTCCTTTTCTATTGTTATACATTTTTTATCAATTTCTATATTTTCTTATATCACGAATTTTCACGAACTTCATTTGAGTGTTTTATTTATTCAATAGTCATTTCTAATAAATTATTTTTATCAATTTCAATTTACAAGCTTAAGAACTTCCTTTATTTCCAATACAATTTAAGAGTTATGTTTTGTAATTTTCTCATTTTGATATATTTTGAACATTTTGAAAACAACTTATCATAAAGGAATTTTCGTTTCCTCAAAATCTTATAATACTAGTGCAAAATTGGCTTTTAACGCCACCTCGTAGACGTCAGACCACAAAATAAGCAACGTAAATTATTGACTGGTGGTATTTTCGTAAATTCTCATGTCACCGTATTCGTTTTCATTGCCGGTTGGAATGAAACTATGCAAGGACCCAGATTCGGTTTTCGGTTGAAATGCGAGGTCCAAAAGACACAACCTTTTCTATGACGAAACTAGCAAAGGAAGAAGGGGCTACTATGCTACCCAAAGACACGAGTTGCAGTAGACGTCCGTTAATGTCATGTCTGACGTCTATTAGATGTCGGTTAATGCCATGTCTGACGTCTATAAAGACGTCGGACCTGTGGAGTTCGACGTCCCATTAACGTCACGGGTGTTGCTCCCTCCACCACCACACCTTTCTCCCTCCACCTCCCCTTTACTATTTTGTCCCTCAGTAAAATTTTATTTTTAGGGTTATTATTTTTTAATTTTACCCATTCACAACCTATTTCACTAATAACCTATTCTAGTCCCGATGAGTAAAATACTTTTCTTTCATTTTAACATTATATTTCTTCCTCTCTTTCTTTCGTCGTTGTGAGATACTACAAGTTGCAAAGGTTGGTGGTGGTGGAAAGAATTGTCAAGCAGTCTCCCTCTCGTGGTGCATTGTCGCTCTCGTGGTGCAGTGCGTGGAGTGGTGGAGTGCGTGTCGTGCTTCCTCGTATTCAAATAAACCTTGAAATAAAACCCTAAAATAAAAAATGTAACCTTTAAACGGAGGTGACATCCTTCAACGGATGTCAACATCCTTCAACGGATGTCAACATCCTTCAACGGATGTCAACATCCTTCAACGGATGTCAACATCCTTCAACGGATGTCAACATCCGTTGAAGATGTTACCTCAGGTTACGTTTTTTATTTTAGAGTTTGTTTTATTAGGGACATCCGTTAAAGGATGTCACCTCCGTTGATGTATACTTCCTCACGCTGGTTAATGCTCTGGACGCTCTCGGTGTTCCTCCACACCACGGCGACAATGGAAGCTTTCAAACCAAAAAAAAACTGGGAAGAAAAATGAATGGAAGTGCGGGAGGTGGGGAGGTGAAACGAAAATGGGGAAAGGAGAAGAGAGTTCCGTGGGTGGGTGCTGGGAAAGTAAAATTAGGGTTTCAAATTATTTAAAATAGGATAAAAGTAAAAATCTTTTTAACTTAAGGATATAATTGTATTTAAAATAATGTGGGGAGGTAGAGGAAGTATAGGGTGGTGGTGGAGGGAGCAACACCCTAACGTCACCCATAAAGACGTCGGATCAGAATCTGACGTTAAAAGCCCAAAATAACATATGTCTAAAACCCGCACTGGTGTAAAATAATTACAACCTTATTGCGAAAACACTGTGGGTTAGCATTTTTACAAATTTTAAAAAATAATCTAAGTTATTATTGAATATTGTAATAAAAAATTTATAAAAAAATAAATTCTTTAAACTTATATGTGAAAAAAATAATTATATTAAAAATAATTTAAAAAATTTTGTACCCTAATATATAACAAGGAGGAATCTTTGATATGTTAATTTTTTAATTATTCTCATTTAGTTTATCATCGCTCAATAAATATCAAGATATTAATACAACTTTTCTGTTAGTGAACCTAAGAGGAAGACCAAATTTTCCTTACTTTAAACACGAACCTATATATATATATATATATATACTATACATACATATATATATATATATATATATATATATATATATATATATATATATATATATATATATATATATTCTCATAGTTTTTGGAATTCAAAATTTTAATAAAAAAACTATTTTAATAGTTACTGTTAAGCACCTTTGGTTAATTATTATTAAATTATCAACTACTCAATTTTACTTGTAATGAATATGACCAGAATATCTTTAGCTATAGTCTTTAGGTTTTTAATTATATATTTTGGAACAAAAAATTATAATAGTTATAAATGAGTTTAAAAAAATCTTAAAAATAGAAAATGTTAGGATATAATATAGTTCATGTTACTATTGTCCCCATCCCAACAAAATTTCTCGTTTGGAAGAAGAAAGGCATCATAAACTGAATTTGTATTCTCTAAGTAAGATTGAAACTACGTACACATGATTGATGTTGAACACATCAAATATATATAAGAAAAAAGTGTCATTGTTTACATATTGTTGAGTTTGAATTGATGAAGCAATCCTCTGGAATAGTGTCTAAAGATGGCTTCCAAGAACTGATTCTGTCATGATCACAATCACCACCAACTTGTAAAATTCTTCTTCCTCTCAACTTCACAGCATGCAGAAATTCCTCCATTGAACTCTGCTGCCGAGCTTCATCAATGCACCTCAACATCCTCTTCAACTCTTGCTGACTCATCACCACGCTAATCCTCACACCCCCACTTTTACAACTGCCACCATTTTTCACCATCAACCTCATCACCTTCTTCTTCATCATCCTTTCTTCCATCTCTGCTGCTTCCAACTTGGACAATATTCGAACTACCTTTACCTTCTCATTATTCTGTGCTGATATGTTGCTTTTCCTCAAACAGTTTCCCATGTTAATGATGTAAGTTGCAGAAGAAGAAAATATGGCGAGATAGGGTATGAAAAGTGAGCTATAAATAGAGAGAAAGAACATGGGGTATCCGTTTGTTGCGCCGTATGATGGAGATATAAAAAAAGTGAGATTCTCTTGCTTCTTTTCATCATCACTATCAATTGTCTGTGCATGCTTTTTCATTTCTTTCATACCTTAGAAATCAATATTTTAATGGTGGAGACGCGTCTATCACCTTAATTAACCATAACTCTTGTTTCAAAAAAAAAAAAAAAGCTTTGGAATCATTTGAGTTACATATATAGTTTTACAAAAAATGTAATTTTTATTGATTGATTTTATCCATACCTATGTATAAAGAAGATTTTTTATTTTGGTGTTCACATTTGTTTTTCAAATTAACTTTTAAATAATTTCTTAAAAATTTATACCAATTTATTGAGGAGATTCCATTTTTTGTTGTGTCCACGTTCATTTTTCAATTTTACCCTTTAAATAAAGTTTTTTAAATTAAAATAACTATTTTATTAATTTTATATTTTAAGTAACTACTTTTTAAAATTTGACATTTTTTATTAGATCATTCTTTTAATTATAAAACTATTTATAAAATGAATAAAAACTATTTACAATAAAATTATAAATTTATTTATATTTAATTTTATAATTATAGTAATAATAATAATAATAATTTTACTACTTTTTGTTGTCATAGAAAAATAACACATTTCTTCACCAGTTCTTTATAAAAAAAAGTTATTGTCGAACAAGATTATTTTATATCTATAATATGCAACAAATAATAATCATAGTCTGTTAGAGGCAATAAAAGATTGCCACGTTTGGTAAAGTTGACAACAATTTACAATAATTATTTGGTTTAACATTGCATCTAACATAAATCCCGTTTGGATTTTCTAATTTAAAATATTACTTTAATCTCTATTTACAAAAAAAAATAGTTTTGACCCAAAATCGGTTTTATAAAATCGTAAATTTAATATTTAGAAATTAAAAGCATTAAGTTTAATTATTTTAAAAATCGTATTTAAAATAATTTTGTTTTACTCTAAGAAGAAAAACGAAAGCTAAACGCTCTACAGTGCTGCTATAACGATAATTGGATCATTCTATTAAGAAAAGAGTAGCGTTTGAACTTTTATTACGCCGTTTGCCCCAATAGAACGTAAGATTTGGTCAATTGCATTAATTAGTGTATAATTCTAAATTAGCGACGGTTATGCCCTCATATTACTGCTTAAAACGCGCTAATATTCAACTGCTACTTTATAGTCACTTAATTTCATCACTTTCATTTTTTATATACTACAAAGTTTTTTCTTTATCTATTATAGACTCCGCATTATACGAGGGGAATATGAAATTCAATTTTTGTTAAGAAATTCACAATGAAAAATGTTAGTGATTTTACCTCGATTAAATAAAATTAAGATAAGTTTAAAATCTATTTTTTAAAATAATATTTAAAAATTTTAAATTTTATCTTAACAAAATTTATTATTTATTAGATTTATCATAGTTATCAAACAATTATTAATGAATATTCTTATACTCAAAATATATATACTTCAACATAAAAAGTAAAACATATGTCTTTTCTTATGTTGGTTAAAAATAAAATAAATTTACATAAAGACACAATTCTCATCTTAAATATTGATTTTATAAAATTATTAATAAACAAAAATATGTAAAAATAGTTTGGAATCATTTTAATTCTAATAAACATAATTACATAGAGAAAGTGAATAAGGTTGTTTGTCGTAGAAATTGAATGCTAATGATTTTAGTAAAGCACAAAAAAACATGAAATATAAATATGATTGCTTGCACTTTAATTCTGTTGTCCCCACACTAAAGTTGATGCCAGTAACCATGTTTGCATTCCTCTCCATATTTCAATTCCACCCATCACAAAGTCAATTCGAGACCAAAAACTGATGAAGAAAATATATTGTTTTGAGTTACGGTCAAGTTTGATTATCTTCTAAGTTTGATTATCTTCTCGTCTAAGAGAAATGTGCATTGCGTGAATTTGGGTATCAACCTATAATTGCTGTAGTTTAGTCTCTAATATAATCTTAGTCATTATTTTCAAGAATCTAGAATATTGAGTAACCTTTTAAGAGAGTTTATACATTATGAGAATTACAACATCACATGAGAGGTGGATTGAAGGTTAAGTTCTACAATCTCCTATTTGACATGTTAAAAAATATATAAGAAAATTACTTTATATGTTTTTTATATTAATCAACTCATTAATTGGTATCTTACTTTGTCATCTTACTTATATTTGTTTATTTAAAAATATAAGATTTTGAAATTAATATATGTTGGAAATCTCGTATCAATTAAGAATAATTTATTATATATAAATGAGTATAAATCTTATATTACAAGCTAGTTTTGTAAGATTGAGTTAGACTTAAAATTCATTTTTTATTATGATATTGTTAAAACTTATCTTAGCGAAATTTCTTGGTTATAGAATCTATTATTTCACCCGTTATCGGAACATCCATTAATATCTATAGTTACGCTTAAAATGAATATACCTTGACATGAAAGAGATGGATTGAAAATCTTACCTCAATTAGAAATAAGACAAATTCAAAATATACAAGTAAGTGTAAATCTTACCTTATAAATTAATTTTGTAAAATTAGGTTAGACTTAAAATCTATTTCTTAATAATATAAAATAATAATGTGGTTAAGGTAAAATAACAAATAACTCTATTATTTTAATTAAAAACATGTTGAATAACGAAATTATCCTAAATATTTTTAAAAGATAGTTATCATTTTACATTAAAATATCACTTGTATTAATTACAAAAATTCATATTTATTACATAAAGATAAATAGAGATAAAACAAAGATAGCCACATAACAATATAAATATAAAACTTGTAAGTATTGAATAAACTAAAAAAATTAACAATTAAGATATGTGAATTTATTGAGGATTTAAAACTTAATTAAACAAATAAACTCCTACTAACAAAAGTTTGGCCCTAAGATAAAGAAATTTGAAGAGGGAGTTTATCTATGATAGTTATAACTAGCTACAATGAATGTGGGCATAATTTAAGAGTCAAAATAAATTTGTGATAAGGTAAAGAAATGTAACGTGAGCATGGTTATAGCAGAAGACATGGTTTTTATTCAGCCATGCATATATTTATTGTTGAATCATTGTATTTGGTCCCATTTAGTATTTGAGTTGTTGATCTTTTTAAGGGTCTTTTACGTGCATAAATAGTAACATATGCCTGCCATAATTGGGGCATCTCTTCACATGGGATAACTCAAACCTAATTTCATATATATCCCACAAATTAATGTTGGACCCTTGTGCCTTCATCTATAGTAATTGGCACAAAAAATACAATGTTTTCACACTTCAGATTATTGTTTATTTGCCAAGGTCTGAATTTATATTACTGCAATAATTTTAATAATAGATTTAACAATTGATGACAACTAATTTTGTGTTTATTATTTGTAAAATATTAGGTTTTTAATTGTTTATGTATTATTTTAATTAATATTATACTTTTGTTTTATTATTTTTATTAGTGTGTATGCCAAATTGTGGTTTATGGAATGAAGGGTCGAATTTATCTTGAAAGTGAGTTGTAGTCTTAGTCTCGCGCTCTTACTTGCTTTACTTTATTGAATGAATATATATGTGAGAGTATTTAAAATTGCATTGCAAATTCTTTCATGCTTTAATGATAATGTTTGCTTGTTGGTTAGCATTATAACTTTATTTTTATATAAAATGTCTATATCATTGTAAAATTCTTAATCTTAAAATTAGGAATTGGTTGAATACGCATCTTTATTATGAGACATATAGGGACACAATGAAGTGTCATTATTTGTTAGTTTGTATCTTTATGATATCTTACTTTTCATTACTCCTCGCGATGTTTATAGCAAGCACTAGTAAAAAATATACTTTTTAATTCGCCTAATAGACTTCGGTCTAAGAAAAACCGAAGCCTATCAGAAATCGGTGGCAATTTTTTAGTTTTGATGAATTTATATGTCTCGGTTCAGTGAGAACCGAAGCATATAGCACACATTCCAGCCTATTAACTCGGTGAAAGGTGGAACCGAGTTCTGTGTTTTGGGTATTGACTCGGTTAAAAAAGAACCGAGGCCTATTACCTCTCGCAGACCTACACTCGTATCTCCTTTTTCATTTTACACAAAACGCTTTTCTTTCCTCTCGCAGCAGAAGCAGAAACTCTCGCAGCAGAAAAGGGGAATCTCTCTTCTCCCACTTGGCAGCCACGGCGCGAGGAGGTTCTTTCCTCCACTGCAGCAGCTTGCGCTCCGGAGGGAGGCGCGATGGTGGCCGGCGTCGAAAGCAGAGGAGAGGCGCGATGGTGGCCGGCATTGAAAGCGGAGGGGAGGCGCGATGGTGGAGACGAGTACCACGGCGACTATGATGGGAGGCTCGCCGATCTAAGGGTTGAACGAATCGCGGTGGTTTCTGTGGAGGCGAGGTGGCGGCTAGGTCACGACGAGACGGTAGCGAGGTCGCGGCGAGGTCGCGGCAAGGGCGTCCTGCAGTGGTGGCGTTTCTGCGAGAAGGGGAGGCATCAACCTTCATCTTTTCTTCTCTCTATTCTGGTTTGTTAGGCTAGTGTAGTTGTTGTTGGAGTGCTTGCTTCTGATATTTGGTTCTATATTTTTGAGATTTGTTTTGTGAAAGGGAGGGAAAATTCAATAACCCTTTTGCTTGGACCGTGGACTGTTTTGTTTTGCTTGAACTGTGGACTGTTTTGCTTGAACTGTGCTTGAACTGTGGAATGTTTTGCTTGAACTTTGGACTATGGACTGTGCAAGGAAGAGGGAGAAGTGGACTGTGCATACCGAAAAAAAACACGCTATTACCTCGATTATCTAAGAACCGAGGCATAATCCGATATCGTTTTAACCCGGTTCAGAACCGAGGCATAAAACCACCCCCTTTTTACCTCGTTCGTATATGCCTCGGTTGCAAAACCGGTGCCTATAAGCAAAATTAACCGATGCAATTTCTCCTTCATGCACTAGTGAAGGTAGTTAGCAAATCGGGTATAACATAATATAGTTATTATTTTTTACACATGGGCAGGGCAAACACATCTAAGCGATGAAAGATTTGTAGAAATAGAAAATAGAATATGAAGGGATTCTTTTTATAACTCTTATTAGTCAGCTAGGAATCAACAAGATGTCATTACTTTAAAACTACTAGTTTAACGAATTTCCTTGCTTTCAATGCAAAGTCGTCTTTAATTTTCTACTACTTTCTTTAATACTAACTCTCGAATGATTGAGTCTAGTCAAAACTTTAGTGGTTCCAGTAATCTATAGGGTAAATAAATATGTCATGGTCTTTGAAGGCATAGTGTAAACTACTTTCACTGCATTTTCATATTTCTATATAATCAGTCCTCCTTATTTAACTTATGCGCATACAATTCTTTCACATGATGCTAGGATGCTTATATTCGTTGCTTGCATTCTTCCTTCCTCCCTATTTTATTGTACTTGCTTCCTTTGAAGTTTGAGCTTAGCCATCTCTTATTTATAATGTCATGTGCCCTTGTTTTTCACTCTAAGCAAAGGATGCACCAATTCAAGGACGTTCAAAGCAGCATGGTAGATCATTATATAATAAAGGAGCAACAAGAAAGTATTTATCCAAGAATGAAGGTTTACTTTCAAGAATATCTTCGTCCAAGACATCAATGGATAGAAATGAAATATCCAATTTCACTTAGTACCCCGAAGGTAGAGAGAAAGCTCTCCCTTAACGAAGAACTAAGTAGAGTGGTTAGGTCATTTACTATGGCTTAAGTGGGGAAGTCTCCTCAAAGGTCAAAAAATGAATAAAATGATACAAAAACAAGACTACAAAAAAAAAGGTATTACTAACAGTTTAAATACGTCGGAAACGTAAAAAATTTGTTGGTATCGACTTTTTGCTGGCGGATTGCTGGTGGAGTAAAATTTGTTGGTAAAAGTGTAGTCGGTAAAATTTACCGACAAAAATATATATCCTTCGATAATTATCAAAGAAAAATTCGTCAGTAACTGAAGGAAAAAATTCGTCAATAATTATTGAAGAAAAAATCTTTCGATAAACACCAATCTTCTCAAGCTCGCCCAAGTCAACATCTCGGCCAGTTCTCAAGGTTGGCCAATCAACAACTCAGCCACCATTGTCTCTAACTGTCTAGTCCTCCCAAGAATGCTCATCATACAATTATAATTTCCAGAATCATGAGCAAACCCAAGACTTTTCCTTGCCCAATAAAAGAACCAATGAGTCGGCTTCCTAGCATGCGTAAACCTTTGTAGCACCTCCATAAAAAAATCATGCAACAATTGAATCCTGCATTCATCAAGCCATTTTTTTGAGTAGAACCCTCGCCAACCAAGCCGATCATTGTTGAATACTTCGCCAATTGTAACACGTTCATTCTCTGGTTTGATTTGTGCGCTCATGTAACATAGAAAACTCTACATCCTAAGTTGCGACCATGCTTCCCATACCAGCTCAAGGTCCAACAACACCGGTATAGCCATCGTCGTGTAGCATTGTTGCCACCATGATCGCAATATGTTGTCCCTTTCCTTCCTCGTCTCTTTTTCGCTTTTACTTCTCCATGTTGGTTTGTGGTAAACAATTGGTTACATTGAAAAGGGGTAAGGCAATGGAGAATGTGTGGTGTCTCGAGCAACAAGGTAGCTCGGCCAATAAGACAACTCAGTGATCCTATGGTTTGGGCGTGAGGAGGAGATGAAGATGAAGAGGTTTGGCCTCTCATATATCCAGAGGTTCCGATGGTGGTAGGTTGTGCGGCGTGGGAGAAGATGAAAAAAAGGTTTTATGTTTAGACATTACTACAGAAGATTTGGGAGAAAAATTTCTCATTCTTTTTTACCGACATTTTTATTGACAAATTATTTTATTATTAATACATACTTTATTTATGAACGGAAAAATATGTGGTAAATGAAATATGTATTACTGACAAATTTTTTCGCCAATAACAAATCTATCGATAAAATATGTTGATAATTTAAATTTTAAAATTTGTCGGTAATTCAAATTTTTTGACAAATTTATTTTTGTTAGTAAAATTTCATCAATAATTCCAAGAATGTTTGTATCCCAATGATTTATGCCTTTGTTTCACTTGTATCCATGACAAGTCCCTTATTCACTTCTCACTCCCCAAGTAGGGAAATATAATGAGTGATATCCAATAAGGAGAGTGTAAACTGAATTGAAATCTACATTCTTCTTATGTGTAATGAGTATAACACCAACTCCTCTTAGTCCCCTCAAGGTTGTTATAGGTGTCCCATCCGAGAAGAAAACTCATTGGTATTCATAATCACACTTTTTTTCTTCCTCTAGTTTGCCAATAATGAATTGGTTGGTTTTGTAGGGAGGAAAATAAGAAGTGACTTTCATCTCCACATTTTTTTCATAGTGAGCTTTAGCCACTCGTCCTAACTACTATAATAAAAGTAGACCTTTTAGCATTCATCCTAATGGAGATGAAGTAACCTAGGTCAACACCAAAGACCTTCCATTGAGTGTTTTTCACTCTACTTTTATCTCTATCTCATTCTGAAGAAGCTCGGTAGATCACGACTAGAAAATAAGATCTCAATTTGATGAATGAAATGAAATAGAATTAATACATTAATCCATTACTTTTACTCTTGTATGATGCAAACAACCTAATAACACGAACCCGAATTAAAACCACTATGAATGACTTAATGAAGGTTGATCGGAAATATTTCGTTAAAAAGGGCAATATTCAATGTTTTTTTTTTCAATTTTTTCAAATAAAGCAATTTTTAAGTATTATCTAAGTCAATGATTCTCTATATAACTAATCAAATCCGCATCCATATTTTTATTTTTAAAATATTATACAGCTATTCATTTAAATAAGTTTTCTCTTACTATAAATTCAATATAAATTAATGCATTAAATATGACTCTTTTAAAAAACTATATAGCTATATAATTATTAAAATTAAAATTTCTTCATTTATTTTATTAGTTTACTTCAAATTAAAAGGTCTCTTATTTCCATGATCAAATAATACTTGCATTTTTTTTACATAATTGTTTATTTATAAATCAGTGCGATAAAAGTACGTGCATTTTACAATAACTATTTTAAATATCAAATTTCATATGATTTAACTTACACATTTGATCAAATCCTATATATTCAATCTTTTTTATTTATAAGGTTCGAATTTAAAATTTTGCATAAAATAATTTTTCTATTTTAATTAACATAATAATGATTCATTAATCAAGAATTTAAACACAAGTAAAGCATGGTTACTAAAATGTTATTTTAAAATCAAAATAGCCGAAATCGTAATATTGTAATGCAAAATAATGTTATCGATAATGTATTGATAATATAAAATATACTATTTAATTTGTTATTTATGATTACTTGCACTGAATAGAAAGACAAGTTAATTGGATAGGGTATGTTGCTTGAATCGAACGGTGCATGATTGGTCTTACCAGCATTGGACGGTTGGAATTGCTTGTTGATGGGTGCTGGGACAGCAGGTAACATGGGATTAACTAACCAAGCTACCTCTTCACATGGCATTCAATCCATCACGTGCTCCTCACGTGATCATCCCTGATACACATGCCTGGCATCTGCAAGTGGCAATGCCATCTCTTTCTCTCTCCTTTCTCAACTCCATTGTGTGAGTGACGGAATCAGTGAAAACAACGAAAAAGGGGTTTCTGTCTTGCATCATTCTCTTCACTTCTCTCTCTTTGCATTGAAGTTTTTTTGTTCACTTTTGGGAGCAACCTTCTTAATGTTCACTTTGGGATTGTTGTTTGCCTTGGTTGCTGACAAGCTGCAACTATGAAGGGCTTGCTCTCTCCCACTTTCTTTCTTCAAATTACTCTCTTTCTTCTTATTTTTCTTCTAGGTGGGTTTTATTTATTGCAGATACATGCACGATCCTTAATTGCGAATTTGAGTATTGAATGATTAAATTGTCTCTAAGCTTTTCAAGTTTGCATCTTGATAATTGGATCACTGAATTTTCTGTTAATATGATAATGAATTTGCAATAAGCTATGGAATTGTGCTTCATCTCAGGTAGAATAATGTGTATTGTTGATGTGGTGTACTTTGGGTGTAAACCATAATGAAAAAGGGTAAGGTTGATACAATTTTATGACACTGATCTTTGTGCATTGTAGAAGGCCAATGGGGTACCAGAAATGGTAGCCAAACTACTGAATATGTTGTCCAAGCTGACATGATGTGTAACGTTTCTGTATGTAGTTGATAAATAATGCAGTGTGTCTAATATCTTAATGATGAATGCGTGTTTACTAATTTTGTGGCCTTAGGCAATGCAGGAGTATTTCATTTTGTTCTAGAAATGTATTCTTGTAGAAAGAGAATTCCTTAAACTGAAAATTGCCGATAATGTTTGCAGTTGTGAACAAGTCTCAGGGCTCTCCAATATCTACTGAGGTTGATGAGTTGCCTCCTGCTTTCCCTCCAAGTACACAGCCACAACCCTTTATTCCTCTTATAGCTCCTTCCCCATTGAGACCTTTCACAAATAATTCTGTGCCCAAGTTATCAGGTCTGGTTTGTTTTTGCTTTTAAATTTGTCATCGAGACCTTACATTATGATTCTTTTGTTTGCTCAGTTCTCGTTTACACAAATTCTATTTACCCTTTGGCATATTGTAGTTGTTGGTTGTCGAAAGTAAGGGGTTTTAGCTATAAAGGGAGGAAGTGGGATAAAGGAGAATGAAACACTAAATTAATATTAACCGAGATGTGTTGCAGATTATAATGTATTGATGAAATGCTGATAAGACATATACCGATAGTTTCTATTGGTACTGACCATAATCTAAACTAATTAGGGAAATAGAACACGATAAGATAAGGAAATAGGGTAAGCCCAAGAGATATCAAAAATAGGGAAACTAATCCTGGAAATTAGTAAGATGTTTTCTTTTATTAATGTATATAACATTGGTGAATAGTGGGGAGCAGGGCCATGGCCAAGATTTTAATCGCAGGGAAGGGAGGCCAAGACCCAAAGTAGATTGAAATGGTGTCAAATATTCCAGTCAAAGAGAATAAATTACCTGATAAATTGCAAAATAGACATTAAGTATGCGGTGTGTAATTGTAGTGAAGCAGTGGTGAGAGTGTAACACGGATGAGTTCAGTGCTATGGTATGGTGCAACAATATGGGTTTGTACCTGAAGACTCGTGCTATTTTTTCTGGGTAGAAGATGCGGTACAAATGTAATGAAGGGAAGATTCTGTGGCATTGGTGCTATATATGGTTCTTGTAAGTAACATAGTGGTTAATTTGTCCTCTTCAGTGGTGTACAGGGCAGTGTTATGGTAATGTGTGAGTTCAATATGTTGTTTTCATGTGGGTAGATCAGGTTGTTGTTAAATTTTGAGTGCGGTGCAACTGTGACCACCAATTTGCATATCATAATTCATATCTTAGGATAAAAAATGTAAAATAATTCAGCAAAAGGGGCATTATTTAGAGTGGTTTCAATTGACAATGTTGATGGAAGACCTATTGGTTGCTTAGGAAACATGTCTGGGAAAATAAAGCAGCTAGTTTCCTATGACAAAGTTATGTGTCAGAAATGTTATCAAATCTTTCATTCTTTTGCTTGATTTGGTTGTGTATATTGAGGGGTAACTCTACAATTTTTCTTGAACATGCCTTTTTGCATGTGCATCCTTAATACTTATGCTTGTCTTAAACTCCTTTGAATTACAAACCTTTTGGTCCAAGATGACCAAGGATTCCTTTTTGCTTCCAGGCCTTTGTTCATTGAATTTCTCTGCTGCTCAAGATATAATGACCACAACTGCTACTGATTGCTGGACATCCTTTGCTCCATATTTGGCAAATGTTGTATGTTGTCCTCAATTTGATGCCATGTTGGTGACCCTCATAGGGCAGTCGAGCAAATACTCTGGGGTGCTAGCTTTGAACGCAACTCATGCTAGTCACTGCCTCTCTGATGTTCAGAAGGTCCTTGTCAGTCAAGGAGCAAGTGAGAACCTAAAAGAAATATGTTCAGTCCACCCAAGAAATCTCACTGAGGCCTCTTGTCCTGTTGTATCTGTGGATGAATTTGAGAGTGTTGTAGATACTTCGAGACTGCTGACTGCTTGTAGAAAAATTGATCCTGTAAATGAGTGTTGTGATCAAGTTTGCCAAAATGTCATACACTATGCTGCTAGAAAAATTGCCTTAAATGATTTGTCTACTTCAGATGGAAACCATAGCATGCCTGGGCCAAAAGCTAGGATCAATGATTGCAAGAATATTGTTGTACGTTGGTTGGCTAGTAAACTTGATCCATCCACTGCAAATAGTGTTTTTAGAGGACTTTCAAATTGCAACCTAAACAAAGGTGAGCATGGAGAGAAAAACAAAAACGGTCTCCTTATATTTGATTTTTACAGTTTTGGCTATTTTATTGGAATGTAAAAGCATACATCTTACAATGTTCAATGTTGTTATATTACATCACTCAGTATGCCCATTGGATTTTCCAAGTGTATCAAGTGTTGTGAAAGAATGTGGCCATCTCATACATAACCAAACAGCTTGCTGCAAAGCCATCAAAAGTTATGTGTCCTATTTGCAAGAACAGAGCTTTGTAACCAATCTGCAGGCCTTGAAATGTGCTGCATCACTTGGGAAGAAATTGCAGAGTGCAAACGTCTCCAAGGATGTTTATAGCCTTTGTCATATAAGCCTGAAGGACTTTTCTCTTCAAGGTTGGCATTGTTATATTTCAATTGCTTAGAAACTGTTATTTTACCCTTTCTGCAAGTTTGATACTGACGTTTGTTTTGTGATGCTGATAACAATTGACGGGTTTTCCCTTGGATCAATCAGTTGGATTGCAAGGTATGAATTTTTTATTGATAAATTGCTTTTCCAAAATTTTTATTTTTTTCTTGTTCCAGTCATTCATAAAAAATATGATATTTTTTATTAAATTTAAATTTCACTCCATCATCTTGGTTTTTTGTTTTCACGCAGAATCTGGCTGCCTTTTGCCGAGTTTGCCTTCAAATGCAGTATTTGATGGAACTTCAGGGATTGGATTCATTTGTGACCTTAATGACAACATTGTAGCTCCATGGCCCACATCTTCATATCTGCTTTCATCCTCATGCAATAGAAGTACGTATAAGTTCTATCAAGAATTTCTAGCTGATTGCTCTCATTCTCAATTACAATCCTTTATGACAAATTAATGTAATTCCTTATTTGTATGAGCTAAAAAAGGAATTCCAATAATATACATAATTATTAGGCAGATTCTATTAATCAAAGAAAAGTAAAAATAATAACAGATCCCTACTAACACCCCCTGGAGTTGATGAGACTAATTGAGTAGCATAAATTTCTAAAGTAGAAACCAATGACAGGGACGTGGAACAACTTTGGTAAAGATATTTAGATGCTGAAGTTCAGAGCTAACATAAGGAAAACATATAACATGATCATCTCAGGACTAGGGGAATCAAAAGAAAGACAAGTAGAAAATATTGATTATCAAAGAAAGTCACATTCCTAGTAATGTGCAACTTACATTGACATCATAACAGAAAACATATTTTAGTAAGAGCAAAACCCATAAAGGCACATTGTAAGATAATGCAGGGAAATCAAAGTGGAGAACCTGAGATGGAAGAAGTTGATCGAGTATACACTTGTGGACAAAGCTCTAACCTAGAACAGAGAAGGGAGAGGTTTGAACGTGACATGAAGTAATTGTAGATTCTTTTGTTCATCACCACCATCTTGTTATGGCATATAGGAACAAGAGTGTTTGGAAATGATACATCACCGCTGCAGTAATTCGTGAAACTCATGAGAAATATATTCTCCACCAAAATTTGTGCATTAACATTTAATACCCATGAAATTTTTTGTCAATTTGTGAAAAAAAATCTTGAACATGCAAAAAACATTCAATTTAGACCTGAAAATGTATATTCATTTGAAACAGCTATATTCATCTATAAATGTTACAATTATTTGTCAGTTCAAACAATCCACAAGAACAGTAGTTGAATTGTGCAGTAAAAAAATTTTACAGTTGTAAAACACTTTTCAAAGATGAAAAACAAGTTTAATAAAAAAAGTTTGGAATCTGAGATCAAAGAATAGAAGAAAAACACAAATTTTTGTATGGGTTTATCTTAACCATTGAGACTACGTTCAGTTCTTGGTATCACCACCAAGTTTCACTAAAACTCACGAAAATGCAAGTATTATAAAAAGACAACCACTTCTGGCCTTAAGTATTCTCTATACTTGCTTTTCAAGGCAAAAACCCAAAGTATTATTTATCCAGTAACATTTTCAACCGTTTACACTTCCCCAGATTGCAAGAAAGTCAAGATTGAAAACAACGTTTGTATATGAGGAATATGAATGTCTCAGTCTAGGTATTCTCACAAGGAAAGTATCTAAGAGTATTACAAATTGAATCATGGAGAATGATTGCTTAATTGTTTTCTTATGTCCATCAATAATGTGAGTAGTCCATGTCTTCAGGTATATTTTAGGGTGTTAAAAAAGATAATCAGATGTTGTATATACTTGTGAAGGACTTTGGATGGCTTTGTTTGAGGTTTGGTGAGTATGAAGAAAATCATTATCATGCATTAATTGTCATGGCATTTCACCAACTTGTTTCTTTGATAAGACAAACAATCTACTTAGCTCACCTAGTTAGTTAGATATTTTTGACTTATGCAGTAGAGTTTATTACCTAAAAAACAACACAGGACACTCAGAAGAATAATATTAAATATAGTTCACATCAATAAATTTTCAATCCCAAACTCATACTACACTAAGTCTGATGGGGAACCTTAGAAGATACTTCGTCTGAATACAGGCAATACTCTGCCTTGGTGAGTTTTAGACAATACTTCGTCTAATGCCTCTAAAAATTTATTTGTTTGTTATTAATCAAAACAAGGGTCTTGACAACCTTTGTTATAATAGCATTTATATTTTGGATTAGATGATACTTGTGATATATCCCACACACAACTATGAATTAGATCAAATCATTTGTCAATATGGTGTGCTAGAGATGGAAAAGGAATAGTTTTACTTTTGGCAAGTTTGTAAATAGAAGAATCAAAAGAGTCATTAGAAAGAGGCCAAATTTGAATGACCAAACTTTCAATGCCTATTCTCACACTTATTTGAACCACTATGACAAGCTAGAAAGACAAAAGACATTGCAAACCAAATTGGAAAGAAAATAATCTGTCTACTTATGTCCCTTTGCAATCACTTTCCATGATGTCCAATCCTGCATAGAACAAAAACGAACTTTACATTACAATTGTTGTCCACCATTTTGTCGAATCGAAATTAAATTTGAAGCAAGTGCAGGGAATACAAACTCATCCCAAAAAGTGGAAATAATATTTCCAAAAACAGAAAGAGGGAGAGCATAATGTTGAGTGCCATTACAAGTGAAGCAGTCATGTGATTTGAGATTCTTTAATCAACAAACCAAAGCTAGGCAACAACATTGGACATACCTGAATACTCAAGGTAGAAAGAGTGGATAGTACCATTTGTTGGATATAGTTTAAGCTCCAATATTCAAGGCCCTTCACTAGTTTCTAGGTGCATATAGTTGGGCACTCTTTAATGATATGACCATGTTGCTTACAATAGTTACAACATTTCCTGTTGCAATTGCAAGTAATATGACCTAGTTGTTTGCAAGAAAAACATTGTTTCAGTAAGGCAGGGTAATGGTTTCAAATTCTGGTACAAGCTTCATGAGTGCTTCAAGAGAGGTTCCAAATTCTGGTAGAAGCTTCATGAGTGCTTCATGAGAAGTTAATTGATTTTTTATAGTTATCAATCTGCTTTCTTTTTCAATTGTCAAAGAAAAGTGGGTCCAATTGAAGCATGTCCCGATATTATTGTTGTTTGAATAGATCTATAATACTGATACCAATTCTCTACACTAGTTTCAAACCATTAACATTGGAGAACCAATTGAATTCAGGCCACCATCAACTTAAAAGCTGTCGCCCCACATGCCAACTTCCAAAATGGCTTGTCTATGTTCATTTTCATCTATGTTTTTCAACAGTCAAATGATATAAATGTCCAGAATTTCTCGATGCGTGCCTTCTTTCATTGTATTCTCTTTCATAAATAATGCATGCTCAATTACGATCTAAATGGCTGGCAAATTAACGTAATTTCTTATTTATGTAAGCTAAAAAGGGAATTATAACAGTATGCAATTATTAGGTAGATTCTGTCAATGAAAGAAAAGGAAACAATAATAACAACGAATCCTTGACTAACAAGATCCTCACCTATATCCCATGTTCCTGTCTTCAACATTGGATTGTCTTTTGTAATATTTTTACCATGAGCAAAGACATATTTCCATTCTGTACCATGGCTAATTCATTTGTTCCTTCAATCATGCAATTGCAGCTACAAAACTTCCATCTCTTCCTACGGCAACATCCTCACAAAATGGTAAGTGCCATGCTCCTATACTGCTATGAACTGGTATTTCAGGTTTGATCTTTCAAAACAGTGGTAGTTATAGGTTCAGTTTGTTTTAAATTGATTTTCTCTCAAAAATCATTTCTATTCACCACAACATGGATTCTTACAACTTCAAAGTCTACCGAAGCAAACCAAGTACTGTCAAAACCTTTCATTTATGATCTCTTTAATCATTTAAGACCCAGATGTCCAATATAAAATCTGTGAAATCAGTTTGTATTTTAATGATGTTTTCCTGGTATTCGTGCAGAAAAATGAAACACAGAACTAAGACAGAATGAACAGAATTATTTATACATTTCCTTAAAACTAGTAATTGAGTCTTGTCAGGAAAATCATCTTGGGACTTCTGAAGGAGAGATTGAATATATGACAGTTTAATTTAGTACACTAGAAATTTTTTCAACTTGATAACTTGAGCTTATCTATGCTGGTTATTGGATGCATATCTATGCATTTCCATTGACGAGTATCTACTCATTTCCATTTGTTGCAGGTCTTTTCATTAATACCTTGGTTTTGCCTCTCCTTTTTACCTCAATACTACTTCCCAAGAGGCTTCTTTAACCTTGGAGTTCACTGTATTTAAGGTTTTTTGGCTACAAGGATTTTTCAGATAAGTTGGCTATTCTTTGAGGATCCAAGGAAGAACTGTGTTCTTAATCTTATCCGATCATCAAATATGTTTATATTTTCACCGGTGAATGAGTACAGAAACACTATTTTGAGATAGTCTTTCTGGTAGATTCATGATTGTATTCTACTATTACCATATATCATTATTTCAATATTCTTTGAAATTGTAATAAGTTTTGTTTCCGTATAAAGAATAGTATAAATATAAAATACACTATCTCAGTTCTTTCTGTGTACCATAGATTTCATTCTTCTATCTTTCCTTCTACCTCTTTTCCATGTGTGAATAATTTAATAAACGCTGTAGTTTTATAACAAAAGAATAATCAACTTCAAAATGAAGAACAACTTTACTTTCTCCAATTCTTTCCCACTTTTATAGAAATCGTGTTCATTCAGAAACCTGCCCTCGATCAAATTTCGGAAAGCGTGTAATTCGGTACTCTGTTCAATTGAATAATCCCAAAAAATTGTTCAACATCAGAAGTTTGAAGCACCGGCAGATCCAACGAGGAAAAAGGTTGCACCTGTTCCACGAAAAGATTGATTCAATAAACAAATAATTAAAGTCACAGTGTGTGCAACGTAGTTGAATTTCATATTATTTGCTAGAAAGTTCCGAGTTATACGGGTCGTGAAATTTGACTCAAGACATTGCATGCAACTCGTGCTATTCTTTGACTCCAAAACGAATAAAAAAATAAAATTAGAAGCCATCACTGTTACCATGGTTTCAAGCAAAACAAAATAGAAATCCGTTTTTCTTTTTTCTTTTTTAAGAAAAAAATTATAAACCCTCTTTAGTTGTTGTAATTTAATAATCTAACTAATTAATCAGAATTATAATTACATATCTCCCTAAGATAACAAACCTATCTTCATAATAATGAATATCAAGACTGTATAAGAACTCATAACAAAAACAAAAAGAATATATATATATATATAAGAATATTATTATTTATTTTAATATTGTATGATTAAATTATTAAAGGATATATTTATTTATTTATTGTATTAATTTCATTATCGTCAATATAAATAAGTTATCCGTATTTTTAAAATAACAGGGTTTTAGTTCAATATTTTTTATATTTATAACAGTTTAACATGAAAATTTTCTTTTGCATCAAAAGACCTTCTTAGTAAGGTAAACCATCGTTCTCATCTTTTTCTCTTTACGCTGAATATGATTGTGGATTCTCTCTTTTTCAATATGAATTCATCATATTGTCTTACTTTAATATTATTAGACAAAGACACTATTAAGAATTCAATATTTTTTAGAAGTGTAAAAGGTGTATATATATATAAGAATATTATTATTTATTTTAATAATGTATGATTAAATTATTAAAGGATATATTTATTTATTGTATTAATTTCATTATCGTCAATATAAATAAGCTATCCGTATTTTTAAAATAGCAGGGTTTTAGTTCAATATTTTTTATATTTATAACAGTTTAACATGAAAATTTTCTTTTTGCATCAAAAAAGGTAAACCATCGTTCTCATCTTTCTCTTTACGCTGAATATGATTGTGGATTCTCTCTTTTTCAATATGAATTCATCATATTGTCTTACTTTAATATTATTAGACAAAGACACTATTAAGAATTCAATATTTTTTAGAAGTGTAAAAGGTATATATATATATATATATATATATATATATATATATATATATATATATATATATATATATATATATATATATATATTGAGATTTATATATATTCATATTAGTTGAGATTAAGTACGTTTAAATATTCATTCCATCTGTGTTTTTTAAAAGGAAAATCACGAAGGAGTTTTAATTTTCAAAGTGAATAATATCTCATATTTACTATGTATGTCACTTAAAGGATTTGTGATTAGAATATTCACGTTTATCCATCGAGGTATTTTTTTAAAAATAAAACCGTGACGCTAATATATATATATATATATATATTATTTTTCTTTTTTGATTGTTTATAATTGGAAGGAGTATGTTTGTCTTTATTTGAGAGTGACATTTTATTATTTTTCTTGATTTTTTTTTAACTAATACAATATTGATACTTTTGATTGTTAAGTCTAATTTATATTTTTTAATCATGTGTATAGTGCTTTAAATTAAATTTTCAGAATTAAGAAGTTGTAAATATGTGACCATGTGCCAACTTTAACTTTTAGGTGCGACGATTTTTTTTTCTTTTCAATCGACATCCTCTGTAATATATTGTTTTGAAAACATTTATTTAGTCAGAAAAATATAAAAAAAGAAAATAATTGTGGAAACAATTAAAAATATAAGTATAAATTAAAAGTTCCAAATTAAAATAATAAAAAATTGAGTGACATATACAAGTAAAAGACAGAAACATCATCTACCAACAAAGATCACAGCAATAAAATAGTGATAAAATTGTAATCATCCATCATTAATGATTTTATGCTTCTAGTAACATTTGACCAAATCACTCTTTGCAATAATAAGTTTGTATATTTTGTATTAAGTGTGATAAATGAGGTAAGAAGTTTACCTAAACAAAAAGACGACAAAAAATTATATTTTTAACTGAGAAAAAAAATGTAATAATAGGACAAAAAAGATAACATCACTTAATTGAATAATTTACACACAACAACCTTTCGTAATAATATTTTACTCTGAACCCATCAAACGTGAGGACCAATTGGTTTCTCATTAATAATAATAATAAATTAGTAATTTTTTAATTATTTATTTATCGTGCATGGGTGTCACGTGAGGCATTAACTAAGTTCAAAATGATGGCGCTGCTCTTCTGACCATAAGATTCATATGTGGTTGTGTGGTTGGGCCCTTTACGCATCCAAAACAGGACACTTATATAATATAATATTTTTTTCATACAAATTTATATTTTAATTTATGAATGCCGCATTTTATAATATTTAATACCATGTTTGAGACGTGTAATTTCCGGTGTAAAAAAATGTGCAGTTTTATTTTCAGCCGTTAAATTTTTTCTTACATATTACATAAAATTTGTTTTTTTATGTTCTATTTCATCTTATGTTCAAAAGTAACTTTTGAACTTCAAAAGGTTGCATGAAACTTTTTAGTGAGCAGAAAAATACGGAACCTTTTTTTATATTTGTAGGGTCAACAGTTTTTTTTTTTTCTCTTTTTGTATATATAAGTTTTTTTTTCGAATCTATCACTTTCAGGATAAATTAGTTTCTATGTTGATTTATTACATTCATAATAATTTTGTGGTTGAATTCATCAACTTTATTATGAAAAATAAGTCCACTGTACATTCGTGGATCAATTTAACATGAAATTGATAGGTCGAATAACTGAATTGCTTAGATATAAACCTTTACTAAGAATTCAATTTAAGTTATAATTTTTTTAACAACGAAATTAAATATACATTACTTATGGTTAGAAAAATTCCTTACACCTTGCATTATTTAAATGAATGAAATTATGTTTACTCAAATTTGGTTCACGTAATATAATTAATTAAAAAAAAACTTTAATGTACGGTCGAAAATTTAGATGGATTGTGTGGTTTTGCTTGTCTGTCAGAAAAATTGTGGAGGTATAAGTTAATATAGTAATCTCCTCTTTTTTTAAATTTATTTGAATTATATTGATGAGATTATCTTTCGTAGGTAAAAATAAAAAGAAATATGAAATATTATAATATGATAGTGTTTTAAATTTGATTTTTTTTTCATATTTTAAAGCGATTAAGATGAAATATAATAATAAGTAAAATGAAAATATGGGTGTGTTGTAGAAGGGAAAGCCATGTTTGGGTTCTAGTGATGTTGTAAGAGAGAGAAAATGCGTCATTGATTCCGTCACAAGAGCAATTATAGGTAAGAGTTTGTCTCTTTCCATGAGTTGGATACATAACTACGACGCCATTAAAAATTATGGACAGATCTTCTTTCGTGCCGAAAATTAGTGGCACCCCATTTTCTTTAATTATTTTTTAATTTTATTCCTGCTAAATTATTTTAAGATATCTATATTTAATAATCATTAAATTTGACTCCAAGTAAAACTTATTAGTGTTGCTTTAAATAAAAAGAATAAGACGAATCACTGATTAAGAAAAGTATTTATTAATGTTTAATTGTACGATTAATTTTCTTATTTGAATTGTACTTATTTGTGTAATTAATTAAGACATGACTGATTCCAAACACTCATCTCCTTTATACTAACCAAGATGTTTTCAAATTTGGATTCTATACCAATTATTTTATATATGTTATTTATATTATAATGTATAGTGATTTTGGTTATTTTAAATATTTTAAAAACCTTTTTAGTATTATCATAATTAGTGTATCTTTTTGAAAGTAAATTTTAAATTTAATTTTATCTTATAAAATTTATTATCTTGTAAGGTGAAACTTCTACTGTTTTTATTTTATAAATTCATCTTAGTTAAAACGAGATATTTAATATTTTTTTAACGAGACATTCATGTTTCAAACGACCATGAGATTTTATATTATTAATAACAATTATATAATAGATATAACCAACAGTCAATTTTGCTTCTCATAATAGATTTTTAAAATGATTTTGCTGGTTATAATAAATTTTTAAAATTACTTTGATAATATTTTAAAAATTGAATTTTAAATCTAAGTCAATCTTATAAATTTTTTGTAAAATAAAATTTAGACTTATGTATTATAAATTTATTTTATCTTTAATTAATATATAATTTCAACAACTAAAAAAATTTAACAATGTATTTCATTTTTTTTTTCTTTTTATTTAACGTTAAGAAAAATGTGTTTTCAAATGGGAAGTTGTATACAAACAATTTTTATTCTTTATCGTTGTGTCATCTCACTTAGTCCTTTTATGTTCAAATTGATTTAAAATGACGAAAGAAACAAGCAACCACACTTTTAAACTCTCACTAAACATTATTATTAATTAGACACGTTGTATGAACATTGTCGTCAATTGAAACTGACGTGCTAAGTCAAATAGAAAGTACAAAGTGAAATTAAATTCAAGAGGAATTACATTTATTTAAAGCGAACGAAGAAAATTGAAACATTTATTAACATGGAGATAAAATTGAAAATAAAAATAAATAAATAGGAAATACAAAAAATAAAATAAAGTTTGAGAAAAATAAAATATAGGGTAGGTAAGCACGTTTTTCTCGTGTATGTTTTAGGTAGAATTTGAAGTATGCAAATTGTCGTGTGAGAACAAAAGAATCTGCGGCTAATGTGTGGGTAAGGAAAAGTAACGTCACTGATTCCGTCACATGATCAATTATATTTACTTCTTTGTCTCTGTCCATGAGTTGGAAACATGTACGAACACATCATTACACCAATACACCAATGCAGTGAAGAAAGATTCCAAAAATTACAAACACGTTCACTTAAGGCCAAAGTTAAACCCTAATTATTTTCTAATCACATTGATTATGCATGAAGACATGAAGAAACGAAATCTCAGTGAGCGTATTGGATTTGAGTTGTATGCATGATTAGAGTTGTTAGTGGATGTATAGAGATCTTAGTTGTCGCAATAGAAGTTAATGAATCTGGAACGATACCCATAAAGCCATGCATTAGGTGGCACAAAAAGTTAAGGTCATTTAATACAATAAGACAAAATAGTTGACTTACCCTAAATTTTAGTTGTTGGAATGGAACAACTCCTATTATTAAAATTAAATTATTTCATAAAATAAGAAAGTTTCACATATTTCATTCTTATTTGTCGTTCGATGCACATATTTTTCTGTTCTTGTCATTGGGTGTTATAGACTTCTGTCATTCGAAGCAGAAGTTGTTTGTCGATGTTCCATCACCAAATTCTCCATCCAGAAGATATCAACTCATGCTTCTCATGATGGCGGTGATGATAGTGAACATCTGTTTTGCAGGTTTGAGTGGAACAAATGATGGTGCAGTGGCTACTGGTGTGATTCTGGATAGAGGTTATTCACTGAGCGACTGAATTCTAATACATCAAATGCGAAAAACACCTTCTGCACCGAACGACAGAAGACTAATACACCGAATGGTAATACTGATGGAACAGAGAAATATGTGCACCGAATGGCTAAAGTCTAATACATTGAATGCGAAAAACAACTTATGAACCAAACAACATAAGACTAATAAACCGAATAGTAACAAAGAAATATGTGCACCGAACGGCAAAATGCCTTTAATGAACGACACTGACAACGATTCAATTTTTTGATGAATGAAATAAAATTTGTTTATGCCAATGATCCAATTTTCTCTCTCACACTTTTTTTTGGTATAACAAAAGGAAGAAGAAAAGATAGCACCGACAAAAAGAAGAAAAAGGTCTGCTGCATTGCAGAGGAGCATAAGAGGGAGAAAAAAAAAGTTAACGCCGTTGTGCGTATTTAACGGATGGACGATGTTGATAAAAAATTTACTAAATCAGAATCAAGTTGACATTTTTTTAAAACTAGTGACCAAATTGACAGAATCGTGCAAACCTGGGGTCAAAAGAGGCTATTAAGCCTTTACTTAATATTTTAAGTGTGTTTCATGATAATGTTTAGACTATTTATATGATTTTGACTGTATTTTTCCTTTAATATTAATTAGAAAATATATTTGAAAACGTTAAAAAGATATAATAAAATAAAATTAAAATAATTAAATTTATATATTTTAAAAATTGAAAAATTAAATTGGATTAAAATTTTAAACATAGATTGTTTTTAATTTTTATTGAAAATTAAGGAATAAAAATATATTTAAAAAAAAATAAAAGCGAAGAATTAACATGGGTTATGGAGTTTCTTACAGCTTTTCAATTTAAAAGGTCCATTTTTTTTTCATTAGTAATGTTATTTTTAAAATAGAAATCATGTTTGAAGATTTTATTGCCTATAAAAAGAATTAAATGGTGTAAAATATATTTATTTTAGAGTATTATTAATGGTGTGGATATTTAAAATATTATGAATGGTGAAAAATTGAAGGGACCAGTGTTTGGAGTTCGAATGGAGGTCCATATCTGACAACCAGTTCCTTCTCTACAGTTATTCTATCATGTCAAGTAGTGTATGGTCCTATTCTACCATGTGCATCCTATTTCACCTACTTATCGTTTTTTTTATATATATATTTTGCAAAATTTTTAAAGAAGAAAGTGAGTAAAAACATAAAAATAAATAAAAGTAAGTTATTTTAATTATTTATTATTTATATTATTATTATTAACATTTTCATTAAAAAAGAATTGAAAAAAAAGTTTATAAACTCCAATCTCGGTTATTATTAATTTATTGTTATATGTTTAGTTTCCACCTTTTACTCTTTGATTCCCCTACTTTCTCGAGGGAGAGATATAAAAGTTTCTGAAAGTCACTTTTTAAAAACAAGAAAATTCCCTTTTCAAACCCGTTGAATCATTATCTCATCACCGTAACAAATTATTATTTTTTCTTCTTTTTTTTCTCCATCACCTGCCGAAGTAGATAAAATATAATTTTATTTTTATTTTTAAAATTTGGTGTGGCGTAGAATATATTTTTAATTAAACACGTAGTATAGATTTATAATATTTTAATACTATTTATTTATTTATTTTAAGTCAGACATTACTAACATCAATCACCATATATATAAAATATTTAATTTATATTTGATATCAACTCTTGAATTATGTAAAATTATTAGGTATGTTAGACAAAAATTATATATTTTATTAAAGTTAATTATATATAATATTTAAAATATACAATTTTGTAAAACGTGAGGACCAGTATTCCGATGGCACTGTGTGGTACATACCTGAGAAATTAATTGACGTAGAACACAGTTTCATAAAGAAATAAAAGATAAAAAGAAAAATCCGCAATAGCAGCTTTCCAAATATTAGAAAGTAGCTGTTCTCAAAAAACATTTCAGCATCAGAGATTCAATTTCTGAACTTTCTTTTTGTCCAGTACAAGATCAGTGGGAATTCATTCTCTCAAAATTTAATTTCAAACTGTGCTTTTTATTATATCAATTTAATCTATTATTTCTAATAAATTGATATAAATAGAATTGTATTTCTAGATGAATAAAAAAGTAAATTTAAGCATAACCACTTATTGGTTAATAAAATATTATCTGTAAGTATATGAATTTAATTTTTTTATGAGATTATTGTTATATTTCATTTTTTTCAAGTAAAAATTATTTATGGTAAGATATGAAATTTAATGTAATAAATTTAGTGATCTAAATTAATTTTTTAAAAGATGCATTACCTAACGATAACAATAATAAGATACGAAAATGATAATGAAAATGGTAAAACAATAAAGAAAATAACATTAAAAAAATAGTAAGAAATTATAATGATCACCAAGTCATTTGATAAAAAAAAACCTCTTTTTTTTTTCTTTTCATATTATAATATGTTATGTAGGTAAAGAACCATATGCTTAGATAATTTACTAAGATAAAGTCAAAATTGCATCTATCTCGCCTTTCTGTGATT
Source organism: Vigna umbellata (assembly GCF_029865625.1). Lineage (NCBI taxonomy): Eukaryota > Viridiplantae > Streptophyta > Magnoliopsida > Fabales > Fabaceae > Vigna > Vigna umbellata. The sequence continues at coordinate 28,599,378 of NC_142170.1, read as the reverse complement.
GTAAATTAGTACATTTATTTTTCTTTCTCAACATATATTAATGCATAAGCTTTAACTTAACATGTGATATAGGTCAAAAACCTAACTTTAATTTTGTGACCACTTTATGATCTTCATGATTTAATGTCACCACCTTCTAATCGATATCAAGATAGTGTTGTGGTTAATGTTGATTTAATGATAATTTTATGTGACACTAAGTAAAAGTGGTATATAAGTCATTTTTTTTATCACCAAAAACATTAGGGATGTATCAACCCATATACAAAAGTCATACATTTTGAATTAATTTTCTTATACACATCTCTAACTCAAACCCAATATTAATGAAAGACAAGGAAAAAGTCTATGTTATCCTTCAAATGACATTTTTCTTCACATATGTTGTTTGTAATATGGTGTAGTGCTTTTACTTGGTTAGCCAACCAATAGTTGGGATTGTATTTTAGATATCATAAATATTGTCATTGTTGGGTAGCACTCCAAAATAAATTTTTATGTAAACCACAAGAGATATGTATGGAAAAATGATTTAACCTTGTCCATTTAAGTCTAGTTTGACATTGCCCCGCCAAAAAAGGGTGAGACAGGTTGTCCTGTCAATTGAAAATGGGTTGAACTTTACAACCTAGTCCATTTCGTTGGCAGGTTGGTTCGTCCATTTTTTATTTGTCATAAAAAATTTAATATCACATGACAATGAGTTTAAGTTTTTTAATTTTTTACATGAAAATGAGTTGATGACGGACTACCGAGCTTATTTAGAAATAAAAGGGTTGTCGTCCGAGTTGTTTAAGATCTTTGTTAAGCTTTATCAGATCTCGGTCGAGTTGTATCAGGACAAATTGTCTGACTATGTTGATATGAAGTGTTACAATACAAGTTTTAATTTTTCTTAATGAAGTCGGGTTGGCGAGTTGGCTTGACTGACCAATAGGACTGACTTATCGGACTGTTGGGCTTGGCAGGCCAAGTTGGTTTGGATTTCCGGATTGAAATTTCGACTCGCATTTTTTGATCAGGATAATAGACTGACCCATCATACTTAACTTTTTTGTCATCCTTAACATAGTTTTAAAATAAGTATATTGGAGTACTATTCTCTTTCCTCTTGAAAATGCATTTATTTGTACTTTACAATATTGCTTGATTGATTTCCTTCTTCATCATCTTATGTTGCAATTTAGTTTATGATTTTAGGTATATCATTTTTGACATTCATTCCCACAATAACTTTTATGATCATTTACACTTTTGACAAGTCAGTCCCATAATAAATTCATTTTCATAATATATTCATTCCCATAATATATTTTAGGTACGAGAAACATTGATAATAATTGCACATATTCTCTAAAGTGAAAGTTTGTATGATGAAATTGTTGGATTATTAGAGAAACTTGACTTTTGTAATGTCATGATAGGGTAGAGATGTTTCTGGTTATAAAAATGTTAATATGGTATAGTGTGATGAAGCAATTCACATAAACATCTATATAATAAGATCTTTTGAACAATTTGGACTCTCTAAATCGTGTACTTGTTGCACATGAGATTCTTGCAAAGTTCTTTGTGCCAAAAAAATATTATTGCATTATCAATGATTCCTAACATGTGAATGTTATGTCTTATTGATAATTATAATGATTGTATCTTTCTTGATAGATGACATTTAGACTTTTATGCATATGAATGAATAAAATTAAGATATATTTTCATATATAAATTAATTCTTAATAAACAAAATTTAAATTACGTATGTAAAAAAATTAAATATTTTAAGCTAATTTACATCATAAAATCATTTTTAATGTTAATAATATTATTAGGGATAAATTAATGATAAAAAATATAAACATTTTGATTAGTAAAATTATTAAATTTCATTTTGTAAAGGTCTATCTAGTAAATTTTAATATTAGTTAGATTAAATTAATTGGTCAAATTAGCATTGATTTTTTTTTCAGAGTTTAATTTTTTAAATCATAATTGTTATTGATAACACAATCGTCTTCCGATAGTAAAAGGAAAACAGTAAACAAGAAAGAAAGGGAAGAATGATACTTTATTACACATTTTACTGGTAGATATTACCAATGACTATTTACTGAGAGACATTTATCTATAGATTTGAGGCCTTTGATACTTATCGATGGATGTCTGTAATCATTGGTATACTTTACATATGATCATTTTATTGATGGATTTCTATTTATTAATAAACATAATTTTTTAACAAATATGTCATTAATGACGATAATGACCATCGATAACACACAATTTTTTTGTGGTGGTAGTATTGATGTTAATGAATTTAATGAAATTAATTTTCAATCCATAATCTTATCATAGAAAAATAATAAGACTTATAAAAAAATATTGGTGAAATAAGTAAATTATTTTATAAGAGATTTAATTTATTTGAATATTAGTTGTTGCTTGTATTATTGATGTAATGTAAAGAAACCATTTTCAGGTTCATAATTTCATAGAAAAACTATTAATCAATCTGTCACAAATAGAAAAAAAAAGTTTTACCAAAAAGAGTTAATCATTTAAGTAAATTAACAATATTTTTTTATAAAGTGATGGAAACTTAATTTACTGGAACCATAGTTATTCGTTGTAGAATTTATGTTAAAGAACCGAACGATAAAAAAAATAAGATTATTCATAAGAATAGTTGTCAAAGTAGGTAACTTCAATTTTTCGAACACTTTATTAGGTTTGACCCTTTTTGAATGTTAGTTGTTTCTTGAAGTTGTGTGAAAGAATTTAACAACAGCATTTTCAGGTCCTTAATATGTTTGCATTAATGTGTAAACAACATATCAAATTTAGAAAGAATAAGATTTCTAGAAAAAGGTCGTCACCTAACTATAATTACAGTCTTTGTTCAAAACCATAGTTATTATCCGTAGAATATATGTCAAAGAAACTGTACCATTTCTCAAGTTCATAATAATTTTGCATGACCATGAAAACATCAAATCAAAATTAAAAAAAAAAGGTTCATCGGAAAAATTAGTCATTTAGGTAAGTTACTAGTTTTTTTTTTCTTTTCTAAATCATGGGAGACTTAATTAATTTTCCTAACCTTAATTATTTTTTGTATATTTATTCAAAGAATCTAAATGGTACCATTTTGTATATTTGCCACACAAATTATTTACAAAACATCATCACTGATGGATATATAATTCATCACTTATTATTCTCATTGTTTGAGGAAAATAGAGTAATTTTTTTTATAACTTACTTGATCATTTTAATTTCTTAGTTTATCTTTTTTATTTATGTTTTACAGTTTTAAAATCATTTGTCATTCTTGTTATTGTCATGACGATCGAAGACATTGGTGCTTTATGTAATGTGTGTTTAATATTTTTTTAAATTATTTATTTTTGTCATTTTAAATGTAACAGTTTACAGTAAATAATGTTACACAGAAATATATATGAAAACATAACAATAATTACCAATAATCATTTTACATATTAAAAAATATTTTATTAATCAATAAAGATAATACAATAATAAGTTTGTTATAATTGATAAAATTCCTACCAAATATAAAAAATATTCACAAAATTAATTTATTACCATAGTATTTATATTTTTTAAGGGTTAACATTAAATTTCTATTTAAAGTATTAACTAGCATAATAATGTAAATCATACTTAAATTTCAATTTCCATCCTCTGTATTTTCTAACAACTCATTAAGTTAATATATTAATTACATTTAATTAAATGTTTAACTCAATTACATTGAAAATTTTAACAATTTTTCCAAATAAGCTTCAAATTTTATAATGGAAAATTTTAAATTATAATTATTATAGAATTATTCAGGATAGCAATATTTATTACAGACTTTAGATGATGAAGTTAATAAATTAATTATAATTAATACACTTTTTATATTTATTTAATATTCCATATTAAAATGAACAAATTTTTTTCCAATTAATAGTAAATTTTGAAACTTCTGATGGAAACAATTTCAGAATTAATTTGTTTTTGTAGCGTTTTGAAATGGTAATACTTTGGTATTAGTCGAGGAAGGATGCTGGTGTGAGGAATTTGTGTTGTGAAATACTGTTTTCTGTGAAAATAACTCCTTTTTTTTAAAATATAAAATAATTTAAAATGAATCAACTAAATTTTTTAATTAAGTATTAGAAAATAATGAAAAAATTGGCATTGAAATTATTTAAAAATAATAATTGTGTAATGATACTAGCAACCCCCATGATGAAGTGTATGGTCCTCAACTACCATGTGCAATTTCTCAAGTCTAAATCTACCTGCCACAAATCTCATCACATTTAATACATCTAACCAATTAAAAAAATAAAACACATTTTTTATTATTTTTCTACAAAAACCAATAAAAAACACACACACACATACAAGGTCTCATCTCATCATGATCATCTATTATAAAATCTCATTAAAAAAAATATTGTTTGGTAAGAAGAAAGAAAGTAATCAATTATGTTAACCTAATTCGTTATTATATATGTAGACATTTACCTTCCTGTTCTTAAGTTAATTCCCTTTTTAACCCCCCATCAAACTAAAATCAATTTAAATAAATTTACTATTATTTATTTACTATTAATAATAAACTAAGGAAGTGGTTTGATATTGTTTACCATCACGATGAACACGACGAATTTAAAAAAGGAAAATATAGTGTGAGCGTGTTGTGAGAGATTATGAAAATGAAATATAAAATTTGAGAGGGGCAGAAAGGACTTTGTGCGTGTCGGATACGAAACTTAAGCTGATTTAAATCTGTATTGCATATGAGATTAATAATAAATTATTGAATTAAAGTGAATTTAGGATGTAAACGAAACAGGAAGTTTTAGTATATAACTCGGTTGAAGGTGATTTTGGAAACAGCGTTTTGAGGGTGAGAGAGAAAAGAAAGAAGGTAGTGGAAATGGATTCTCAATCGGCGAAGAAGGAGGTTAACGAGCCATTGGCAGTACCGGAAGAATCGTTACCACAACAACCTTCGTTTTCTCGATCTTTCAGCTCCAGACATGGCTCACAGAATGAACTCGAGAACCTACTCACAGACACCAGCGTCCCTTACTCCAAGCGTATTGGTCCAGCAACATGGCTCGAGTTCAAACTCCTCTTTCACCTTGCTGCTCCTGCGGTCATCGTCTACCTCCTCAACTATGTCATGTCTATGTCCACACAAATCTTCTCCGGCCACCTCGGTAACCTCGAACTTGCCGCCTCTTCCCTCGGAAACAATGGCATCCAAATCTTCGCTTATGGTCTCATGGTACTCTACAAACCCTAATTCTATTTCACCTCATTAGTAATTCATCCATTTCGAATGACTCACTCGTGTTTTTGAAATAATTGTAACAGTTGGGTATGGGAAGTGCCGTTGAGACGCTGTGCGGACAAGCGTACGGGGCGAAGAAATTCCACATGTTAGGTGTGTACCTGCAACGATCCACGGTGCTGCTGACACTCGCGGGCGTTCTGCTAACCGTAATCTACGTCTTAGCGGAACCAATCCTGCTGTTTCTCGGCGAGTCGCCGCAAATCGCATCGGCAGCTGCGCTTTTCGTGTACGGGCTCATCCCTCAGATCTTCGCGTACGCCGTGAACTTCCCCATCCAGAAGTTTCTCCAGGCGCAGAGCATCGTGGCTCCGAGCTCGTACATTTCATGCGCCACGCTCGTGTTCCACCTCGTGCTCAGTTGGTTGGCGGTGAATAAGCTGGGGATGGGCCTGTTTGGCGCCTCGCTGGTGCTCAGCATCTCTTGGTGGGTCATCGTGCTGGCGCAGTTCGTTTACATCGTGAAGAGCGAGCGGTGCAAGCAGACTTGGGGCGGCTTCACCTTCGAAGCGTTTTCGGGGTTGCCGGAGTTTTTCAAACTGTCGGCGGCTTCCGCCGTTATGCTCTGCCTAGAGACGTGGTACTTCCAGATTCTGGTGCTGCTCGCGGGGTTGCTTCCCGAGCCTGAATTGGCTCTCGATTCCCTTTCCATTTGGTTAGTTTCATTCTCTCTTCATTACTCTTTCAAATTAGGTTTTAACAATTTTTTTTTCCTCATTACGACAATTATTTTCAATGTTTTCCATTTTTTTTCTATATGATTAACAAAAAAAAAAGAACGCTAATAAACTTTAATGTTTCATTTTTTTTTCAAATTACTTTTCATTTCAAATTACTTTAATTTTCATCAACTTCTATTTTTTTTAATGTTCATATATAATGATTGTTTTAAAATTTATATTTAAGATCATTTTTTTTTTCGGAACGGTTTTATTCTGAGTTAGTACGAAAGCTGGGACAGAGTCTCGTCTGTAGGAAGGTTATTCTTTGGGCAATAGAATCTATTATCTAGATTGTGTTGTGGGAAGGTTCCAGCCAAACATTAGGCGGCTTTATAAAAGAATATAATTTCTTAATACAACTTTTTGAGAAAATTATTATAAAAATAAATAATTTGATTAGAAATATTACTTTATAGAAAGTATCATACAAGTTCAGTGTATATTCTATTGTGTTGGAGTAAAGATGATAACAGTAGAAGATAAATATGAAAGAAAAGGTAGAATTTGAGTAGAACTCTAATTTGAAAAGAATAAATCAAAGATCCGTGGCACACGGAACACCACTTGGCTGGTTAAAAACAAAAATGTTGATGTAAGAGTTTTTGACTGTGAATCAGTACTTTGTTCTGTAGCTGCTGACATGACTTGTAATCGGTCTAATGTACATAATATTGCAGAAAGAAAGATACGTGTTTGGTGTCACAGGACATACACTAATAACAGTGACACCACATGCTGTGTTATCTATTCTTTCAATTTTATTATTCTATTTATTACATCATAAAATCTTGCTTAATTATTAAATCGTGGCTTTTTTATGTTTAGTGACCTAAAACTATGAAATCATAAAACTTTAAACTTCCATTAATCGTTTGGTAATTTTAAACATGCATAATATTATCTTAAACATTCAATATTCTCTTAAACTTTTTATAGTATGTAAACTAAATACCATATATTTTATATTTTTAAACATGATTATTTCCATGTTCTTCTTCCTTCTCGGTACATTCATTTTTTCTTGTTAGTATTATTTATTTTATTCAGTACATAAACAGTTTTGGTTTTAAAAATATAACTCTAGTTTATCCTTAAGTCCAATATTTACAGAAATGAAAGAAAAATCAGGAAAAGGATAATCCAAGTGTACCTCTCAAAAAAGAGAAGGAACTACAATAAAGTTATTAATTGTTTATAAATTAAAATTGATTTTTTTTATCTTTATTTCTTTAAAACTTAAATAACACATTCGTGTGAAAATTAATTATATAAATAATTTTTAACTTAAAAGATTAGATGACTTCTCTTGCCTTCCTGCATGGTTTGTTTGTGCTTTACTTTTCCAATTTAAAAAATATATTATATATATATATATATTATTATTTTTTTTTCAAAATAAATATTTATCAAAAGTGGTCTCAAACAAAATTTAAAGATATTATATTGTTATTGAAAATTTATAAGATAATTGATGATGCTGATTTTTAATTTTCTTTCTGTAGAAAAGTACAGTGCCTTTTTTTTTCTTTTATCTTTTTGGATTGTTGTATTTTCTATAGAAGGCAAAGGAAAACGACGTTTGGCGTCGCCTCCTTTAATGTGAACGATGGGTATTTTAAAAAAAACAGTCTGACAGGTTGCGTTTCAAAACCCGTCTCGTACCATTTTTGAATCAACTAGTGGTTCTGTTTAGAGTTTTCCCTTTCCTTTTTGAGCTTCTGTGGTCCATAAAAAATAATGACTGTCTGGTTTTCTTGTCTTAACTGTCACACAATCAAAATAATTGGCTACGCATATTAATGATCTTTGTTTGTATATATTATTGCTGTCCTTTCTACTGCTTTTAGGGGAAAAATCTGTTTGAGAAATAATTACTGTCAGGATAACCATTGAAATTTCATGCGTCACCCACCACCCACCAACCACATAAATACCTTAATTTAGTTATATTTATAAAATTAAAAATAGATTTTGCAAATAGAAATCAATCGCACCCACATAATTTATTTATGAAAATATTTCAAACAACTAAAAAAAAAAGATTACTTTTCTGCAATTACTAACAGTCATTTCTTATTGCAGCACCACACTGTCCGGATGGGTTTTCATGATCTCAGTTGGATTTAACGCAGCTGCAAGGTTTGATTCTCCTTCATTTACAACTGAATTGTAACATTTGATTCTTTCGTTTTCGCTTTCACCTTTTCTGTTGAGAACAATTATGAGACAAGGGTGTGTTTTGATTATTAAATGTCACTGCAGTGTGAGAGTGAGCAACGAGCTAGGAGCAAGAAATCCAAAATCAGCTTCATTTTCTGTGGTGGTGGTGACAGTGATATCTTTCATAATATCAGTTATTATAGCAGTGGTGATTTTGTCGCTAAGAGATGTCCTTAGCTATGCCTTCACTGAAGGCGAAGAGGTGGCTGCTGCAGTCTCAGATCTTTGTCCCCTCCTTGCCCTTTCCATTGTTCTCAACGGCATTCAGCCTGTTTTGTCTGGTATCATCACTTGCAACTCTCACCTAAAAATACCTAAATTAAAAGTATAAGTTTTAAGAATTGTTTAAACTTATGCATGAATGGTTTATGAAAAGGGGTGGCTGTTGGATGTGGATGGCAAACTTTTGTTGCGTACGTAAACGTTGGTTGCTATTACGGAATTGGCATTCCATTGGGTTCTGTAATGGGTTTCTATTTCAAACTCAATGCAAAGGTATCTCTATTTCAAACTCAATGCTGTTATTTAATCTTTCTCACTAAAATCTTCCATTTTATAACTCAATGCCGTGAATGTGCAGGGAATATGGTTGGGAATGCTTGGTGGCACGGTTCTGCAAACAATTATTTTGATGTGGGTCACATTTAGAACTGATTGGAAGAAAGAGGTGAGAGGAAAGCTATAAAATTAGTAGACTTTGTATGTGGCAGTAATTAATCGGTTAATAATTTGTGATGGAAATTTTGGTGTATTAGGTTGAGGAAGCAGAAAAGAGGTTGAATGCGTGGGAGGACATAAAGGAGCCACTCATCGTCAAGAACTGAATAACAGGAATGGGGCTTTGGATTTAGAGAATTATTTTGAAATGAGGATAACTTATTGATTTCACTGTGAAGAGAGATTCCCATCATGTACTCTTGCAAAATTCAAATTGCATTCTCTCTACAAAGTGATATAGACAGTTCTTACCATTTGGCTTGCCAAATTTGTAAGAAATATAAAACCCTACTGATTAGAAACTCTAGAAAACATTCAAGAAATCAACCTCGTTATGGAAATTTAAAAAGAAAGTGAGATCCTTTAAAAATCATATTTTAAAATCTCATTTTAATCTAACGGTAGACCAAACGGGGATTAAAATTTTACTTAAATATATACTTTAGAACTAAAGAAATTCATTTATTTAATTATAGACCTTAGAACTAAAACTTTCTTAACTGCAATTGGACAATCGAAAGTTAGTTTGTCCTTTTGTTTTGATTTTTTTTATTAATTAATTAATTAATTAATTAATTTTATAAAAATATATTTTAAAGAAAAGTATTCCACTATATTTGTGTTCATGTTTCAAGTGTTACAAGGTAATTACTATCTAAGCTACTAAAAATTTTTGTTTACATATTTTCTACCCATAAAAATTATTACTACTAATAATTATACTAAGAGAAAATTATTAATATTTATTACATTGTTATGTGTCCTAAATATTACATTTTTGCATTTTTGAATTAACTCTGATTTTGTAAAATTCACTAAAAAATTACTTTTGACTCAAATCTTGTTATGGAAATTTCTATGAGATGGGATTATTATTATTAAGTTGTTTTTGAATGTAGATTGTTCAATTATAAGATATTATTCAAAGAGTCAAAATTGTGAATATTTGGTGGTGAAAAAGTTTAAATTGTGATAACTTTTATTAAAAACTTGGTATGGAGACACTTAAAAATGAAAATTGTTGTAAATTTTTAAAAATTCATCATTTAAGATACAATTTCTTTTAGCATTTTTGATCAAATTTTTAATATTTTACTGCTATATTTGAGGTACTTAAACAATAAATTGTTGTGATGTATTTTTTTGTTTATACATGGTTCTAGAAAAGAAATTTTTTGATGAATTATTCTTTTTAAAAATATCACAAATTAAAGTTTGTTATCAGTCTATTATAAATAAAATCATGATACGTTAACAACCTTTTAATAATAGATTATGTATCATTTATTCGTATAAAAAATTTGTGAAGAAAAAGTTGTTAAAGAAATTTTTACTTATAAATACGTTAATTAATTTGACATCTCGTCGATCATTTGACAAAAACTTTAAAAACTCAAAATGTTTCGTAAATAATAAGTTACAAACTACTTTAATTTAAATTTGTATCTTATTTAGTCTTCTTCTATTATTATATATGTTTTAATATATTTTCTTATTATCTTTAATTTATTTATCTAGTGTTATATATTTAAATTTTATAAAAATAATTAACTATATACTATATTTACTATTTGAGATTACTTCTAACTTTTTTTGTAGATTACTTTTGAAGTATTTTATTTATGATAGGTACCAATGATATAGAAACTCTTGTATATTTACGTGACAACTATATAAGTATGAAGGTTGATGGTTGGTTGCTAACATGGTTTTCTGAATAAGAGAAAAAAAAAATCATTTTACAGAAACGTGTAACAGGAGACCAACTGTAAAGACAATGACTGAAAATGGAGGTTCCGCGTGCACATGATTCATTGTCAGAATACTTTAAGAATTGCAGAGAACCCGGTTTTTTTCAAAACTCTGAAATATAAAATCTGAAGGCTAAATATCTAAGAATATGCACAAAACACATCTCACTCATTCTCTCCCTTCAATTTCATACCCATTGTAAAAATAATGTCAACTAACATTATTAATTTTATCTTTTCACTAGTAATTTTTATTTCGTTAGTTTAGTCTTTTAATTTTGAAAAATATTTAATTAATTCTTTAATTAATAATATTTTTTTTAAAAAAATTATACATTAAATTATTATATAAAATAAAATTAATTTTCATATTTAAACTTTTTAGATAGAGTGATTTAATATATAAAATCTAACCTAATCTAACAAAAAAATATCTAATTTAATTATTTTTAAAAATTAGAAGACTGAATTAAACTAAAATTAGAGATTTAATTGAACATTTTATAAGAATTATAAAACTAAAATTTCTGTTGTATAAATTAATACTCCCTTCGTTTTATTTTGAAAAATTGGGAGTACACCAAGTAATGCTGGATGAGAATACGTTGTCTCTGCAATATTTTCTTCCTGTCTTTCATGTAGAAATTTTTCGGACTATTGTTTGTAAACATAACTCTTAAAAATAATTAAAAGACAAACTGAATTACACAGCAAAGTATTTATTTGTATTTGAACTATTTAAAACATAACTCAAATCATCAATAAATTAGTTATTTATTAATGAATTAATTAGAATAATATAAAAATTTAAAGATGTACTTATTTTTCTTTTACATTTTTAATAAAATATTAATTGTAACAATTATTTAAGATACTCTTATTTATATTTTTCATTGTTTTCTATATTAATTCATATTTTATTATTATTTGACTTATTTGAGTGGAAGTATTAACGGACTTTCTTTTATTGCTTACACATATCTTACTACGACATTTGTTTTTCAACAAAAGCTAAATCTCAACTTATAAATTTTAAAAGTTTCAACTTATTAAATATTCGTTTAGAAACTTTCAAATTCTAGTATAAAAACATTTAGTTTAGTCAAGTTGTTGATTAAGAAAGTTTGGGGCTAAAATATTTCATATTTTCCAATTATCTTGTGAAAAATTATTATAATTTGATTTTGGTGTTTAATGTTGTGGTTTTCAATAGTAAAAAGAAGCAGTGATTTTTGGAAGATGATATTCAATTATTTTATTATTTAAAATATTATATTATAAATAAAATTTCTATTAACAAAATTTCATTTTATAAAAATCATTATCTTTTAAAAAAAATTCTAAAAACTTATTTTTGTCTTTTTTTATCTTTGACTTCATCCTCAGTTATTTGTAGATCAAAGATCACATGAGTAATCTTTGTAGAGAACTCTACATTTTCAATTGATCAGAATTTAAAATTGAATGAATTGTTCAAGTTCTATTAATCTATGTATTAACTATTTAACTGAGTGAATTGACTGAAGTATTAGATGAACTGAGATATGTATAATGAATTACAATTATATCTATTCACTTTTAAAGTTTGAATATATACAAATTTTAATTTTATGTCAAAATTAAAAGATTAAAAACATATTTAATCTTTAATTAATAATAAATTAACATTAAAATATAAGATTTAAATAAGATAAAAATTAAGTGGATTAATATTATTAGAATTTTTGTAATTGTTTTTACTTTTAGTTGTACTAGAGAGATGAAGAGAAGAAGAAGAAGAAAAAAACTAAAAACTAATATCTCTTGCTAGTGTAAATTGTTTGTTAAATACATTTCTCCCCTTCTAGTGACCATTGGAAGAGTGCATCTAACATCTTCAACCATGTACATTATGTTAATGCTTGATGATTTGACTATATTAGTAGTTAAAAAAGAAATTAGAGATGTGACTTCTTTAATATCAATGCCTAAATATTTAATTAAGGGTATTTCAACAAGAAAAGAAAAAGCATATTTTTCTTGATTAGATTTATACACAAACTTAAGACAAACTTTTATTTAAGTTTGTTATATATTTGATAGGATCTTAAAAGGACAAAACTCTCAAATAACATATTATTTTAGCCTTCAACTTGAGTTAAAAGACCGAACTCAAGCCCCACCAAAAGTAATTTTTGGAGTATTAATTTTGGTATTCTGTCACAAACTAACAATTAAAGTATTAAGAATCAGTTATTGGGTTCATAATGACCAACTGAACCGTAGTCCAGTTTAGGGCTTTGTTCAATGTATTCTGTTTTAACTCTTTATTGTTTTCTGTTTACCAGAGATCCATATATATAGATCTCTGCTTACTGTTTTACAATCAATGAAAGCAATATCATTTTGATACATTTGAAACTAATCAGAATAGAAAAAGGATACTTTTTACTTACCCGTCTCTCTGCCCTGAACTTTTTCTCCGCCTGCACCATTGCCGTCTGAAGTCTCTAAGGTTGCCGGAGCTCCGCTGGACCTTCATCCTCTGAGACGGAACTCTCTGGAAGCACTCTCTTCTCTCTCCTGATCAGTGCCAAAGTGCTGGACACGTTTGGAGAAGTCATCTATTCTGATGGCTTTAGTTTTCGCATGGGCCGCCCAGTATTGGGCCTTATCTCAGTGCACACCATCTTGGGCCTCAGCCTAATATGGTATCAGAGCAGGTAGACCTGCTCTGCTTCCGCTCCACCTGCTGATACTCTTGATACGTTCTTGGGCTGTTCTGTACCACTCTAGACCTCATGGAACAGGTTGAAGTCAACAACCCATCCAGCCCTTATTATCTACACCCAGGAGAGAATCCTGGACTCACCCTCATCACACAAACTCTGGGTGAAAATAACTACTCTTCTTGGAGCAGAAGCATGAGAAGAGCTTTGCTTTCCAAGAACAAAGTGAAATTCATTGATGGGTCCATAGAGAGACCCCAGAAAGATGATATCCTATATGATGCTTGGGAGAGATGCAACATGATGATATTATCTTGGATAACCAAGACTCTTTCCCCTCAAATTGCCGAGAGTGTTATATACGTGGAAGAAGCAAAAGAATTATGGGATGAATTAAAAGAAAGGTTTTCCAAAGGTGATCATTTCAAGATATCAGATCTCCTTCAAGATATACACTCCATTAGACAAGGGGAAAGAGGAGTTAGCCAATATTTTACAGATCTAAAAATTCTGTGGGAAGAATTAGAATTCTTGAGACCCATACCCATTTGCACATGCAAGATACCATGTAGTTGTGCCCTTTCAAAGGTTCTCTTGAAATATAGAGAAATGGAGCACGTAATATGTTTTCTAAAGGGCTTGAATGACTCTTACAACACTGTTAGGACACAAATTCTCCTTATGGATCCTCTTCCAAACATCAATCGGGTTTTCTCTCTTATCATGCAACAAGAAAGACAAGAAAAACATGGGTCTACTGATGCCAAAGTGATGGTAAATACTGCTGACAAAAACAGCCAGTGGAAAGGCCAAGGAAGGGGACCTGGATTGCGTGGCCAAGGAAGAGGAAGAGGTAGAAACCCCAACCATGGGAAACAATGCTCATTTTGCAACAAAATGAACCACACTGTTGATGAGTGCTATTCTAAACACGGGTACCCACCTTGGTACAAGAAAGCAGAAGGCAGTCAAGACAAAAGGGGTGAATGGAGTTCTGCTAATGCTTGTCAGAACACAGCTGAACCTAATGATAATCAGAAAATACAGACTGCCAATAACAACAATATCCTTAACTCCCTCACTGCAGAACAAATGCAGAAGCTACTTAGAATGATAGACAAAGATGATGAACCAACTCACAAGATTAATCAAGTTCGGAGAGCTGAAAGTGCAGATAAACCAGGTATTTCTCCCTGGATAATTGATACTGGTGCCACAGACCATGTGACACATGATAGAATGAATTTTACTACTTATTATAGAATTAAACCTATATCTGTAAGATTGCCAAATAATACTATCTTAACTGCTGATTATGCTGGGACAGTACAATTATCTAAGGACCTTATCATTTTCAATGTTCTATATATACCTGATTTCAGTTTCAATTTAATCTCTGTTCAAAGTCTTACCAAAGACCAAAATTGTATACTGACTTTCTCTTCCAAGACTTGTCAGATAAAGCAGAACCATACTTTGAGGATGATTGGATATGCTAGTTGTTGGAGAGGCCTATATTACCTACAAGACCTGCCTAAGACTGACCAAAGACATACTGCCAAGACCATTTTTTCCTTTAAAAAGACTAATGTAAATCTGTGGCATTATAGACTAGGCCACCCAGGAGACAGAGTTATGAAACAAATATGTGATGTTTTTCCTTATGTCAAACTAGGGACCAATATTGTTTGTGATACTTGCCATTTTGCCAAACAACGAAAATTGCCTTTTTTACAAAGTACTACTGCTACTACTGATTGTTTTGATATTATTCACTGTGATATATGGGGCCCTTTTAGCACTGTTTCTATTCATGGCCATAAATACTTTCTCACCATAGTTGATGACTATAGTAGACATACTTGGATTTTTCTAATGAATAATAAAGGGCAGACCAGAGACTTATTACAGAATTTTGTGATCAAAATTAAAAATCAGTTCAACAAAGGGATTAAAATCATTAGGTCTGACAATGGGCCTGAATTTAGCTGTGTGGATTTTTATAAGATACACGGCATTAATCATCAAAGGAGTTGTGTTGAAACTCCTGAACAAAATTCTGTTGTTGAAAGGAAGCATCAACACATTTTGAATGTTACCCGTGGTCTGCTTTTCCAAGCTAACATACCTAATATTTACTGGTCTTATGCTATTAGCCATGCAGTCTACCTCATCAATAGGCTGCCTACCCCCATTCTCAGTAACAAAACCCCTTATGATTTGCTTTATCACATGCCCCCCTCCTTCTTAAACCTCAAAGTTTTTGGATGCTTGTATTTTGCTTCTACTCTTGAATATAACAGGAATAAACTTGACCCAAGAGCTAGAAAAGGGGTTTTCCTAGGATACAAATCTGGTGTCAAAGGATACCTTGTGCTTGACATAAACACCAAAGAGCTACTTGTAAGCCGAAATGTTGTCTTTCATGAGGACACCTTTCCTTACAAGACATTGCAGGACAGCAATACAGATTACACTATTGGAGAGAACACCACTGCACCAATTGACGACCTATCAGGAGATAACTATCCCGATGATGATACAAAATGCTGCCCAGGAAAGGGCACAACAGCCCAATGTTAGTGAAGACAGCAGTGAAACTGCAGAAGACAACCAGGACACCCAACTACAAAGAAGATCAAACAGACCCAGGAAAACTCCTGACTATCTTAAAGATTATGTCCATCAGGTGAATCAATCCCTATCTCTGAAAAATAGCCTTAAAACCCCTTATCCGATAACCAATCAATTGTGTTGTGACAATCTTACAGGAAGGCATCTAAAATATACCATGGCAGTCACGGCAAGCAAGGAGCCCAAATCCTATAATGAAGCAAGGTACATGAATGAGTGGGTAGAGGCTATGCAGAGAGAGATTAAAGCCCTGCAAGATAATGATACATGGACTCTAACCCAGCTGCCTCCAGGGAAGAATGCTATAGGATGTAAATGGGTGTACAAGACAAAGTACAAAGCTGATGGCAGTATTGAGAGACTCAAGGCTCGCTTAGTAGCCAAAGGGTACACACAACAAGAGGGAATAGATTATCTTGATACCTTTTCTCCTGTTGCCAAACTAACTACAGTTAGGTTACTTATTGCTCTAGCAGCTTCCAATAATTGGTTTCTACCTCAACTAGATGTGGACAATGCTTTCTTACATGGGGACCTAAATGAAGAGGTATACATGGAGCCACCTCCAGGTTTGATGGACCACAATAAAAGACTTGTTTGCAGGTTGAGAAAATCCCTATATGGCTTGAAGCAGGCCAGTCGACAGTGGTTTGAGAAACTATCTTCTTTCTTGACATCTGTTAATTATGTCCAATCTAAGTCTGACCACTCTTTGTTCATTAGAACAACGCCCACCAGTTTCACTGCTCTACTTGTATATGTGGATGATATTGTTTTGACAGGGAACTCTATGATAGAGATCAACAGCATGAAAGAACTTCTTCACAAGAAGTTTCGAATAAAGAACCTGGGTGAGCTCAAGTATTTCCTCGGTTTAGAGGTAGCCAGGTCAAAGAAAGGCATTCATTTGTGCCAAAGGAAGTATGCTTTGGACATACTGGAGGAGACAGGGATGTTAGGCTGCAAGCCTTCATCTACTCCCTTTCTCAGTGATACCACTTCCTTATACAAAGAAGACAGTTATCTGGATGACCCTGGACCATACAGAAGACTAATAGGGAAGTTACTCTATCTTACAAATACTAGACCTGATTTATGTTTCACAGTTAATCTACTTAGTCAGTTCATGCAGGCACCCACTGACCATCACTACCGTGCTATTCAGCACATCCTCAGGTACATTAAAGCTAAACCCTCTGAAGGGTTGTTCTTCTCTGCTGAGTCCCCCATACAGCTAAAAGCCTTCAGTGACTCTGACTGGGCAACTTGCCCCAATACTAGAAGATCTACAACGGGATTCTGTGTCTTCCTCGGATCCTCTCTTATCTCCTGGAAGTCTAAGAAGCAGAAAACCGTATCTCGATCATCCACAGAAGCTGAGTACAGAGCACTAGCAGCCACTGTATGTGAAATACAGTGGCTCTGCTATCTATTACAGGACTTTCAAGTTAAGGAGGCAGGGACCCCTGCTTTATACTGTGACAACAAATCTGCAAGGCATATAGCCCACAATCAAAGCTTTCACGAACGCACCAAGCATATTGAGCTTGACTGTCATGTGGTTCGTGAAAAGCTCCAGGAACACCTACTCACTCTCCTTCCCATACGATCTGACGAGCAGCTCGCAGACATCTTCACTAAATTCCCTCACCGCGTCAAATACAAAACTATCGTTCCCAAACTTGGATTAGTGAATATACACCATCCAGTTTGAGGGGAGGCTATTAAGAATCAGTTATTGGGTTCATAATGACCAACTGAACCGTAGTCCAGTTTAGGGCTTTGTTCAATGTATTCTGTTTTAACTCTTTATTGTTTTCTGTTTACCAGAGATCCATATATATAGATCTCTGCTTACTGTTTTACAATCAATGAAAGCAATATCATTTTGATACATTTGAAACTAATCAGAATAGAAAAAGGATACTTTTTACTTACCCGTCTCTCTGCCCTGAACTTTTTCTCCGCCTGCACCATTGCCGTCTGAAGTCTCTAAGGTTGCCGGAGCTCCGCTGGACCTTCATCCTCTGAGACGGAACTCTCTGGAAGCACTCTCTTCTCTCTCCTGATCAGTGCCAAAGTGCTGGACACGTTTGGAGAAGTCATCTATTCTGATGGCTTTAGTTTTCGCATGGGCCGCCCAGTATTGGGCCTTATCTCAGTGCACACCATCTTGGGCCTCAGCCTAATATAAAGTGACATTAATTCTTGACGAAAATGACATAGAACTTTGGGAGTTAAAAGCTCAAAAGCATAATGATCAACTTCATCGGAGAGAGTGATGCAAGGAAAATTATCCTTATGTTTTCCCTTACTACTAGGACTCATTTTTAATTTATCTTTTTGTTTTGAGGAGTTCACTTTGATTTCATCTTCAACAACGATGGTATGAAATTCTTAAAGAATACAAAAACATAAAACAATGAAGAATTGAGAAATGAATGATTTTATATGAATAAAAAAGTTAAGAGTTTCAAAACAAAATGTTTAAAGGTCCCACTTTTTCAATTACTCTGTAACTGACGTGATATTTTAAAACTAATTTGAAACCTTGATTTATTTTTTATCATTGGATTAAATATCAACATAATCACTAATATAATTAATTAATATTGCTAGTTGTTTTTTTTTTTTAATTTTTTGTATATTTTTTCATTTCAAGAGAATACTTTGACATTTTAAAATCAGTGTGAAAGAGTTTTGAGTATTCTAACTTTACATCAAAATTTTATTCAAGAAAATAAATATTGAAAGATTTTTCTCTTTAGTTATAGGTTTGAATTGTAAAACATTCACTAGTGCAATACCCAGAAATGGCATCGGTTAGTTTCGTTTATACGCACCGGTTTTACAACCGGTGCATATAGAGGCGAGGTAAAAAGAATACGTTTAATGCCTCGGTTCTAAACCGGGTCAAAAAAGGATCTATTTTTGCCTCGGTTATCTTTTGAACCGAGTTAGTATCTTAAAAAATTTAATAAAAAAAAATTTGAGAAAACTGCAGAACCATTTTCTAGGTCTTTTCCTCAATCCTTTAACACAGGAGCATGTCTCAATGAAGAATTCGAACTCAAGCATTTTCAGTTATAATTCCAAAACACAAACCAACTCCAAAAATCAGAATAAGATACATCACAGAGCAGATAAAACCACAAATCAGAGTATAGGATACATCAATGAACAGATAAATCCAGCATAACAAATGGAAAAAAATGAAAGAAAATCGCTGCCATCCTCGGCCCCCATTTCCCAGCATCCTTCCTTCTCCCCCATTTCCAGTACAAAGAACTCTCCTTTTCAATCGGTAGAACCCAACCTTCATCCTCATTGACGCTGCCATCCTCGGCCTTCGAAGCGGAGCCGGACGGTCCCACAACAGCTTCATCCACGGTGGTTAAGGGCTCGGAAGGGGGCTGGACCGGGTGCTAGGCTAACGGCTCCACCACTGGCACGGGCCGTACCAGGCGGTCCACGAACAACACTAGATCTGAGATCGCGTCCGCTGGTGGAGTGAGATCGTGTCCGGTTGGTGGTGGGGTTGGGGTTGCGGGGTGGGAGGCGTGACGGGTTGGGGTTGCGGGGGGGGGGGGGGGGGAGGGGGAGGAGTGACGGGTTGGGGTTGCGGGGTGGGAGGCGTGACGGGTTGGGGTTGCGGAGTGGGAGGCGTGACGGGTTGGGGTTGCGGGGTGGGATGCAGCCATGGCAAAGCAACAGAGAGAAGAAGAAGAGGAACTGTGAGAAGGAGATTTGAGCGAGAAAGAAGAAGAGGAAAAGTGAGAAGGGTACCTTGAAAGGAGATCTGAGCGGCGGAGCGGCGGAGTGAAGGAGATCGCGTGAGCGAGAGAGAAGAAGAGGAAGAGTGAAGGAGAGGAAGAGTGAAGGAGATCGTGTGAGCGAGAGAGAAGAAGAGGAAGAGTGAAGGAGATCGCGTGAGAGAAGAGGAAGAGTCTGAGCGTGAGAGAAGAGGAAGAGTCTGAGCGTGAGAGAAGAGGAAGAGTCTGAGCGTGAGTGAGAGAGCAGAAGAGGAAGAGTTGTAATATGTATGAGTATATGCCTCGGTTAATATTTACCTGAGGTAAGAGAGGGATACTGACTCGGTTTTAAGATAACCGGTGCCTAAAGTTTTGAAAAATAATTAAAATTTAAAAAACATATACGGGTTATATGCCTCGGTTGGCGCGTAACAGATGTTGAAAATCTTTTTGGCTTCGGTTCTACTGATACCCGAGGCATATAAGTTGTCTAAAACTACGAAAATGCCACCGCGCTTTTATACGCTTCGGTTTCAGTAAAACCGAGGCATATACCGCGCGTTAAAAAGCTTCTTTTTTACTAGTGATTAATGTAATATCTTTCTTGTATCCTTATTTTGTAATTCCATTTTTTATGTTGTAATTCATATTTATATAAAAAGTTATTGTGATTGTGTGAAGCATCACTCAGTCTTATGTTTTTTTAGAAGACTGTATTGTTTAGATTTTAGTTTTAAAATTATGTAGATATATTTTTAATCTCAAATCTTTGATCTTTAATGAAATTTCTAACTTAAATTGTTAAGAAAATTGTTAAATTCATTGTAATTGAACTAATATAAAATTTGTGTGTTTTGTTTCTTTTTTTTTCATTTAAAACTCTTTTATTTCATTATTTGTGATTGAATTGAACATTAACAAATGCATCTCACACTAATTTTATTAAGTTCATAAAATTTGTTTTAAAAGGTTTTTGAAATTTTGAAAAGGTCCATTTTTTTTATTCTAATCTAATTTACTTCCTTATGGTTGAAAGATATTAGTGACAAGAATTCTTAACATAACTCACTTATCTTTTATCATAACTCCAATATATTATTCATTACCAATATCATCATATGACCTAATATGACTATATAGTTTTATCAAAAGCCTTCATCAATTTTTATAAAAATGTGTTTTTATCAGATATACTTGTATTTACATTCTTGTTTTTTTATTAAAGATAATTGAGATGCAGACTTCCTTTTGTATTCTCTTTATTTATTTTTATCAATAACATACTCATTATTTATCAATATCTATAATTCTACTTAGGCTTAATAGCTTACTTGGTTCCTATGTTAAATGATTTTTTTCTAATTTAGTATTCGGTTTTAAAAGTGTATACATTGATCCTAAAATTGTTAAAATTGAATGAATCAAGTCTCTTCCGTTAAATTGGTAGAAACAAAGTTAACTCCCAACTGACATGGCGAAGGAATCTGCACATTTTCTTCTCTCTCCTCTACTTTTCCTGCAATGCCCCAACTTTTTCTTTCTTTTTTATATCTTTGTTAAATACTTTTTTTTCTCTCTCTCCTTCCTCCACAACCTCTACCTCAAGAATTATTAGAAAGATAAAGAGGAGAAATTGAATGAATGGTGTGAGTGCCTGAACGGTGTGAGTGCCCGAACGGTGTGAGTGATCGAACAGTGTAAGTGACCGACTTGTGTGAGTGACCGAATGGTGTGAGTGATCGAATGGTGTAATCCAATGACCAAACGGTGTGAGTGAATATTAAAACTGTTTTGTGCATCAACGTAGAGTGCGCTTGTTTAATGCATAAAAAAGAGAAAAAAAGATGTGGCAATTGCAGGAAAAGCAGAGGAAAGAGAAGAAGATGTACAAATTTCTTCGCCACATCAATTGGGAGTTAACTCCATTAATTTAACGGAAGTGACTTGATTCACACAATTTTTGACAACTTTAAAACCCAATATATACACTTTTAAAATCGCATACTAAACTTAAAAAAATCACTTTTTATTAAGAATTCGACACAAAACATTCCATTTCTAATAAAAGCAACCATTTCTTTTTTAAAACAGTTTGATATAGTTCACGTTCAATTTAATCGGTTAAAAGAAAATAAAGTGTTCAATTCATCTTGTCTAGACTACTTTACAATTTAAAAGAGAGATTATTTTTACAGTTTAGTTTAATTATTGAAAATATAGAGTTTACTTTATTTCTTTTTAAACAGTACAAAAGAGATTATAAATCTTTATTTTATGTTTATAAAACTAAGTTATCTAATTTATTAAAATTAACAACGTAATTTATTTAAATAAGAATAATAGTTTTTTCCATATATATATATATATATATATATATTATAAAGCATTCTCGTCAATGATATTTAGTTTTGATTGTTTATCATAATAATTCTTGTCAATAAGAATGTTTTGATATAAACATAATCAATGAAATAAAAATAATAGACTTTGTTTTTATTATTGGATTTAATTTATTTTCCGTTCATATCTGTGCATTTATCTTCCTATATTTATATTCTATTTTTATATTTATATTCCGTTTATATATTGTTTCAAACAATTATATATATGTAAAATTGTACTCTCTTCTTATGGAATAAGAAATACAATTCCTATCCTTTCTTTTCTCATAACATGGTATCAGAAGAAAATTAATTTTTTATCACGTTCTTCCGCAACCAATTCTTTTCCTGTCCAGATCTTCATTTTCTACCTTTCGTTCTTGGCTTTTCTGCCTTTTTCTTCTCCTTTTATGGCCACTCCCTCTGTTACTCTCGCATCGTTACAAGATACAACACATGACTATTACATTCATCCTAATGAGAATCCTTCATTGGTGCTTGTTTCCCCGATTCTTGAAGGTCACAATTATCATGGATGGGCTCGCTCGATGTCTATGGCACTACAAATGAAGAATAAATTTGGCTTTGTTGATGGTTCCATTCCTTGTCCAGCTGGTACAGATCCAATGGTTCAAGCATGGAAGCGTTGCAATAATCTAGTTTTATCTTGGATCAATCATTATGTTTCTCATGAGATTGCTACAAGTATTATTTGGATTGACTCTGTTGCTACGGCATGGAAGGATCTCAAAGATCGTTTCTCCCAAGGTGATTCTGTTCGAATTTCACAATTGCATCAAGATCTTTATTCAATGCATCAGTCTGATCTAAGTGTTACTGCATATTACACTAAAATGAAGATTCTCTGGGATGAACTTTGCAATTTTCGCCCTATTCCTGAATGCCAATCTTCTGCTTCTTGTTGTGTTGTTTCTAAGACAATGAAGGAATATCGTGAAAATGATTGTGTTCTTTGTTTTCTTAGAGGCTTGAATGATAATTACTCTGTTGTTCGCTCTCAGATCCTTCTCATGGATCCCTTGCTTCTTTACCCAAAATTTTTTCGATGATAATTCAACATGAGCGACAATTACAATCAGGAATTCTTTCTCAACCTCCAGTCATGGCGTCACACGTTTCTCAATCTAAACCTTCTTTTTCTACCTTCAATGGCAGAGGTAAACCCTCTCCTGCCAATGATTATGGCCGGGGAAGATCTTCATATCAAGGTTCTTAGGCTCGTTATCAAGGTTCTCAGGCTCGTTCCTCAGGGGGAAGGTTTGGTGCACCTCGACAATGCACTCACTGTGGCAGGACAAACCACACCATTGATACTTGCTTTCTAATACATGGATTACCACCTGATCTCAAATCCAAAAGAGTCCACAATGTTACAACAGATTCTTCTACAGTAGTTCCTTCTTATAATAATTCTCCGGCACAGTCACATTCCGCAATTTTGGGACTTTCTCAAGAGCAAATTCATGGTTTATTGGCACTTCTTCCTCAATCTAATCCCACAATCCCACATTCTACTAATCTAGTGAGCTCTCATAATTCCACTTCTTCCCAAGCTCAAGGTAATATCTATTCCAAATGGATTCTAGACACAGGTGCTATTGATCATATATCTAATTCTTTGTCTCATTTTATTTCTTATCATAGAATCTCACCAATTACAGTATCACTACCCAACAAAAACTCTTCATTTGCTCATTTTTCTGGCACTGTTTCACTTAGCCCACACCTTACTTTACATAATGTCTTGTTTATTCCTAATTTTTCTGTCAATCTTATTTCGGTCACAAAGTTAACTAAATCTCTATCTTGTAAACTTAACATTTCTGAATTTTCCTGTGAAATACAGGACAAGTCAACCCTGCAGATGATTGGGAAACCTGAAGAAAGAGATGGCTTGTATGTCATGATAGTTCCTGCACCCACACCCCCTTGGTTCACCAGTTGCTATTACTTCTGAGAATTCTATTGCTTGTTCTACAATAAGACATAACTCTATAGATATTTGGCACTATAGACTAGGGTATCCTTCTTTTTCTTGTTATACCAAATTACGCAACATGTATGCCACTTTACCCAATACAAAATACACGCATTGTGATGCTTGTCATTATTCTAAGCAAAGAAAATTACCTTTTCAATTAAGTACTACTGTTTCAAAAGCTCCTTTTGATTTAATTCATGTTGATATTTGGGGGCCCTATAGTACTTCTTCTGTTGATGGTTTCAAATATTTCTTAACTATAGTGGATGATATGTCTAGATACACATGGATTAAATTAATGACAAGTAAATCAGATACAAGATCACAACTTATTGACTTTGTTTCTTATATAAAAACACAATTTGGCATTGATGTAAAAGCTGTTAGATCAGATAATGGTAATGAGTTTGCAATGACAAATTTTTATAGACAAAAAGGGATACAACATCAATTATCATGTGTTGAAACACCTCAACAAAATGGAGTCGTTGAGAGAAAACATCAACACATTCTCAATGTTGCTAGATCTTTAATGTTTCAATCCCATTTGCCCATAATTTTATGGTCTTCTGCTGTTCGTTATGCTGTGCAACTCATTAATATTTTACCTTCCAAAGTTTTGACATATTTTTCTCCATCTCAGCTGTTACACAATGTTAAACCTGACATTACTTACTTATGAGTTTTTGGCTCACTTTGCTATGCTTCAACTCTTCAAACTCATAGAACAAAATTTCAACCTCGTGCAAGAAAATGTGTTTTACTGGGTTTTAAAACAGGAGTGAAAGGCTACCTTTTTTTAGATTTCAATTCTAGGGAAATTTTTCTATCAAGGAATGTAGTATTTTATGAAAATATATTTCCTTTTCTTACTAGTGATAAGCACTCACCTATTAATACACAAAATTCCTTGGATTTTGTCACCAAAATTATTTCACCTCCATCACCTCTTTTCTCAGAAGTTACTGATCAACCCTCTTTACCACTTACATCTCCTCCTTCTATTGTTTCCGAACCTCTTATTTTCTCTTCTCAGCCTGTTTCTGTTGAACCTGTCACTGCTACTCCACAAAGGAAATCAATTAGGCCAAAACATACACCATCTTATCTGCAGGACTATCATTGCAACATGTCATCTACTTCTTCCGCCACTCAGTCATCCACAGGTACCTTATATCCTATCTCTTCATATCTATCATATGATGCATTATCATCTCTTCATAAATCATATGTCCTTAATCTTTCCCAAGTTAGTGAACCTAAAACCTATAACCAAGCCATCAAACATGATTGTTGGAGAAATGCCATGGATCAAGAAATTGCAGCTTTAGAAAATACCAAAACTTGGGTTTTGACTGATCTACCTAATGGAAAGCAACCTATCGGATGTAAATGGGTATACAAAATAAAGAGGCATGCTGATGGGAGTATTGAACGATACAAGGCAAGGCTTGTAGCCAAAGGCTACACACAACAACAAGGTTTAGATTACTTTGAGACTTTTTCACCTGTTGTCAAACTCACAACAGTAAGATTGGTTCTAGCTTTAGCAGCTTCCAAACATTGGTATTTACATCAACTAGATGTAACTAATGCCTTTTTACATGGGGATCTAGATGAAGAAGTATACATGTCTCTTCCTCTTGGTTATAAATCTGAAAAACCAGGACAAGTTTGCAAGTTGTTGAAGTCTTTATATGGACTCAAACAAGCCTCTAGACAATGGAATTACAAGTTGACAACTACTTTACTTTCTTTGGGCTACACACAATCAAAATCAGATTATTCACTTTTTGTCAAAAGTGATTCTGCTCATATTACCATCTTACTTGTTTATGTAGATGATATAGTTTTGGCAGGTGATGACATCCAGGAAATCCAAACTGTGAAGGCTCTATTGAATGCAAAGTTCAAGATTAAAGACTTAGGCCAACTCAAGTATTTTCTGGGCTTAGAAATTGCAAGATCTCAACAGGGCATTAATTTGTCACAAAGGAAGTATGCTCTAGAGTTACTAGAAGATGCAGGATTGTTGGGGTGTCAACCTGTTTTTACTCCTATACAGCCAGGCACAAAATTTTCCAAGACAGAAGGGAAACCCTATTCAGATGTGCAGGCCTATAGAAGACTTCTTGGCAGGTTACTATATCTAACCAACACAAGACCAGATTTATGTTTCGCTGTTAGTACTCTCAGTCAATTTCTTTCCAATCCTTTGGAAGATCACTATGCAGCAGCAATAAGAATCCTGAGATATATCAAGAACAATCCAGGACAAGGATTATTCTTTCCCTCCAACACAGAACATGCTCTCAAGGCTTTTAGTGATTCTGATTGGGCTGCTTGCCCTGACACTAGAAGATCTGTGACTGGTTTTAATGTGTTCTATGGTGCATCATTAATTAGCTGGAAATCCAAGAAGCAAGGTACTATATCTAGATCATCAACCGAAGCAGAATATAGAGCTTTAGCTTCCACAACATGTGAAATTCAATGGCTTATGTATTTGCTCCATGATTTGAAACAACCTCTACCACAACCAGTTTCTCTGTTTTGTGACAACCAATCTGCTATACAAATTGCACAAAATCCAGCCATGCATGAAAGAACAAAGCATATTGAAATTGATTGTCATCTCATAAGAGATAAAGTTCAAGCTGGTGTAATTAAGCTCCTGTCCATTCCTACTTCAGCACAACTTGCAGACATTCATACTAAAGCTTTGCATCCAGCACAATTTCAATCTTTGTTGTCCAAGCTGAGCATTAAGGATATATATGCTGCAGCTTGAGGGGGGATATTGGATTTAATTTATTTTCCGTTCATATCTGTGCATTTATCTTCATATATTTATATTCTATTTTTATATTTATATTCCGTTTATATATTGTTTCAAACAATTATATATATGTAAAATTGTACTCTCTTCTTATGGAATAAGAAATACAATTCCTATCCTTTCTTTTCTCATAACAGTTTCTGAATGAGATTAGGGTTCTTAACTTATTTTTTATTTCAATTTTTCAAGTGGAGCAAAGTAGTTTTACTCGAAGCAAAGTTGTTTTAATCGAAGCAAAGCAAGGAGTTTAAGCAAGGTGGTCGTTGCGGGGGTCCTTACAATGGTCTTGAAAGAAACGGTGGCTGTGAACGCGAACAACAATTACCCCAATCTCAATTCAAAAATTTCCCAATTTCACAAAAAACAAGAACTCGAGAATCAAACAACAAAACTCTGTTCGAACCCTAAACTCAACCACATAAATCCAAGACCCAAGACCTGCAAGAAAGTACAGAGGAACAACCCAAAATTTTCCTAACTCAACAAACCCCAAATTCCCAAAATTCCCAGTTTGCGACTCTCCTCTACTTCACGCTGCAAGACCACCACGCTACGAACCAGAACGGAGAAAAGGAAGGAAAAGAAATCTCTCCATAGTACCATGAGCACGTTTCATGGCAGAAAAGGAAGAGAAACTCTCTCGGAGTCGTGCGATGAAGAACTCTGTCATCCCAATCGGAGAAGCCGGAGTCCCTCGCGGAGGTGTCGACGCTGCAAAACGTCCTTGTCGCACCTCGTCGCGCCTCGCCGTCAACGAAGGCGAGATCATGCCTGAGTCGCGCCTCCCGTCATCGCTGCTCCACCGGCTATGCTCTCGTTGCACTATAGCTCCGTCATCGCCGCACCATAGAGGGTGTCTGTAGAAGACACTCCAATACTCAAGTAAGTGACTTTGCGTAATAATCTTGTAATAAAGATTAGTCATGAGATTAAAATTACATGTCTTTTCTCTCAGACAAATATTCATAAATTAGTATAATGAGCTTACCATTAGATCTGACTCATTAATCACCAGTAAATGGTTGTTAATTGTCAATAAATGATAATTATTTTCATTAACTTCCCATTGATGGTATTTGTCTATTTGAAAATCATTTTGGAGTCGTCACCGTAGTTTATTCTGCAAAAACTACATAAAAACCTTAAAAAATAGGCATGGTCTACGAAAATCATATTTTCTGAACTCGGGAGTCGGTTACGTGGGGAAGGTATTAGCACCCTACAACGTCTGTCCGAAAACAGTACCTTTAACTAATTGCGCAAAGTTGATGTGGGTTTCAAAATGGTTAACAGTACAAGACAAACACAGATGAAACAAAAATGTTTTTTTGTTTTTAGGGAGCCCGACAAGGATGAACATTGCTCCTATCTTCTTACAATTCTACTTGAATTCTTCTTGGAAATCGATTTTTGACTTGATTTGGATGTTAAGGGAAAATTTGGATATTTGGGAGGAATAAACCTGACAAGGCATTGCCTTGGTCCTATGTATCTCCATTTTTGGTGGAGAATCAAGGATAACGTAGTTCTGTCTTACGTTCTTTGATTAATGATTTGATATATTTTTGGATTTTCGAATATTTTGTATTTTTGGTATTTTTGATTTGATTGATAAAGAAAGGTAAAATTAAAAGCTAAAGCCTATTTTTGTAATTTTGTAATTTTATGTTTTTCTCTTCTAAAAGCAAAATAAAACAATAAAACTCAAGAGACATATTTTTGAAATTTTTATATTTTTATTTTATTCCTAGAAACAATAAAAGCTTAAAAGTTATTTTTTTTGTGATTTTATGATTTAAGAAAAATAACAAAACAAAGGAAAATATGACAACAAAATTTTAGAAACTATTTTTGTGATTTTTCAGAAAATTTTATTTAAGAGAAAGAAATAACTTCTAACAAAACAACAATAAAAAAAATTACACTTGTTTTTATGATTTTTTAGAAATTCATTTTAAGAAATAAAATTTTGAAAGAAAACTAACAATAAAACTTAAAAATTATTTTTGTGATTTTATAAGGAAAAGGAAAAGTTATTTTTGGATTTTATGATTTTATGTCTTTTTATTTTTTATGATTTTAATCTGCTATCAGGCTAATGAAATGGGCCCAAGAGAGGAAGAAAAGGGTTTTTCTGATCCAAGCCCAACTATAAGGGGTGCACATGGAAGATTGGTGGTGTAAGAAAGGAAATGGACGCAAGGCCCAAAGCCTTGGCTTTCTTCAATTGTTGTGGCGGGCCAAGCGCTTTCCTTCTCTTTGCCGGTCCAACACCTTTCTCATTCTGTTGTAAGAAGATTGGTGGTGTAAGATAAAAGAAAGTTTGTTGGGGGAGGGGGCGCAAACGCTGGGACAGAGGGGGTAGGGTTTGGAGATAGGTCAGAAATTCCTTCTTTGATAACTTTTCTTCCCTAGTTTCTTCCTCCGCCGCTTTTCTTATGGGTAATACTGAAGCCCATAATGTTCAAGCTGTTGAAGATGTTGAAGATGTTGAAGAAGCCGAAGAAGAATATTATGATGCACTGGATGGATTTTCTGATACTGACGAAGAAGAACATGGAAACGAAGAAGGACATGGAGACACTCCTTTCTATATTTTCTTAAGGCAGGAAGCAGTTAGAAATTTTCTTGCAGCGCATTTCCTCTTCGTTCTAACATTTATGACCAGTGCTGATGATATTGACTCGCTGTTGAAAGCTGCTTCGAATAGTTTGTTTATCGGGCTTCTACTAATACCGATAAATGAAACTCCAATTTACAAGTTCCGAAATATGAAAAGGGGAATAATAAAATTTATAATAGTATGCGGCGTATCAGCAGCACATTATCTTATAGCCGGTGCATCGGTTATTTGTATTTGTCAGGTAATTCCTTCCCATATTTATATTTTTCAGGTAATTCCTCCCCGTATCTTCAGAATCGCAGTGATAGTTGGTAATAGCGCTTTGATTCTGACAATCCTACCAAAAGTTGAACCTCTGTTTGATGTTTATGCAGGAGGTTGGTACACTTTCATATTTTTTTTATGGTACATTATAGCAATGATAGGTAGCTATTATATTAATAAAATATTTTCTTAGACTAGCTTTATGATTATGTAATCTTTGAGATACTATGACTTCAGTTTTATGATTATATAATCTCTGAAATACTATGACTTCAGTATTAATATGAATTTTCAGTGTTCACGAATACAGTAGAGAATCGCATACATGATTATTATTTTGTCAGATTATATGAACTTTTGTGCATTGTTATGGGATTTTCCAGATTCATTCACAGAGTATTAAGTTTTATGTTTTTCAACTAAGTTAGCATTCAATGTTTTTAATTCTTACATTATTAGTTATATGACAAAAAAAAAAATTCACACACCGAGATACTTTTTATTTGATTAAAAAGAAAAAATACTCTTAAAGGAAAAATTATGAAATTACCTCATTGTTTTGTTCCTTTAAAAGTTTTGATAGAAAATGAAAAATAATAATTTTAGTTTCTCATAAAAAAAACAATAGACCCTGATAATTTTGTAATTTAAAAAACAAAGAATATTTATTTGGTAGACTAGTATTATTATAGTTAGACAATTCTGCACTGGAAAAAAGTGTTGGATTGTCCCGTTACAAGTCAACTACTGGTCAATTATTGAATTGCGCTAATAAATATATATTGTATATATTAAATTGTATAAACAAAATTGTTTTAGGGGTCAGGGCCGATGATCTGGCTTCTTGTTCAATTGTCTTATCTTTTTGAGTTCATCCATAAAAAGTTTTTAAGTCATTAGGTCTGTTCAAGAGTTATCTCCAATCTAATATTCAAGTTAATGATATATTTAAATAAGTGGAATAATTCTCCTTTCATCGAATTCAAAACTTTTAATTTATAGACCTTAAGCTTCGAATCAATTTCGACACATTGATTATCCATAAATGACTTTAATTATCTACATTAACTATTTGTAAATGACTTTAATTACTCTCAATATTCATGGCTTTATCTGCCGTTTCAGACACTAATTAATAACTTTAACTGTTATCCTTAATCGGTCGATAACTTCGTAATTGACCATCCAAGACTGACCAAACGGTCATATAATACAAAAATAATATATTTAAATTAAATTTTGCACACAAAAATTTTAAGAATTTATTTCCATTGTCAAAATTCAATTTTACTTATCATACTAAACTATTTATATCATTAGTATATTGTTGTCTAGATATAAAATAGTTAATGATACAGTGAAAATGTTAATATTGGCAGTATACAATTATAAAAAATATGAATAAATAAATTATATTAAAATCAACTTTTAGCAGAAACATAACAAAAGTATGTTTAAATCTTACTAATAATTAAAGGTTGCTATTTTTCAACTCCACGTAATGATAAATGTGTTGGGTGCGTCAACTGAGATTTGCTATGTTTATTTAAAAATGAATTGTTTTTTTTATAATTATATATAAGGAGGATTTCATTTTTCAATTTCATCTTTTTAATTATTTTTTTTTAAATTTAAATTGTAATTTATAATAAAAAAAACTATTTTTTAGTTTTTTTCATTTTAATAACTACTTTTTCGAATTATAAATAAAGAATTATTTACTCTTTATCATTAGTATCCATTTTTTAAATTTAAATTATTACTCATAATAAAAAAATTATTTACACAATATTACTTATAATCTTTTCTGTTTCAATAACTAAAATTTATTTTTCTATAGTTATATCTATAATTATATATACATGTTGTTTTTCAAAATTTATCCTTTTAAATATCACTTTTAGAATTTAAATAATTTATAGATATTTAAAAATATGTATGTAACATCTCAGGTATAAATCTACTAAACAAAATATTGTATATATAATAATCATTAAACAAATAATACAAACATATAACTTCTACATTACACTCTTCCATACAAGTTATGTACTTAACATAAGAATACAATAAATATAATAGGACTAGAGTTTTTTAAAAAATAAAATAAAAATAAATTTATGACAGGTCACTAACCTAATATAAATCGTTGCATCATTCACATTTCAGACGGGATGTTATGTCCTTATTTGTTTACATCGTCAAAGTAATCATTGCAAATAAAGAAAACAACACAAATAGAACAACATGAAAGAAATGGTAAGCTAATATGCAAAAAGAATATTCACAAATAGATATAGAGAAATTGTCACACAACTCTCATTCATAACAACCAAGATATAAAGACTCATACTAGACTCATTGATCTATATACATGTATTAATATTATTAAATTCTAGTGAGTTATGAACTTGTGGTAGTCTTTACTGTTTTGTAGAGTCATTGTCAATGTTTTTACCCTAACACACACAAGGTTAATAAAGCAACAAAATAACTCTCAATATTGCATATATATATATATATATATATATATATATATATATATATATATATATATACACACACACACACATATATACACTATTGTAACTACAACTAATCTTCCTTGGATTAACACCAATCATTCTCAGATGAACATCATAAACCAACCATCATTTTAACATTCACAAAAATCACACATCAAACATACCAAAACAAAACATATGAAAATATAGAGTTAAACTTTGTTAATCTTATACATCGAGAATATATATTAATTTAAAGAGTAATGCCTAAAAGCACACTCGCCTAGCGACCAAATAGCTCGTCAAACGAAATTATCACTAGAACTCATATACTTAAATTCTTCCAAAGTCATCCAACGAAACTTGTCTCGTCTAGCCACTATCAAGTCAGTGAGCTCTCTAACATTCATTTTTCTCAACAAGATTATTATCGTCCAATAACCACCAAGTCAATGAGCTCTTTGACTTTGGTTTTACCCAACAAGTATATTCTTACCCAGGAACCACCAATTTGAAGCTCTCTAACTTCGACTTCACCCAACAAGTTTAAAAAACATAATTTTGCATATTTATATCATTTCAGTCCAGCAACAATCACAGACAGTGAAACATACCAACTATCAGATTGTACATTACTCAATTCATCTTATTTGCAGTATCAGTCAAACAACATACTCAATTTCATAATACAAATCACTAAAACCAAATTAAACCCCTAATTCAACTCCATATATCAAATTTCATCCGAGAACTAAATTACACCAATAAAACATTACAAGTATGCAATTAACAATTACAAAGTATCTATAAGTTAAAAATAATACAATTAGTTTTTCTTACCTGAGAGACATACTAAATTGATCAAGAACCCTTAAACACATTTAGATGCATAGGAACCCTATTGGCCCTATGAACCACACAAACACGATTAAGACACACCATCATGATCACTTATCAGTAAGGACTCTTATAGAAGACTCAAACAGTACATGCGACCCAAAAAGGGTCACATGCAGAGAAAGAAAAAAGCAACCAAGAAAGGGAGCAAAAAATCAACTTACTTTATTGAAGAAACTGATTAGACAAAAGTGAAGAGCTTGCCACAAGGATCACCCTACTAGTCTTCTATCTTCAAACAAATGAATGGACGGTGAGAGAACCTAGAAAAAACTCTACAAAAATTGTTTTTATTGTGTTTTTAAATAATGAAATTTGTTTATAAAAATTGTTTTTATTTTTTAAAATTTTAATATTAAAATAATCAAGTCTTATTATTTTAAACACACTATTAATTCTAAATCATGATTTTTAAACCGTTAGTGTGTTCATGTGTTTATGCTAGTACATAATACTGGAAACCTTTGGGACAATTTTTTTTATTATACTATTTTTATTTTAATGATGTCTAACACTTAGTTTTAATTTTTTTAAATTTATTTAAATTAAAGCATATGTACTATTTGCATATCTAATATATAATTTATAATTTGCGTAAAAGAAATATAAGAAAAGTAATATAAATTTCATATTTATATTAAAGAGGAAGAAAGAAAAAAGTAATAAGAAATAATGATTCGTGATGTAATTTTAAGTGAATGAATAGTTTATTTTATTATTTTTTTATGGTTTATATAATAGTTTTAAGATTTAAAAGTTTAAAATTTTAAAATTTAATTAAGATTAAAATGAAAAATTAAATATCTATGCAGTTTATTCATTGTAAATTAATAAACTTATTTCTAGGTTTAATAGTCTCTTTGGTCTCCATTTTTGTTGCTTAATCTCAACTCAGTCTCCATTTTTAGAAGTGTTTGGAATATGTCTACAGTTAGTAAAATTTGCGTCTAATTTGTCCATTCCGTTAAGTATCACCAAACGGAGTTAATACATTAATGATGTGGCACTAGTTATATGCAACATGTTACTATATTGATTTGTGAATGATGACGTGTAAGTGACTATCAGAGAATATGATTTTCCCCCAAAATCAAACACCAATATAATGAAGGAACAACGAAAAGTGAAGGTGGAGCTCTGAGTCCTTCCTCACCAACCAACTAACAACCATGACCGTTGTCAAAACTTTGCTTTTCTTCTTGTTTTTAACCATAACCACAACCACCTGCAACTCCTTGGCTTCCCACTTCGAACAACTCAACATGGAGGAAGAAATGACAGCGACAAAACTCAAGAACCCACCAAAAGAAATAGAGGATTTAGAAGAAAAGTAGGGAAATTGGAAAGTTCAGATTCTTCACAGAAACTCTCCATTATAAAGTTTCTGGCCAGAAGGGTCAAGATCTGTCCAAATGCCCCTTTTATGAGATGTCGCACTTTTCAAGAAAAATACTGAAGGCCTGTTACAAGGATCTCTGAGATAGTCTCTGGTTTTTTTATTAAAGATAATTGAGATGCAGACTTCCTTTTGTATTCTCTTTATTTATTTTTATCAATAACATACTCATTATTTATCAATATCTATAATTCTACTTAGGCTTAATAGCTTACTTGGTTCCTATGTTAAATGATTTTTTCTAATTTAGTATTCGGTTTTAAAAGTGTATACATTGATCCTAAAATTGTTAAAATTGAATGAATCAAGTCTCTTCCGTTAAATTGGTAGAAACAAAGTTAACTCCCAACTGACATGGCGAAGGAATCTGCACATTTTCTTCTCTCTCCTCTACTTTTCCTGCAATGCCCCAACTTTTTCTTTCTTTTTTATATCTTTGTTAAATACTTTTTTTTCTCTCTCTCCTTCCTCCACAACCTCTACCTCAAGAATTATTAGAAAGATAAAGAGGAGAAATTGAATGAATGGTGTGAGTGCCCGAACGGTGTGAGTGCCCGAACGGTGTGAGTGATCGAACAGTGTAAGTGACCGACTTGTGTGAGTGACCGAATGGTGTGAGTGATCGAATGGTGTAATCCAATGACCAAACGGTGTGAGTGAATATTAAAACTGTTTTGTGCATCAGCGTAGAGTGCGCTTGTTTAATGCATAAAAAAGAGAAAAAAAGATGTGGCAATTGCAGGAAAAGCAGAGGAAAGAGAAGAAGATGTACAAATTTCTTCGCCACATCAATTGAGAGTTAACTCCATTAATTTAACGGAAGTGACTTGATTCACACAATTTTTGACAACTTTAAAACCCAATATATACACTTTTAAAATCGCATAATAAACTTAAAAAAATCACTTTTTATTAAGAATTCGACACAAAACATTCCATTTCTAATAAAAGCAACCATTTCTTTTTTAAAACAGTTTGATATAGTTCATAGAACGTTCAATTTAATCGGTTAAAAGAAAATAAAGTGTTCAATTCATCTTGTCTAGACTACTTTACAATTTAAAAGAGAGATTATTTTTACAGTTTAGTTTAATTATTGAAAATATAGAGTTTACTTTATTTCTTTTTAAACAGTACAAAAGAGATTATAAATCTTTATTTTATGTTTATAAAACTAAGTTATCTAATTATATATATATATATATATATATATATATATATATATATTATAAAGCATTCTTGTCAATGATATTTAGTTTTGATTGTTTATCATAATAATTCTTGTCAATAAGAATGTTTTGATATAAACATAATCAATGAAATAAAAATAATAGACTTTGTTTTTATTATTGGATTTAATTTATTTTCCGTTCATATTTGTGCATTTATCTTCGTATATTTATATTCTATTTTTATATTTATATTCCGTTTATATATTGTTTCAAACAATTATATATATGTAAAATTGTACTCTCTTCTTATGGAATAAGAAATACAATTCCTATCCTTTCTTTTCTCATAACATGGTATCAGAAGAAAATTAATTTTTTATCACGTTCTTCCGCAACCAATTCTTTTCCTGTCCAGATCTTCATTTTCTACCTTTCGTTCTTGGCTTTTCTGCCTTTTTCTTCTCCTTTTATGGCC
Source organism: Vigna umbellata (assembly GCF_029865625.1). Lineage (NCBI taxonomy): Eukaryota > Viridiplantae > Streptophyta > Magnoliopsida > Fabales > Fabaceae > Vigna > Vigna umbellata. The sequence continues at coordinate 28,562,947 of NC_142170.1, read as the reverse complement.
ACTCCCTCTGTTACTCTCGCATCGTTACAAGATACAACACATGACTATTACATTCATCCTAATGAGAATCCTTCATTGGTGCTTGTTTCCCCGATTCTTGAAGGTCACAATTATCATGGATGGGCTCGCTCGATGTCTATGGCACTACAAATGAAGAATAAATTTGGCTTTGTTGATGGTTCCATTCCTTGTCCAGCTGGTACAGATTGATGGACAAATTTATGATCACCAAAATATGATGTCACAAACTTGTTTCACAATCGGCAAGTATGACCGAATCGTTCAAGTAATAAACTTGGTAAGACCAAGTATCGTTCTTCCCAAAGGACTCACGGCCTAGTTTAGTTATGTGATTTGTTGATTAGCTAGGACTTACAAACGAAATATTTGGATTTTAATATGCAAGACAGAAAATAAACATGTATGCATGAAGTTTGATCAATGGCAAAGACAAAAGATAAACACTTTCAATGAAATATATGAATGAATATGTTGTTGGGGGTCAATCTCATCTCATCCACTCTCATACATTTTAGGAATTCAACATTCAAATCATCATTGTTAATGCCACTCTCTAAAGTACCATTCTAGATGGCTTCTCCCTAATCACGAGTTCATACAATTCCTAGCATTCCTAATGATTAGTTCATAAGTGCAGGAGCTTAACGACAACCAATATAATATTGGGAGAAATTCCCCGGATCTAGACTTCCCCGTACGTACCCGTATCGACAAAACCAATGATCATGCATTGAATGAGTTAAACTATGCAAGCATTAAGCAAAGAGGAAAAACCCTAACTAATGATGAAAGAAAGCATAAATCTTAGATTAAGATGCAAGCATAAATTCCATATATGAGAGCTTCAAGAGATTACATTGATTCCCCAACAAACATACAAGGTTTAGTTCACCATATTCATGGTGAACCTAGATGAACAATGAAAGAATGAAAGAATAAACCCAATAAAGGTGAAGAGGTAGCCTGAGCATCCAAGATCCTCCTTCAAAGGGGTGAAAGAGAGAGTGTTTGCCTCGTTTCTGCCAAAGATACAAACCCTAGGACGTCCTAAAGCTTATATACTATTCTAAAATTACACAAAATCCAAGCCCAAGCCCATAAGAGTGCCGCTCAGCGGTAAACTACCGCTCAGCGGTGATTGCGCGTCTCCTTTCTTCCCCTCAGCGGCCATTTTGCCCCTCAGCGGAAGTCCCGTGACCTTCTGAGTACCGCTCAGCGGTAAAATGCCGCTGAGCGGTGACTTCGGCTCTTCTCTTTTTGCACTCTTTGATTCCTTTTATGATTCCATCTCTCTCCTTCTTCACTTCTTTCACTAAATTCACCTTAAAACCTGCACAAAAACACTGAAATCAAGCATAAACCTGTCCAGCTCTCTTATTTCTGAAAATATGGATAAAAGCATGATTTCAAGCTAGTTTCTAAGTATAAAGGTTGCTTTTAGTATCAATTTTAAGCATAAAAATAACAGTTTTTCAACTGTTATCACAGATCCAATGGTTCAAGCATGGAAGCGTTGCAATAATCTAGTTTTATCTTGGATCAATCATTCTGTTTCTCGTGAGATTGCTACAAGTATTATTTGGATTGACTCTGCTGCTACGGCATGGAAGGATCTCAAAGATCGTTTCTCCCAAGGTGATTCTGTTCGAATTTCACAATTGCATCAAGATCTTTATTCAATGCATCAGTCTGATCTAAGTGTTACTGCATATTACACTAAAATGAAGATTCTCTGGGATGAACTTTGCAATTTTCGCCCTATTCCTGAATGCCAATCTTCTGCTTCTTGTTGTGTTGTTTCTAAGACAATGAAGGAATATCGTGAAAATGATTGTGTTCTTTGTTTTCTTAGAGGCTTGAATGATAATTACTCTGTTGTTCGCTCTCAGATCCTTCTCATGGATCCCTTGCTTCTTTACCCAAAATTTTTTCGATGATAATTCAACATGAGCGACAATTACAATCAGGAATTCTTTCTCAACCTCCAGTCATGGCGTCACACGTTTCTCAATCTAAACCTTCTTTTTCTACCTTCAATGGCAGAGGTAAACCCTCTCCTGCCAATGATTATGGCCGGGGAAGATCTTCATATCAAGGTTCTTAGGCTCGTTATCAAGGTTCTCGGGCTCGTTCCTCAGGGGGAAGGTTTGGTGCACCTCGACAATGCACTCACTGTGGCAGGACAAACCACACCATTGATACTTGCTTTCTAATACATGGATTACCACCTGATCTCAAATTCAAAAGAGTCCACAATGTTACAACAGATTCTTCTACAGTAGTTCCTTCTTATAATAATTCTCCGGCACAGTCACATTCCGCAATTTTGGGACTTTCTCAAGAGCAAATTCATGGTTTATTGGCACTTCTTCCACAATCTAATCCCACAATCCCACATTCTACTAATCTAGTGAGCTCTCATAATTCCACTTCTTCCCAAGCTCAAGGTAATATCTATTCCAAATGGATTCTAGACACAGGTGCTACTGATCATATATCTAATTCTTTGTCTCATTTTATTTCTTATCATAGAATCTCACCAATTACAGTATCACTACCCAACAAGAACTCTTCATTTGCTCATTTTTCTGGCACTGTTTCACTTAGCCCACACCTTACTTTACATAATGTCTTGTTTATTCCTAATTTTTCTGTCAATCTTATTTCGGTCACAAAGTTAACTAAATCTCTATCTTGTAAACTTAACATTTTTGAATTTTCCTGTGAAATACAGGACAAGTCAACCCTGCAGATGATTGGGAAAGCTGAAGAAAGAGATGGCTTGTATGTCATGATAGTTCCTGCACCCACACCCCTTGGTTCACCAGTTGCTATTACTTCTGAGAATTCTATTGCTTGTTCTACAATAAGACATAACTCTATAGATATTTGGCACTATAGACTAGGGCATCCTTCTTTTTCTTGTTATACCAAATTACGCAACATGTATGCCACTTTACCCAATACAAAATACACGCATTGTGATGCTTGTCATTATTCTAAGCAAAGAAAATTACCTTTTCAATTAAGTACTACTGTTTCAAAAGCTCCTTTTGATTTAATTCATGTTGATATTTGGGGGCCCTATAGTACTTCTTCTGTTGATGGTTTCAAATATTTCTTAACTATAGTGGATGATATGTCTAGATACACATGGATTAAATTAATGACAAGTAAATCAGATACAAGATCACAACTTATTGGCTTTGTTTCTTATATAAAAACACAATTTGACATTGATGTAAAAGCTGTTAGATCAGATAATGGTAATGAGTTTGCAATGACAAATTTTTATAGACAAAAAGGGATACAACATCAATTATCATGTGTTGAAACACCTCAACAAAATGGAGTCGTTGAGAGAAAACATCAACACATTCTCAATGTTGCTAGATCTTTAATGTTTCAATCCCATTTGCCCATAATTTTCTGGTCTTCTGCTGTTCGTTATGCTGTGCAACTCATTAATATTTTACCTTCCAAAGTTTTGACATATTTTTCTCCATCTCAGCTGTTACACAATGTTAAACCTGACATTACTTACTTACGAGTTTTTGGCTCACTTTGCTATGCTTCAACTCTTCAAACTCATAGAACAAAATTTCAACCTCGTGCAAGAAAATGTGTTTTACTGGGTTTTAAAACAGGAGTGAAAGGCTACCTTTTGTTAGATTTCAATTCTAGGGAAATTTTTCTATCAAGGAATGTAGTATTTTATGAAAATATATTTCCTTTTCTTACTAGTGACAAGCACTCACCTATTAATACACAAAATTCCTTGGATTTTATCACCAGAATTATTTCACCTCCATCACCTCTTTTCTCAGAAGTTACTGATCAACCATCTTTACCACTTACATCTCCTCCTTCTATTGTTTCCGACCCTGTTATTATCTCTTCTCAGCCTGTTTCTGTTGAACCTGTCACTGCTACTCCACAAAGGAAATCAATTAGGTCAAAACATACACCATCTTATCTGCAGGACTATCATTGCAACATGTCATCTACTTCTTCCGCCACTCAGTCATCCACAGGTACCTTATATCCTATCTCTTCATATCTATCATATGATGCATTATCATCTCTTCATAAATCATATGTCCTTAATCTTTCCCAAGTTAGTGAACTTAAAACCTATAACCAAGCCATCAAACATGATTGTTGGAGAAATGCCATGGATCAAGAAATTGCAGCTTTAGAAAATACCAAAACTTGGGTTTTGACTGATCTACCTAATGGAAAGCAACCTATCGGATGTAAATGGGTATACAAAATAAAGAGGCATGCTGATGGGAGTATTGAACGATACAAGGCAAGGCTTGTAGCCAAAGGCTACACACAACAACAAGGTTTAGATTACTTTGAGACTTTTTCACCTGTTGTCAAACTCACAACAATAAGATTGGTTCTAGCTTTAGCAGCTTCCAAACATTGGTATTTACATCAACTAGATGTAACTAATGCCTTTTTACATGGGGATCTAGATGAAGAAGTATACATGTCTCTTCCTCTTGGTTATAAATCTGAAAAACCAGGACAAGTTTGCAAGTTGTTGAAGTCTTTATATGGACTCAAACAAGCCTCTAGACAATGGAATTACAAGTTGACAACTACTTTACTTTCTTTGGGCTACACACAATCAAAATCAGATTATTCACTTTTTGTCAAAAGTGATTCTGCTCATATTACCATCTTACTTGTTTATGTAGATGATATAGTTTTGGCAGGTGATGACATCCAGGAAATCCAAACTGTGAAGGCTCTATTGAATGCAAAGTTCAAGATTAAAGACTTAGGCCAACTCAAGTATTTTCTGGGCTTAGAAATTGCAAGATCTCAACAGGGCATTAATTTGTCACAAAGGAAGTATGCTCTAGAGTTACTAGAAGATGCAGGATTGTTGGGGTGTCAACCTGTTTCTACTCCTATACAGCCAGGCACAAAATTTTCCAAGACAGAAGGGAAACCCTATTCAGATGTGCAGGCCTATAGAAGACTTCTTGGCAGGTTACTATATCTAACCAACACAAGACCAGATTTATGTTTCGCTGTTAGTACTCTCAGTCAATTTCTTTCCAATCCTTTGGAAGATCACTATGCAGCAGCAATAAGAATCCTGAGATATATCAAGAACAATCCAGGACAAGGATTATTCTTTCCCTCCAACACAGAACATGCTCTCAAGGCTTTTAGTGATTCTGATTGGGCTGCTTGCCCTGACACTAGAAGGTTTGTGACTGGTTTTAATGTGTTCTATGGTGCATCATTAATTAGCTGGAAATCCAAGAAGCAAGGTACTATATCTAGATCATCAACCGAAGCAGAATATAGAGCTTTAGCTTCCACAACATGTGAAATTCAATGGCTTCTGTATTTGCTCCATGATTTGAAACAACCTCTACCACAACCAGTTTCTCTGTTTTGTGACAATCAATCTGCTATACAAATTGCACAAAATCCAGCCATGCATGAAAGAACAAAGCATATTGAAATTGATTATCATCTCATAAGAGATAAAGTTCAAGCTGGTGTAATTAAGCTCCTGTCCATTCCTACTTCAGCACAACTTGCAGACATTCATACTAAAGCTTTGCATCCAGCACAATTTCAATCTTTGTTGTCCAAGCTGAGCATTAAGGATATTTATGCTGCAGCTTGAGGGGGATATTGGATTTAATTTATTTTCCGTTCATATCTGTGCATTTATCTTCATATATTTATATTCTATTTTTATATTTATATTCCGTTTATATATTGTTTCAAACAATTATATATATGTAAAATTGTACTCTCTTCTTATGGAATAAGAAATACAATTCCTATCCTTTCTTTTCTCATAACATTTATATACACAATTATTATTATTTTTAATTAAAACTTATAAATAAGTATTTAAAAAATAATTTTTTTACCTATGTTTTGTACATGAATTATGCTACAATGTTATGTTTGTTAAGGTGGAAAAATATATAAAGGAAACAAAATGTAAGAAATAGAATTAAGATGTTGTACTATCTTGGTTTTCAAAATTTTTTTGCTTGATTCTTCATTTGTAACAGAGAGGTTAGACAAGAAGGTCCTCTTTTTTCTTTAGTTTTTTTTTAAAAGGGTTTGAGCAATGACATTTTAAATCTTATTTTTAAGAAGTTTATGCTTCCCATGATTGGTTATAGGGGTATAATTTCCTTTTCATACTTTCTTTAATGATGATATATTTATCTTTTGTAGAAAAGATACTAGAACCTTATAGCATTTGACATCCTTCGTAAAAAGCTTATTTACAGTATTATTTCTTCTTTTGTTAAACATCTTACGAGATTTCTTTCTTGTAATAAAGGGTATTTTCCTTTTACTTATTTGAGTGTGCCAATTTTTTATCGGTGCATCTAAGACACGATTTTTTCGGTCTTTGGTTGATAGTAAGATTCTTAATAAGCTTTTTTCTTGGAAAGAAAAGTTGCATAGTATGATGGAGAGAATTCAGCTAGTGAATTCATTGATTATTGGTTTGTTATATCATAGCTTCTAGGTTTATAAGTGACCTATTAAGCTTCTTCTTAAAGTGGAAAAATGAATTTAAAATTTTGTTTGGATTGGGATATACAAAAATGAGGATTGCTCCATATTAGATGGTGTTTCTTGTGTGGTTATAAGATAAATGGTGGTTTGCATATTACTAATATTTAGTTGAAAAATAAAGTCTATATGCTACATTTAGCTTGGGAGTTTGCTTACAGAAAAATGAATTGGGTTAAAATTATGCGTTTGATTTCTTAATTGTAAGTAAAAATATTTGTTCTTTAACTTGTCATTAATTTGGTAGAATACGATGCATATGATGTTATTCTTGAAAATACTTTTTGAATGTTAGGTAGGGATGATTGTACTAATATTTGAAATGAGCTTGGTGCTCTGATTTTTGGATATTTAAATTGGCTATAATTTTTATTTTTGATAAAGTAATGTTATATTCTGTTATGAGCTTGACTTTGAGAAGTATTCACTGAAACTTTCATTCTTTTGTTTTCAATTTATATGATTTTTCTTCTTTGATGGTTGATGAGTATGAGGATGTGTCTAATTAGATTTTGAATGATATTGGTGTACTTTCTCATAAAGTTTCTAAACAATTTTACTCTTCTGGTATGAAATGTGTGGATTGAGGAAATTTGATTTGGTTGGATGTTGTACCACCAGTTAAAACGTTGATTTTTTGAAAGCTATTGTATGACCATTTGCCTATTGATTTGGAGGTTCAAAAAAGGGGTGTGGTTTTATGCTATATGTGTCTTTGTGTAAGAATAATGTTGAATTTTCCTCTCATTTTTTCTTTCATTATTCTATTGTTGTGCGATTGTGAGAATGACTGAAGGAGGTTTTTCAAGATTTGTAGTTTTTCTCTTTGGATTTGGTTGTTTAGTTTATAAAGTTTACTTATAGTCCTCTATTTAAAGTTATTAAAGTAATTGTCATTACTATTGTTATTTGGATTATTTGGAGGATGAGAAACCATAGATTTCAAGTTTCAAATACTTTAACTTATGCAGCTTTTCAAATTAAAAAATTGTTGTGTATGGTTATGAATAAATCTAATAGGTATATAAGTAATATTGTTTTCGATTTTTCTTTGCTAAAACTTTTCAATACTTAAATTGGGTAGGATGATTTCATTCACAAATATTATATGACAAATTTTATATGCTAATTGACCTAAGGTGAATACTAATAATGCAAACAGAGGATAAAGGTTGTCCTAGTTTAGCTACATCAGTATATTTAGAGGAAGTCGTAGTAAATATGTTTGTAGTTTTTCAACTTTTCTGAAGATGCAAATTTTTATCACTAGTACAAAAATCGCGAACGACATCATATCAGGAAACATTAAATTGACATCGAATTTAAGAAATTTGACGTTAAATTGATGTCGAATTTTAAAAATTCGATGTTAAATTAACGTCGAATTTTGTCTATATACGACGTTAACTTAACGTCGAATTTTGTTAATCAATTTCCTTTTGTTTTTTTATTAATTGTGATCCTTTTTTACAACGTTAATAAAAACAACAAATTTCAGATTTTGGTATTTTATAAAGCAAGAACTATGAACGTGTAGTGTAGTATAAAAAACAAACAACAATAACCAACAACAAACAAGTTCAATCAAACAACAACAACAATAAACAAGTTCAACCAAACAACAACAAACAAATTCAAAAAAAAAAATACAAACAAGTTCAACAAATAAGTTCTTCCAAACGAAAACGAAAACTAACATTCAAAAGGTGGGTTCATCGAAATAAAGTGTCGTCACCAGTGACGAGAAAACAAAATGCACCTATGAAGGACAAGAGCACGAAAATAATCGGTCAAAACAAACAAAAATAATACATAAAGTAGTTAATTAACATGCATTTGTATCAAATGAAAAAAATATTACATGTGATGGTCATCAAACTTCGTTCGAGAAAAGTTTGAGAAGAGAAGAGGGTCTCGCGCGCTAAGATAAAGTGAATGAATTTTCAATCTCCCGCTCAAATTTTTATTAAATTCATTAACTTTTTAATGTCTAATGCTGGACATTCGACGTTTTATATCATTTTACGTCTAATTACAATTGTAAACTGCGTTTAATAATTACATTTATTTACAAAAATGTCACCGATCATTTTTAACATTAGTTTGATTGGACGTTGAACGTTATACGCTATTTTGTACTCGTGTATTTATGTTGAATTTATGATAATCATTTATGCTTTGAAGCATGTTTGAAGGAAAAACTTTCAAAAGTTTTATTTGAAAAAATTATTCTACTATAGTTTGTAAAAGTTTCTTAAATGATTTCTTTAAGTCTTGGAGAAAGATGACATTGGTCTTATAAGCACATGCAACTCAAAGTTGCTTATGTTTTTACATAAATAAAATCATTGTATCGACAAATTAACAAATTTAACTTTATTCACAAAAATCAATACAAGTGATATAATGATTTAGAGTTTTTTTCAAAATATATATAATTTATCTATGTTTCGTGAAATATAATTCTTTTTATCATTTTCATGTTTTTTTATTTCATTTATTATTTCTTTGTTTTAAGAAAATTTCATGTAGTGATAAATAATCGATAGACTTTGAATTGTGAACATAATAATGTCTAAGGTAAATTTATTTAGAAATAAGATACAAAATATTTTTACGAAAAAAATAAGATTTTTTTATTATAATATCATATTATTTTACTTTTTATATTTTATTATTTTGTTATTGTAAAATTATTTTTATTATAATATTATTTTATGTATTGTTTATTTCTTTATAATCTAGTCTCATAATCAGCAATAAATATATTTTACAACTAAAAAATGATTAATGTAATCAATTATTTACATGAAACTATATATTATTATCACCATATTTTTATTCACATGTTTTAGAAAAAAAAATAACGTGAATTTTATAATTTTTTTTCACTTTTCAACCCACTAAACTATTCTTAACAAATCTTTTTCTTTTTTAGTGGTCAACTAGTTTTTCTTCTTCTTCTTACCACTTTTTCCACGTTAACAACGAGATATCAAACACATTTCAAAGCTTTTTATGCTGTATGTGATAAATTGGAAACAGAGGGAGAGCGAAGATAAAAAAAACCAAAGAGAACAAATAAAAAAAATATAATATTGGCCAATTAGGATAAGGCTTTGACTTGATGAGAAGGAGAGAGAAAAATAGAACAGGACCAATCACGTGGCTTTTAATATTGCCCAGTACGATTCATTTATTCAATTACACTCTCCATAGGTAAAAAAATTAAGGTTTAATCCTTTTATACATCCCTATTTATGTACGAATGTCTCAATTGGGTCCTCGTTTTTTAAAGTGTATTAAAATGGTCCCTAATTTTGAAAATTCAGAGCAATTGAGTCCTTTCCGTTAAGTTGGCTGAACGGCGTTAAAAAAATTGCTGAGTGGATGCTGAGATGACGAACGAGCGCTCGTCCAGCAGCGAACGAGCGCTCGTCCAGCAGCGAACGAGCGCTCGTCCAGCAGCGAACGAGCGCTCGACCACCAGAGAACGGACGCTCGTCGACCTCTTACTGCTGGACAACCGTTCGTTCACACTGGACGACCGTTCGTTCGGTGGTCGAGCGCTCGTTCGCTGCTGGACGAGCGCTCGTTCGCTGCTGGACGAGCGCTCGTTCGCTGCTGGACGAGCGCTCGCTCGCTGCTGGACGAGCGCTCGTTCGCTGCTGGACGAGCGCTCGTTCGCTGCTGGACGAGCGCTCGTTCGTCATCTCAGCATCCACTCAGCAATTTTTTTAACGCCGTTCAGCCAACTTAACGGAAAGGACTCAATTGCTCTGAATTTTCAAAATTAGGGACCATTTTGATACACTTTAAAAAACGAGGACCCAATTGAGACATTCGTACATAAATAGGGATGTATAAAAGGATTAAACCAAAAATTAATATGCAAACTTTTCTCTGTAATATTAAAAGAGATAAATAAACTCAGGAAATGTTAAATTCATGTTCAAAATCTTTTTATATACTGATAACCATTCAAAATACACTAAAAACTCTATTTAGAAGATAAATGTCGAGTGAGGGAAACTCGAAATCAGAAAATGGAAGACAGGTATGAGCAGTCGAGTGATCATTGGGTTTTGGAAGTAAAATTTAGTTTTTCAAAATTCACGTTACTCTCTGCATGCAACCATCTTCTTCAATCTTCTGAAACGCCACTTTTCTTCTCCTTTTCTCTAAAAATCTCTTACTTCTCTCTACAAAATCTCACTATTTTCTTCTTCCGATCATCAAACAGACCACACCTGAGCATTTTCGGCGTCGAGGACGTTCGTTTGAACCTATCAGTTCCAGGTTCTAAGTTGGTAAGTTCTCTCTTCATTCAACCGGTTGGTTTCCTGGTACATGCAAACCTAGTTTAAGGGTTGCATGAGTCAATCATCTTGTTCTGAGAGTTTCTGGATTTTTGTTTGGTTTAGTTTCTTAAGGCATGACTGTAGAACGCTAAGGTCTCTTGTAAAGGTGAACCCGTATTCTGAACTGTGAACGTTCGGTCACACTTAGAGGTAAGGGAAGCTTATATAATTTGATTAAGATTCTTGTTTTGAATGGATGTACATTCGTTGATTTCTGAATGAATATATGAAGTATGATTGTTGATATGTTTTGATTGTATGAAGTGTGAATATTTACTATGATATAGATGTATGAATGTATGAAGATAGATGTTGAGAAATGTATTGATAAGATTATGAATTATAAGTCTAGAGTTTTATGTGAAAATTGATGTTCGTCACTTAAGATCTTTGACCGTTGGTTTTTCCTGTGGATTCGGTTGGAACTGGATTCTTTCATTTGGAAAGAATTCCAGTTCAGGACTGAGCATCTTTGTTCTGTAATATCTGTATATAAGCGTTCAACCAAGGATATTCGTTCCTTGGTGTTTGATGGTAAACTTAAGTATATCTATATGTATTTGTATATTTTGTTCGTTCGTGAACACTATTTGAATGATATCTTATTATATTTATCAATCCTTTCTTCTATAAGTTTAGTAGTGCTCGGTCTTACACCAAGCGCTCGTACTAAGTAGTGCTCGATCTTACACCAAGTGCTCGTACTAAGTAGTGCTCGATCTTACACCAAACACTCATACTAAGTAGTGCTCGGTCTTACACCAAGCGCTCGTACTAAGTAAGTGTTCGGTCTTACACTAGGCGTTCGTTCTCGTTTCCGTAATCTATCTTTGTAATAAGAGCGTTCGTCCAAACTCCATAGAGTTCGCTCTCTACAGTGTTCAGTCTTCAATTGACATTCGGTTTCCTTGAGGTTTAGCTCATTAAGAAGCTAAGTATTTATTGGCGATTGGTTTCTTCATATGATTTCGTCAAGTACTATTATTTGGTGTCCTACAGTACCTGTCTCAATTGGTTTCGACCTAGAGTCCTAGTACTCGGCCTAGGCTTTACGATGTTCGGTTTGAACTCTCAAGAGTCAGTTCATTGAATTGGCTCCCTTGATAAACAACATTCGATTATATTAGTCTCTGAGAAGCATTATTATATTCGGTTCTTTTCACAACTAGTGAGTAACTCTCTCAATTTGATTATGTTTGAGTTGGAGATATCTCAGTCTCACTTCGAGTGTTCGGTCTTGTTCTTGATTAAAAACTAACGTGCGGTATTTGGTATCCTAAGGGATCATTATTCAAATTGGTTCAGTTGAGGTTTTAATAATGAAAGATGATAGAATACGATATGGATGAAATGACTTTGGTTATGGAAGAGTGTTTCGGGGAAGAATATCTCATGATTTGATATTGGAATGGTAAAGTATGAATGTGGGCACGCTAAGCTGGCGGTTCATCTTGATATTCCGTGATTACTCATTTCTCACGTAGAGAAGGGTAAGTCATGTGTGGGAATGGCAGGAGGTCCTCGTCCTTATGGTTAATTTGGACGGAACGGACTAACCTCGGGTGGCATCTGTTGAGGGTATCCCAGTTACTACATCACCCGGGTGCACGAACGTCGTAGCTACACAGAATTCATACAGTCTGACAGTCAGAGTCTAGTATTAGGCTTTGCATGAAAGAGTTAATGAGTTATCTTGTTTAAATTGATTGAGTGAGATATATGTTGATAATTGAATTAAATTACATAAGCTTACCATATTTCTTGTTTTGTTCGTTTTGTACGTTCGGTGGTTGTCCTTCTATTGCAATGCTTATCCGTGTGGATGTGAGCAGAAGGAGAAGCTTTGCTGGAAGAGGCGTAGGAAGAAGAAAGTTTGGTCGAGGTAGAAGTTAAGACCGAACAGTAGAGTCGTTCGGTCAGTAGGTAGTTTCTTTGTGTGATAACCGTTCTGTCATCTGTTGTTTTCTTCTTTTGTATGACCGTTCGGTACGTCTTCTGTAAACCGTTCGGTTTAGATTGTATATTTGTACAGTTTTAATTTTCCTGTTGTCTTGTAAGGTTGTTTGGCCATAAACGTACGTTTCATTTTTTGTAAGACTGATTTGAAATATTATTAATATGTGATTATTTCCTTATATAATTTTTATATTGTATTTTTGGGATGTTAGAAATTTAAATAAAAAGAAAGAGAAATGTGAAAGAAAAACATATAAACCCTTTTCGTTTTTTTTTTTGGAGTTTCTGGTTTCCCACTTGTTAATCCATTTCACATATCTCTTTCATGTCACCATTTCAACTTTATTATGTAACTTTACTACCATTCAAAGCTTTCACGTTCAAATTTGATTCAGAGTTTTCATTTTCAGCCTTTACTCTTTCTTTTTTAATTGCGAATTTTTGTTTTTTTTACTTTTTATTCCATTTAAGGGTTTTGTTAATCTATTGCATCAAGATTAAATTAAATGAATTCGATTAATGATTACACAATTAAGAAAAAAAAAATAAATTAGCGACAATTTTATGAAAAAAAAATAGAAGAAAACTGTTTTTCCTCCGAAAATGACGTATGAGTATGACGGCTGTCGGCGGAGATAACTAAACGCATTATAAAAAATTATGCTAATTTAACAGTTAATTAAATAACCAAGAGAGAGCTATAGAATTCAATGAGAACAAAATTTAATCGTTAATAATTGCATTATAGTATAATTGCATTATAGTAAATAACCATCATAAAGTTTATATCTATTATTTATTAGTAGTAATGAACGTTGAAAGTATTAATTAATGTGTTAACCGTATGATGTATTTTTCCGCATTATCAACTCACTTTCTTATATTTAGATAGTTTTAAAGTCTAAACTGTCATTATCAGACGCCATTAAGAAATTAGGAAACAGATATTACTTTTAAACAAATTATTATATCAATGTAAGAGAATAAATGTTATACTCAGATTGTAATTAAATAATTAGCAGATTAATATATGTTCTGCATCACATGGTTTGTAACAGATGAAGTTAAAGTAAAATATTTAATAAAATACATAATTAGTAAAATGTATTGTGTTAATTTGAATTTATAGTTTTAATTAGGTACCAGAAATATTATTATTTTTTTAAGTAATATTTTCATTTATAAACCTACTTTTTTTAACTGTATTTCCAACCAACCCAGTCTTTCTCTGTCTTTCGTCCTCTCATGATGGCTATGGCTATTGCTTTGTCTTCGTTCACAGCTCCATTATTGTATGGATCGCGATATTCCAACAACGCAATTTTGACAAAAAATTGACAACGTTACGTGTCAAAAGGTTATTGGATTATTTAAAATATTTTTTTTTCGTTAAAGTTGACAATGAATTTGGCTTTCGAAAATGTCCCTCTCATTTTTGTTTTCATTCTTCTCCACTGTTGCATTTTGGTTTTCATTTTGTGTGTGTTTTCTCTCCTTTCTCTCTTTCTCTCTCACGAAGGAAGCTTCATCTTCTCCGGCGAGACTCCGGTGAAGCAATGGAAAGCTCCGGTAACAAGGTATTTTCTTTTCCCTTTCCATTTTCCGTTTCCCATTTTCCATTTCCCATTTTCCATTTTCCATTTCCCCTTTTTTCCTTTTCCCTTACTCCATTTTCATCCTCTCTTTAACCTCTGTCATCGTTCCCTCTCCTTTCTCTCTCCAAGCTTTCTCCTTTCTCTCTTCAAGCTTTCTCCTTTCTTTCTTAAAGCTCACTCCTTTCTCTCTTCAAGCCTTCTACTTTCTCTCTTCAAGCTCTCTCCTTTCTCCCTTCAAGCTTTCTTTTTTCTCTTTCGTTTCTATTTATTTTAGCTTCATCTTCTTCGGCGAGGCAACCCAGCGAGAAACATGTTCTCCTTTATATTGATTTTGTTGTGGGAAATGGAAAACTCCGGTGACTTCGGTGATGAGAGCAAGATATCTCCATTATTCCTTTTCCCCTTTCGCGTTTTCCCTTTCCCTTTTTCCACTTCCTCTTTCCCATTTTCCATTTAGCCTTTCCCCTTTCCTCTTTGCCAATTTGTGTTTCTTGTTTTGTTGATTATTTTTTGGATTGTTCTAACATGAATTTTTTTTATGCAGTTGTGTGTGCAACATTCTTTCAAAACCAAGTTTGTTGATGTTTTGAATGGAAGATTGACTCATGAGGAGAGGAATGTCTACTTGATAAAATTATGGAATGTCCACTTTCCAATCATGCTGACGTTAATATTTTAAAAAATTATTGTAATAGATTGTATTGAACATTTGCAATTCACAACATATTTTTTCAATGTTAATATTCATGGATTGAACCAAAATATGTTCTCATCATAGAATGTTAATGGATTTGATACACATGACCATTAAACTCACTCAACCATCTCAAAAATTGGAAAAAAGTCACCAAAAACACAGGCAAAACCATCATGGGGAGTCCAGTTGAACTACCTTGGTTTAAACACCTATAAAAGCCCCTGTCAATCAATTACAGTGACAAAAATAGAAAAAAATCACCCATAGGGACAAAAAAATGACCCTGGGGAGTTTTGTTCATCCAGGTGGGGAGTATAGTTGAAGTTTCTGTACAAATGAAAATTTTTTTCTCTGGTAATCGATTACAGGGGTCTTGTAATCGATTACCAGAGAAAAAATTGTCATTTGTACAGAAACTTCAACTGTACTCTCCACCTGGATGAACAGTACTCCCCATGCTCTAAGAGGGAAAGATATACGTATAAGATAACATGCTGTCAACTTTGACCTTTGTTGACAATTTTAATCATAAATTTTTCCACAAACCTCCAAATGATGTGATTCTTTTTTTATTAGATAGTAGACTCAAAAAATTTTCCAATGACTACTAATTTATAATTTTTGGACATCTGAGTAGGTGCAGTTAATTCCTTAAAGTTAACGTTTTATATATTTCTACCACCTCTGACTTTTGCTGGTTGTTTTCCTCAAAACTTTCTCCACCGAACTCCAAATGAGTTGATTCTTGTTTTGTTGGAAAGCTCTTTGAGTCTAGATTCCAACAAAACAAGAATCAAGTCATTTGGAGTTTGGTGGAGAAATTTAAGAACAAAACAAGTAGCAAAGGTCAGAAAAACAGAGTTGGGGAGCAGTATTCATCTAGCTCGGGAGTACAGTTGAAGTTTCTGTACAAATTACCCTTTTTCCTCTGGTAATCGATTACAAGACCCCTGTAATCGATTACCAAAGGAAACTGGGTATTTTGTACAGAAACTTCAACTGTACTCCCTAGCTAGATGAACATTACTCCCCATTCTCTATTTTTGTTCAATTTTTCATTTTTTGAGATGGGTGAGTGAGTTAAATGTTATTGGGTATGCTCCCTGCACCAATAGTGAGGTTAGGTCATTGATTTCTTCAAAAAAAAATGTCCATTTAGGTGGTTTTCTCCAACTGAGGTGAGGTGCATGATCATTGTTTGTTCGTCATCATTGGCACAGGACTGATGTTGTTGTAATCGATTACAGGGAGCTGGTAATCGATTACCAGTGGAAAAATCCCCCTGTGTACCAAAAGTTGAGGAGTGCTACCCAGACATGGCCGAAGCACTCCCCAACAGTCCTGACGACTATGTTTTCAAGGTTTTGTGGATTGATCCCCCCTGTTGGTCATGGTTTAAGGCGTCCACAACAAGCAATTTCAACTTTGGTGAGTCCTATGTAGATGGAAGACCCACGAAGGGTGTTTATAGGTTGAGAGGTAAGGTTCTGCATCATTGACACAAGAATGATGCACTTGTAATCGATTACAGGGACCCTGTAATCGATTACCAGTGGAAAAATCCCCTTTTGTACCCAAAAGTTAAGGAGTGGTACCCAGACATGGCTGAAGCACTCCCCAGCAGTCCTGACGACTGTGTTTTCAAGTTTTTATGGATTGATTCCCCTGTTGGCCATGGTTTAAGGTGTCCATAACAAGAAATTTCAAGTTTGGTCAATCCTATGTGGATGGAAGACCAAGTAAAGGTGTTTCTAGGTCGAGAGGTGAGGTCATGCACCCTTCAAATAGGAATGATGCACTTGTAACCAAAGAGGAAGGAACAATGCACCTAAGCGACGAAGGAACAACGGTGCCAGCGGAAAAACGAGAGCTTTGGAGAAATGGCGCACAGAAAGCACTTCAATGGCGTAGAGAGAGAGAGACGACTTCCTCCAAAGACACTGGTGGACCCAAGCGACGAGCGAACAACGGTGGACAGAGACACCACTTCAATGACGGAGAGAGTTTCAAAGGAAGGAACTTCAATGACGGAGATAGAGTTTTGAAGGATCTTTCAGTGAAGGGGGAGAGAAAGTTTCGAAAAGGGGGGAGAGAGAATTTCGAAAAGAGGGAAAGAGAGTTTCGAAAAGGAGGAAAGAGACTTTCGCAGGGTTAGGTTTCAAAAATTAAAAAGCGCCAAAAAGTTTCTGAAAATTATTCCAAAAATGCCCTCCAAAACAAAATGAATCTTTAAAGAAAATTTAATAAAAATAACCAATAACAATTAGACACGTGTTGTTGTTAAATTGTTGTCAAAATTCTGTTGTTGAAGAAACGTTTTCCTTATTGTATTTTGTTAAACCCTTTTAATTATTTTTAAATAGGTTTAAACCCTCCCTTGGTCCTCAAGTTTGTATGAAAATCTTAGTTGGGTCCTCAAGTTTTTTTCTGTCTCAATTGGGTCATATTTTTTGTAAAAATGAACAAATTTTACCCTAACCGTTAAATTGTAACAAACGGCGTTAGTTGGTGCTGACGTGTTGCATAATTAATACGCTGATGTCAAAATATTTGATTACGTGGAATTTTTATTTAATTTGAGAGATTATGACATGACACGTGGTGATGTTTTGACTACCTCCCTCCCCCTCTCCTTCCTCCTCCATTATTGCTCCACCGGCACCTCGCCACCAAATCCATTTCCATCCAAAATAAGTTTGCGCACTTGAGTACAATTTGTTAATGATGAGAGGAAATCCAAATCACGACCTCTCCCACTTCCAAAACTATTGTAGCCAATGTGTAGCAGTTGAAGTTTATTTAAGCTTCCCAGAGTGAGAGGAATTGGCCCACTAAAACCATTTGAGGAGATATCAAACCTTTCCAATCCGGTGATGTTGGATATGGAAGACGGGAATGTTCCATCGAACTGGTTCCCTCCAACCAAGAATCCTCTAAGATGTGGAAAAGCAAGTTGCAGTTTCGATGGAAAAGTCCCAGATAACTTGTTTGCATCGAGAGCAAGAATTTGAATATTGGAAAGATTATAAAGAGAATCAGGGACTACTCCTGACAAATTATTTAAACCAAGATTCAGCTTTTTCAAATTTGATAACCGACCCAAAACACGTGGTATACTTCCCACCAAATGATTTCTTGCAAGTGAGATATTTTGAAGGGATGAAAGATTCCCCAAGGAAGGTGGGATGGTACCAACTAGATCATTTCCGGTTTGTATCTTCAGGGAAACAAATTTTCTGGTGAAATACCTGAACAGCTTGGTAGTGTTCCCAAAACTATGGAAGGTGAACAGGTTGCAGCTGGGTGGCGCCGATGGAAGGAAGCAGAGGGAGAGGGAGAAGAAGATCTGGTTCTAGTCAAAACATCACCACGTGGCCTTTCAATTTTAGTGCACAATGCCACGTCAGTAAATGAAAAAATCCAGCTCACACCAATTTAACGCCGTCTCACACCACTTAACGGTTAGGGTAAAATTTGTTCATTTTTACAAAAAATATGACCCAATTGAGACAGAAAAAAACTTGAGGACCCAACTGAGATTTTCATACAAACTTAAGGACCAAGGGAGGGTTTAAACCTTTTAAATATTACTTTTTAAAACTTTTAATATATTTAATTCTTTCTGAGTATTTTTATTTTTCCTTATTAACGTACGTAAAAGTCCCATCAGTATTGTTTGGTAGGAATTGTCGATGCAAAATATCAACCAAAAAAAGGAGAGACAACTTACTATTCATGCTATTATCCAAGTCTTCATACTTAAAAAGAAATTTGTCTTATATATTATTTTTCATTAATTACAAGAACTGGAAAATAAATGAACACGTTGGTTCCATGAATCTTAAAAAATCTCTTTAAGCACCACGACATTTGAAAATGAATATGCTTGAAAGGGAGTGAATGATTCTTTTCTTGAACCCAAGACACAGTAACTTCCCCTCTTCAGCTGTTCATGTTCCAATGTTTCAGAACAGCACTGTTCTAAGCTTTTTTACCTCATCAAGTCTGGTTTTGAGGTAACCTCAGATATTCTGTTCTTCCTAACGTGTTATCTAGGTTTCTCAGACATATTATATTGGTTTTTATTTTATATCATTATCATTTATTAATGAATAAATTAAACATGTGGGTTTAACTTCTCCAAAGCACCAACCTTTATTATATGCTTTCAGTGGCTTATCTTTTGGAATTTCTGGGTATGATTGGATTACTGTGATTTTTGTGGTTCACTCATGCATATTTAGAATCACCAAAAGTATGAACATGGAATTTTTATTTTTGAGTGCGGAATCCTAGTCTTCTAGGTTCAAGCACCCAAGATATAGATAGAATCTTTGTGTTGATGGAGCATGAGCTGTTCTTCCTTGTTGTTCCAACTACGATGGTGCTTACTTATATTTACTTTTTGTGCTGTTCCTGAAATGGTTTTGGCACATGGCTGGTGTGCTTAGTTCTCTGAGCAGAATGGTGGTATAAACTGAAGAACTGAAGCCGAAAGTTGCTTACTTTGAAGGAAGATCCTCTTGGAAGCATGGGTATGGGGAGAACACTGTTCATCTTTGTTTTGTGCTTGTGGATTCCCCTGGAAGTGGTGGGGAGGAAAGAACCTTCTTCACCTACCAGTGTGGATTCCTCTGTTTCTTCAAGACCGAAGGTTGTGAAATTTGGAGCCCTATTCCCTATGGATTCTGTCATTGGAAGATCTGCTTTACCTGCAATTTTGGCTGCTGTTAAAGATGTTAATTCTAGCACGAGCATTCTCCCTGGCATTGACCTGCAAGTCATTTTGCACAGCACAAATTGCAGTGCGTTTCTTGCAACAATGGAAGGTATTTGCCATTGCCAAAGCTTGAAATTTCAGCAGCTATCTCTTTCACCGATTGGTTTTACTTAAATTTAACCTCAACACTTTTTTGTTTGTTCATGAAATCCTCTCTTTGGGGAAAGGGTGTGAGTAAATAGGCTTGATTAATCTTGTTGATGATGTAGCTCTGCAATTGATGGAGAATGATGTGGTTGCTGTTGTTGGTCCACTGTCATCTGGAACAGCTCATATAATCTCTCATGTTGTTAATGAACTCCATGTACCTCTTCTGTCGTTTGGGGCTACTGACCCCACTCTTTCTTCTCTACAGTACCCATATTTTATCCGCACTACTCAGAACGACTATTTTCAGATGTATGCAGTTTCAGCCTTTATTAATTATCACAGATGGAGGGAGGTAATTGCCATATATGTAGATGATGACAATGGCAGGAATGGAATTTCTGTATTGGGTGATGCACTGTCGAAGAAACGTTCCAAGATCTCTTACAAGGCTGCTTTTTCTCCTGGGGCCTCAGAAAGTGATATCAGTGACTTGTTGAATGAAGTGAACTTGATGGAATCGCGGGTCTATGTTCTGCATGTGAATCCTGATACTGGTTTAGCAATTTTCTCCATTGCCAAGAAGCTCGGAATGATGGGCAGTGGCTACGTTTGGATTGCAACAGATTGGCTTCCTTCAGTGCTGGATTCCTCAGAGTCACCTGACCCTGACACAATGAATCTCTTACAAGGGATTGTGGCTTTTCGTCATCACATTCCTGACACTGATCTCAAGAAGAATCTTCTCTCCACCTTGAAAAGCCAAAGGGCCAAAGACACTGTAAGCTTCAATTCTTATGCATTTTATGCTTATGATTCTGTTTGGTTAGCAGCTCGTGCTCTTGATGCTTATCTCAATGAAGGGGGAAACATTTCTTTCTCTAGTGACCCTAAGTTGCAAGAAACAAATGGAAGCATGTTGCATTTAGCTTCACTTCGTACATTTGATGGTGGTCCACAGTTTCTCCAGACAATTTTAGGAATGAACTTCACTGGTGTGAGTGGTCAAATTGAGTTTGACATGGACAACAATTTAGTTCATCCAGCATATGAAATTCTCAATATTGGTGGTAGTGGATCCCGTAGAATTGGTTACTGGTCTAATCATTCTGGTCTGACAGTTGTAGCTCCTGAAACTTTATATCTGAAAAAATCATCAAACACACCTTTGCTGAGAAATCAACAACTTTACAGTGTGATATGGCCTGGAGAGATTACAACTACACCAAGGGGGTGGGTGTTTCCCAACAATGGACAACCACTTAGGATAGCAGTTCCTAACAGAGTGAGCTACAAGGACTTTGTTTCTAAGGACAACAACCCGCCAGGGGTACAAGGCTATTGCATTGACGTTTTTGAAGCAGCCTTGAAATTGTTGCCTTACCCTGTCCCACGAAAATACATGTTATTTGGAAATGGTGTAAGGAATCCTAGCTACAACGAGCTTGTGGAACAAGTTGCACAAAATGTGAGTATCTAAATCATACATTGTTACCATTGATAATTGGGTTATATATATATTTTCAGTACTTAAGCTTGCAAAATTGGAGTCCGTCTCTGCCGAAACTTTGATATATTTTGATTCTTAAACTTTAAAAATAAATATATATAGTCTTCCTAATCCAACTGCATTAAATTTTGTGTCAAACAAAGTCTCAGGTTAACACATTTGAGTTGTTTTGACACGTTTCAACTAAAATATTAGCTTGGAACGTCATTTAATACATAACATCCTAGAGCTAAGAGAGTTATATCCATTTTTTGTAAAGTTTGGGACCAATATGTATTAAACTTTGAGACCGGACAGAATTTCAATTTGGAATCTAAGTTTAAAGACTACAAAAATATTTAATCCTTGATAATTTACTTATGTTTAAGACTATGAGTAGCGATAATGTGGGAAATTGATCCTTTCCTTGATATGGTTTTCAAATTCTGATAGTTTTGCTAATTTGGTGTCCTTTAATTGTCTAGAACTTTGATGCAGCTGTTGGAGATGTTACAATTGTCACAAATAGGACAAGGATAGTGGATTTTACTCAACCTTTCATGCCCTCAGGGCTTGTTGTTGTTGTTCCTTTTAAAGAGCAGAAGTCAAGCCCTTGGTCTTTCCTTCAGCCATTCACTACTGAAATGTGGTGTGTCACTGGTGCTTTCTTTCTTTTTGTTGGAAGTGTTGTATGGATTCTTGAGCACAGGCTCAATCCTGAGTTCCGGGGCTCACCGAGGAAACAACTTATAACAGTGTTTTGGTGAGTATGCTCTGCCCATTTGAAACCCTTTTTCTCAATCTTTTCGTGGATCACAAAAGTCCCTTTGTGATGATCATTGCAAGGGTATGTGACATTGCATCCCTTGCTATATCATTGTAGTGTATTAGTCAGATTGGAGGTAATTGCATTACTTTAACATACAGTAAAATATTTTTACTAAGATCAATTCCTTCCTCTATTGCAGGTTTAGTTTCTCAACCATGTTTTTCTCACACAGTATGTTTTTCTTTCACACCCTTTTCAATTTTTACCTGCAACTGTCCTTGTTTTGTATTGTTCATGATGAAATTCGTTGACTTGACAAAAAGGGGAGAACACTGTGAGTGGACTTGGACGATTGGTGCTAATCATATGGCTCTTTGTGGTGTTGATCATAAATTCAAGCTACACAGCTAGCTTGACCTCTATCCTCACTGTGCGGCAACTGTCATCTCAAATTGAAGGAATTGATAGCTTGATCTCAAGTACACTACCGATTGGAATTCAAGATGGTTCATTTGCACGCAAGTATCTTGTAGATGACCTCAATATAGCTGAATCTAGAATAGTTACGCTGAAAAACATGGAGGATTATATTGATGCCCTTCAGCGAGGACCTCATGCTGGAGGAGTTGTGGCAGTTGTTGACGAGCTTCCTTACATTGAGCTCTTGATGTCCAGCAGTCAGTGTAAATTCAGAACTGTTGGCCGGGAGTTCACTAAGAGTGGCTGGGGATTTGTGAGTATCTCTTCTTGCATGTCTAAAGTTAAGGATTCCATATGTTCATCCATTATTTAACTCTACTGCACACTACTTTTGTAGTTTGGAAAATAGATAAGCGTTCCAACCTCAGGTTTGTTTATATAGTATCTATAGGGCTAATAAGTATTTTGAAAATAGAAATCAAACATACCCTATTGCATTGAGTATTCCATTTTCTCCTAAAAGAAAATATCTTGAGTTACTTTGTTACATAATTTTATGGCAACACTTGCTATGAAAAATACATAAATAAGCCAAGTTATATCTAATTTTACACATCAATGTTCTTCTACTGTGATGTGCTTGTTGTGTTCATATCTTTGATGTAATATCTAGGGATGATTTTCCAATCATGGTTGACTTTTTTCCCTGATAACAGGCATTCCAGAGGGACTCTCCCCTTGCTGTTGACTTGTCAACCGCCATTCTTCAACTCTCTGAGAGTGGTGACCTGCAAAGGATTCATGACAAATGGCTTAACAAAAAGGAGTGTACAACCGTAGATGTTGATTCAAACAAACTAGCTCTGACAAGTTTCTGGGGCCTCTTTCTTATATGTGGCATTGCATGTTTCATTACCCTCATAATTTTCTTTGCCAGAATCTTCTGTCAATATAACAAATTCAGCCCAGAATCTGAGAAAACTGATGAGGAACTCCAACCAGTGAGGAGGTCTAGACGTCCAAGCAGAACTCCTAGCCTGAAGAAGTTGATGGTATTTGTAGATAAAAGGGAAGCAGAAGTCAAAGAGATACTTAGGGAAAACAAGAAAAGGAGACACAGCCAAAGCTTGGATGATCCTTCTGTTTCATCAGCCATCTAGTTAACCTACCCTCTCTCATTTTGCTTTGTTTATCTTTTTGTTTTTTTCTCTTTTAGGCTACCTAGTCATATAGCGTTGGCACAAATTAGTCTACACCACTGAAGGTAAATCCTTCCTTCCTAGCTAGGAAATTGCGACAGCAAGACTGTCACCACCACAACATTGTTTAAAGAAAGAACAAAAATCATGCTTTAGTTTGTTGTAGCTTTGTTTAGAAAAAGCTTGTGAAGAAAAGGAATACCCTGACACAATTTTCATCATAGAACATGCTTTCATTTTCCAAGCTTTTGGTGGTCCTATTAAAAGTGAGTTTGTTTATAAGCAAAATCCAGCAAGGGCTTCAAGAGTTCATTCATGCAAGTTGTTGATATTTTTACTGGGAATAACATGTTTTATACAGACCCTTTTGCAAGGTTGTCTTGAAGAAATAAAAAGAAAGTAGAAATTAGGTTCAAGCTTTATATGATCTTACGCAACCACTACAAGTATTCTTAGTTGCCCTTCATCCTTCTCATCCAAGATTTTGGTTTAGTATGAAAAATAAGCAAAGATTTTATTTTGTCTGTCACCATAATTCTTATGACACGAATCTCCGAGTATGAAATCTCCAAATACTGCATTGAATGATTTGGTGATTTCACTACATGGGTTTGTCGCTGGTGAGGTACACATTTGAAAATGATTCATCAAATGGGACCATTGAACACATGTTTTCCAGAGCAACACGTGGTCGATAATGTTGTCTTGTTTCTCAAAAGCCCCTTTTTATTCACCAAACTTCAAACACACACAAAAGGCAGAGAAGATTTTTATAGAACCCACACTATTCACCAATCAATATTCTTAGTTAATCGAAGTTAATAGTAATAAGAATTGAAACATGGCTAAGGCAAAAAGATTCTTCAATAAAATATTAAATTATTATTAAATCACTATACACACACACGGAAAGATCACAAATAATAATTTTTTAATAATAATTTAAAAATTCTCATACAAACATTAGAGGTATTAATAGAAAGATAAAAAGTAGTGATATTATACATAAATAAATAAGAAATAGTAATAAATAAAAATATAATTTTCTGAAGTATAACCAAAATTATTGGAGCAAAATCTAGATTTATCTGACGGTGTCTTAAAATGAGGAAAACTGTAGCCACATTTAAAATTGTGGAATGAAAGGACAGTGTTCATATATTAACGGTCAACCGTGGCCTTAAAGTAGTGCTGCTGATAGCACAAAAGTCGTTGAAAGATGTAACTGAAAAAGTGAAAACCCTTCACAAAATCAATAACATAGGGAGAGGTGAGGGCGGAAAACCCGAAAGTACCCTCAGCATTCAAAAATATGAGACAACACACAACCTCACTTTTCATTTTCATGGCTGAGAGGCTCAGTGGTTGCACTTGAGGCCATCCGTCGTAGTTCGTCGTCGTCATCAACATTCCATTCCAAACACGACACAAAAACACATATTCAAATTTTCCTTTATTTCCTCCGAAAACAACAAAAGAAAACAAAAAAAAAAAAACAAGGAAGGATATCAAAACAAAACATGCCCCAGTTTGGCACCAAACTCAACAACTCAACCACCATAAGGCGACGCTTTCACCACCGCGTTTCCCTGCTACGCCGCTGCATCCTCCGTGTCCTCCACCGCATCCTGCTCTGTTCCGGGAGGAAGACCAACAACACCTACAGCATGCTGCCTCCAGCATTACCCTCTCCGCCGCTGCCCCCGACCGCAGAATCACCCGGCGAAATTGCTCGTGAAGAGATGGATGTCGCGCCGCCGGCGATGTTTCAAACCCATGATTTGGATTCTGACTTGGTCTCCTTGAAGATCAGCTTGTTGGGAGATTGCCAAATTGGAAAAACCAGCTTTTTGGTTTGTATTAGTATTTGAGCCAGCATGGATATTTTTCTTTTTATTTTTTGGTTCTATTGCGTTTAACCTGAAACGGGTCGAGTCAAAAAATTGTTTTTATTTATTGTTCGTATTTTCCTTTTGTTTGAATGTGGTTTTCAGGTGAAATATGTTGGGGATGAAAAGGAGAAGCATGGTAGCCAGATGGAAGGGTTAAATCAGATGGACAAAACACTGGTCGTTAAAGGGGTTCGCATCTCGTACTGTATCTGGGAAGTACAAGGTAGATATATACATGTGTTGGATATGGATATGGCAAAAAAGAAAGATCAATGATGGTTAATTATTTATATTTTAATAATTGGTTGTTTTCCATGCAGGTGATGGAAAAACAGAAGATCGAATTCCGATGGCTTGCACGGATTCTGTGGCGATTTTGATTATGTTTGATCTAACAAGTCGATGCACATTAAACAGGTACCTTCTTTGTTGTGTTGTTTTGGATTAATTTTGGCTAAAGCCTTTTCAGATTGCTAATATCAGATGAATTTTCACCATTTTTTTTTGGGTGAATGATTTCAGTGTTCTCGGTTGGTACAAAGAAGCCAGGAAATGGAATCAGGTATATTTTTTTCTTTTGTCCCAGAAAGCATAAACTTGTATGCATGTGGATACAGAGGAGTGGGATTTTATCGTGCTTTATCCTTGACTTTTGTAGACAGCAATACCAGTGTTGATAGGAACCAAGTTTGATGATTTTATCCAGCTGCCTATTGATATCCAATGGACCGTTGCTAATGAGGTAAGAGTTCCAATTTCAACAATAAAAATGCAGTTTATGTACGATCTCTGCATGTTCTTAGATCTACTAAAACAGAACCTCCAGATCTGAAGAAGTATTATGCATTCTTTTGTGACACAATATCACTACAAAATCAGAAAAATTGATAGTTTTGATGATTGTTGTTTTCAATTGCAACGTGGAATAAAAACAAAAGAGATTGATGGAATAGACTCATTGTTTCCAAACACTTAACTTTGCAGACACCACTAATTTTTCAATAGGGTATAGGCATGTTAAAGATAGTTTTAATCATCAAAACCAAGTAGAGTCACCTGCATAAAGCATGGTCAGGTTAATGATCATGGACCCCATCTTACATTATAAGGCACCTCATGTTTGATGATTCATTGAGTCTTAGGGAAGACAAGACCAACCATGGTCCATACCTATTTATTTGCAAGCATGTTATGTTGGAATGCTGTGTGAGCCTCTCCAAAATAGAAAAAAAATGTCTTGTTTTGAAGATAAGATTTGATGCTTGTGATGTTGTGACATTGAACAGGCAAGAAAATATGCAAAGGCCCTGAATGCTGCCTTGTTCTTTTCCAGTGCAACTTACAACATCAACGTGAATAAGATCTTCAAGTTCATCACTGCCAAACTTTTCGACCTACCATGGAAAGTGGAAAGAAATTTGAATGTTGGGGAGCCCATCATTGACTTCTGAACTGTACATTACATAGAGTTGTGAAGTTAAGTGAGCATACTTCAAAGTCAACCGTGCCAACTTGGGGGGTGTGATGAGAATATCTCACTCTTGGGGCAATTGAGTTGTTAGGTTTACACACATGTCAATTTCCATGGAAACAAGCAAGGCTCTCTTCAATCACCATCACCAGCAATAAGTTTTACAAGGAGAAGAATAAGGGGAAAAGTGAAAACAAAGGAGAGAAGTATAAGGTTGAGTAGTAGCAGCATAACAAGAAAAGAGAAACTAATGCATTAATTGTTGAGTACAGATTAGTCAGTGGTGCTTTTGTCTTGATATTAAGGTGTCATTTGAGTTGCTGTCAAGAGCATAGATGATGAGACAGAGATGTACCTAATTTTCTTTTTGTTTCTTTTTTATTTCTCACCTGGTTTGAATTCTGGTAATCCAAAGTTCTTTTAAATAAATAAAACCATTTCATGTGGTTCATTTCTTTCTCTCACTCAAGTCATGGGGTCTTTATCACGTAAGTCCTGATTAACATTAATGATGTGATTTGAAAGATCACACTGTGATGAATAGATTTTCAAGAAGATTGTTCATGAACTGGAGAAAGCAACTTCAAATTACTACTCATGGTGTTGTTGACCTATAAAGATCTTGGTCAAAAAAAATACTTCTTTCATTATTTTATTTTTTTTGCACTTTTCTTACAACCTTGATAGTTCTGTCTCTAGATAACTAAATTCTTTAAAATTTTACCTGACAAGTGGGAATTGATTCAGCTAACTATGATGTTGTTTACTTTAGTGTTCTTTCACTTTTTTGCATTTTAATTCAGCATAAGCTTTTACTAGTTACATTCATGTAATTACAAATTCGTAAAAGAGAAAAGAAATCACAGAGAAACACTTCTATACAAAAAAGTTATATGCTCATACACAAAGTTAATAAAATTTGGGATGATAATTTCTCCTGGACCTTTCTAAAGGCAGTATCTCTATCTCTCATTTTCTCGTATAATTTTAACATGTTTAAAAATCTTACATTGTTTAAAAATTGAAATAAAAGATAATCTAAATATGTTTTTCTTTAAATTTTTAAGATAGTTTAAAAAAAAACTGTGACAAAAGTTTAAATTTCAAAGAAAGACAGTAGATAGTTGTTGTGTACACTTTGAATTATGTTATAAATATAATTTAAATAACTAGATTAGAAAAATAAGAAGGATGAAAATAATGTGAAAGAGTATATATTATAAAGGTTTAATACGTATTTTGGTCCCTCTTTTCGTAGGGTCTGTTCAAATTGGTCATACTTTTTTTCAAAAGTTCACTAAGATCCCACTTTTCGCAAAAACGATGCACGTTAGTCCTTTTTTAGGTTTAATACGTGTTTTGGTCCCTCTTTTCGTAGGGTCTGTTCAAATTGGTCCTACTTTTTTTCAAAAGTTCCCTATTTTGATCCCTATTTTGATCCCTCTTAGTGAACTTTTCGTATTTTGGTGAGCTGTACATTTTGATCCCTCAAAAGTTCACCTCAACGAAAAATGTACAGCTCACCAAAATACGAAAAGTTCACTAAGAGGGATCAAAATAGGGAACTTTTGAAAAAAAGTAGAACCAATTTGAGCAGACCCTACGAAAAGAGGGACCAAAACACGTATTAAACCTAAAAAAGGACTAACGTGCATCGTTTTTGCGAAAAGTGGGATCTTAGTGAACTTTTGAAAAAAAGTAGGACCAATTTGAACAGACCCTACGAAAAGAGGGACCAAAATACGTATTAAACCTATTATAAAAGGTAAAATGACGTTCTTTCATTTCTTACTTCTCGTAAACCAAACCATCATTAATTTTATCATGTTTATCTTTTTTCTTTTCTTCCTTACGTATTCTTCTCTTAGTATTTCCTCTTCACCATCATCAAAGAAAGTGCAATGATACACGATTTCGCCATAATAATTTGTGTGGCATGCAATTGTCAGGTTTATTTCATGTTGTTTTATTTAGTTTAAATAAAGATTAAAGTCCTTTAATTTATGCAGTTAAATAAAAGGTCTTATGCTGACCTATTATTAGGGGATTGAGGAGCTGATTTTTAGGAACGAGAAATCTGTTAAGAGATATCCCACTCATTTAGGAGAGTGGGAAAGTGCAGTTACTTTCTTTTATTATTATAAAACGATTGTAATCAAATACTTTAATAACACATCAAAAGATTACATTCAGAAAATGTTTCCTACCTTTATTGTGTTCACAATTTGGTATCAGAGCTCCTTCACAGGGGCCTGAACCAAGAAAAGTCACACGTGAGTAAGAGAGAGAAACACTAGAGAGTTTTGTTTTCTGAATTGGATTGGGAAGAGTGATACACTGTGAGTTGTTGGGAAAACTTGAGAGTGCACTTCGAGATGACAAAAAACGGAAAATATGTCCAGACTGCTATTCCAAAATTTGATGGTCATTATGACCATTGGGCGAAGTTAATGGAAAACTTCTTACGTTCTAAGGAGTATTGGAGCTTGGTGGAGCATGGAATTGATGATGTTCAAGACAAAACAAAAGCAACAGATGCAGAACTCAAAAAGCTGGAAGAACAACAGCTTAAAGATTTGAAGATAAAGAATTATCTCTATCAAGCAATAGATAGAGAGATTTTGGACACAATCGTAAACGATGAAATGTCCAAAAATATATGGGACTCCATGAAGCAGAAATTTCAAGGATCCACAAGGGTGAAACGACACAGTTGCAGGCTTTACGTAAGGAATTTGAGATATTGCAAATGAAGGAGGGAGAATCGGTGAATTCATATTTTGGTCGAACCTTAAAGATTGCCAAAAGCATGAAAGCAGCAGGAGAAAGAATAGAAGAGAGTGTCATTACTGCAAAAATCTTGCGGTCTATGACTATTAAATTCAATTATGTAGTATGTTCAATTGAGGAATCCAACAACATGAACAATATGACTATAGATGAATTGCAAAGTAGTTTATTGGTGCATGAGCAGCGAATGACATGTTCAGTGGAAGAAGAGCAAGTTATGCAAACTGTATTTGAGGAGAAATATGGAAGAGGCAGAGGAAGAGGGAGAACAAGGGGAGCCTTCCGAGGTAGAGGAAGAGGGAGACAAACATTTAACAAAAATGAAGTTGAATGTTTTAAATGTCATAAACTTGGACATTTTCAGTATGAATGTCCAATGTGGGAAAAGAAAGCAAATTATGCAGAGATGGAAGAACATGAGGAAGAGATTTTACTAATGGCTCTCGTGAGCAACAAAGAAGGAAGGAAAATTGATTGGTTCTTGGATTCAGGATGCAACAACCACATGAGTGGCAACAAGGAATGGTTCTCAGAATTAGATGAGAACTTTAGAGGCAAAGTCAAGCTAGGAAATAATACTCACATAAATGTGATGGGGAAAGGGAGCATTCGAATGGAGGTAAATGGATTGATGCCTGTTATTACGCATGTATTTTACGTTCTTGAATTGAAAAACAATTTGCTAAGCATAGGACAACTTCAGGAAAAGGGGCTGAGCATCAAAATTGTAAGCAATACTTGCACAATTACACATCCTGATAAAGGAATACTATGGGAAATTCCAATGAATTCTAGTAGGATGTTTGTATTAGCAGCAACCATGGGAGCAGATACGTGTTTTCAGATTAATGCAGAAAAAAATTCTCAACTCTTGCACAACAAGCTCGGGCATTTAAGCTATGATGGTTTGAGTAATCTTGCTTCTAAGCAAATGGTAACAGGTTTGCCTCCTATCACAGCCCCTCAAGAAATTTGCACACAATGTCTGGAAGGAAAACAGCACAGACTCACTATGTCTAAGAAAGGAGAATGGCGAGCATCTAGGAAACTGCAGCTTGTTCATGCAGATTTGTGTGGGCCAATCAAACCAACTTCCAGCAGCAATAAGAGATATTTTTTAAGCTTTATTGATGACCTTACAAGGAAGATTTGGCTATATTTTTTGAGTGAGAAATCTGAAACGTTTTCTTTGTTCAAAAACTTCAAGGTTCTAGTTGAAAAAGAAGTTGGAGAAAACATTATTTGCTTAAGAACTGATAGAGGAGGAGAATTCTGCTCAAAAGAATTTGAGGAATTTTGCAGAAATCAAGGCATAAAAAGGCAACTAACAGCTGCCTATACTCCCCAACAGAATGGGGTTGCTGAAAGGAAAAATAGAACCATCATGAATATGGTTCGCACTATGCTGATTGGAAAACAATTTCCAAAAATCTTTTGGCCAGAAGCAACAAAATGGTGTGCACACATTCTGAATAAATGCCCTACATCTGCAGTACAAGATATGACTCCAGAGGAAGCATGGAGTGGAATAAAACCGTCTGTTGGCTACTTTCGTGTGTTTGGTTGTCTTGCTCATGTCCACACACCAGATCAGCAAAGAGTTAAGCTTGATAACAAGAGCAGATTGTGTGTTCTGTTTGGAGTCAGTGATGAATCCAAAGCATACAGACTTTTTGATCCAATCAAAAAGAAAATAATAGTCAGCAAGGATGTTGTATTTGAAGAAAACAAAGGCTGGAAATGGGAGCAGAAGGAAACAGAAAATCATCAAGAAATTATTGAAAGAGAAGAAGAAAGTAGTGAAACCGAATCTGAAGTGGAGGAGGAGAAACCATAATCAAAAGCTGCAGAATCAAGAGATGAACAAACAAAAACAGTAGCTGCAGAGATACACACCATAAATGAATCTCATTCCCCAATACGTGAGATTCCAACTGAAGGGAGGGCAAGAAGAAATAGGAGAAAACCTGTGTGGATGGCAGACTATGAAGAAGGTGAAAGCAGATACTTTGATGCTATGATAGCTGAAACTGATCCAGTAACATATGAAGAAGCAGTCAGAAATAAGAAGTGGCAAGAGGCAATGGTGAAAGAGATGGAGGCTATAGAGAGAAACCAGACTTGGGAATTGACTCATGCTCCCAAAGATGTAAAACCAATTGGAGTGAAATGGGTTTACAAAACAAAATTCAAGGAGAATGGTGAAGTTGACAAGTTTAAAGCAAGGTTAGTGGCAAAAGGTTATGCACAACACTATGGTATGGATTACACGGAGGTATTTGCACCTGTGGCCAAATTAGATACTATTCGCATAATTCTATCTATGGTTGCACAAAATGGCTAGTTCATATTTCAATTAGACGTGAAAAGCGCATTTCTCCATGGAGAACTAAAGGAGGAAATATATGTTCAACAACCAGCTGGATTCATCAAAAAGGGGGAGGAAGAAAAAGTATATAAATTGAAGAAGGCACTCTATGGACTCAAACAAGCACCTAGAGCATGGTATAACAAAATAGAAGCATATTTCTTGTAGAATGGCTTTGAAAGATGTTTCTGTGAGCACACTTTGTTCACGAAATCATTCTTATTGTAAGTCTATATATGGATGATTTGATTTATACCAACAATGATAAAGGCATGTGTGATGAATTTAAGGAGTCTATGATGTCAACCTTTGACATGACTAATTTGGGGAAGATGAGTATTTTTTGGGAATTGAAGTTTTGCAGAATTCATATGGCATTTTTATATGTCAAAGGAAATATGCACAGGAAGTTTTGGCTCGGTTTAACATGATGGAATGCAATGCAGTGAAGAACCCAATAGTTCCAGGAATGAAATTATCCAAAAATGATGCAGGGCCTAAAGCAGATGCCACACTCTACAAGCAAGCAGTTGGAAGCCTCATGTATCTAGCGGCAACTCGACCTGACCTGATGTATGTGGTTAGCCTCATTAGCAGATTCATGGAGAATCCTTCATAGATTCATTGGCAGGCTGTGAAACGGATTCTAAGGTATATAAAGGGGACTACATAACTAGGAATACTTTACAAGAAAGGAGAAGATATAACTTTGATGGCCTATACAGATAGTGACTATGCAGGTGATGTAGATGATAGAACGAGTACATCTGGATTTGTTTTTTCGTTAGGAACAGGTGCAGTTTCATGGTCATCCAAAAAAACAACCAATAGTGACATTGTCTACTACAGAGTCTGAATACATAGCTGCAGTTTCATGTGCATGTCAATGCATATGGATCATGAGAATTTTGGAGACCATAGGTTTCAAACGACAAAAACATAGCTTGATTATGTGTGATACCAATTCAGCGATTAAGTTGTCAGAAAATCCAGTATTGCATGGCAGAAGCAAACATATTGATGTTAGATTTCATTTCTTGAGAGATTTGGTTAAGGAAGGGAAAATCAAGTTAAGTCACTGTAGCACTCAAAATCAAATAGCTGATATAATGACTAAACCACTCAAGCTGGAGCAGTTTTTGAAGATTAGAAGTATGTTGGGCATAATTACAGCATCGGAAGTAAACTAAAAGTCTTTGGAATTTAGTTTAAGGGAGGGATTATCAGGTTTATTTCATGTTGTTTTATTTAGTTTAAATAAAGATTAAAGTCCTTTAATTTATGCAGTTAAATAAAAGGTCTTATGCTGACCTATTATTAGGGGATTGAGGAGCTGATTTTTAGGAACGAGAGATCTGTTAGAAGATATCCCACTCATTTAGGAGAGTGGGAAAGTGCAGTTACTTTCTTTTATTATTATAAAACGATTGTAATCAAATACTTTAATAACACATCAAAAGATTACATTCAGAAAACGTTTCCTACCTTTATTGTGTTCACAGCAACGATGATGATGTTGGATAGGGTTTATTGTTTTGAAAAATGTTAGTTTGACATTGGAGTATGGGATGAGATTCATTTGATACGAGATTATGTGACCCTTTTAATAAATATATATATATATATAAATATATATATATATATATATTGACACAAATTTTTTATATTTATTTGATATTATTTTTATTTTTATTTTTTTTTAAAATATAAAAAAAAAATTTATTATAATTTTATTTTTGTAATGTGTGTCAAATAAATATATAAATCTGTCATTTTATTATTATTTTTTTAATAATTTTTTAAAATTTTGTGAGTCATAAGGAGAAAGATAATTGTGGAAAAAACGAGTGATTATTTTATTTTGTAATTGGATTTTATCTTTTTTTTTTTGTTTCACATTCCTTTATTTCTCTTCTTTTAAGTTAGATTTTCTTCTTCTAAATCAGGTTTTTGGTGTATGTTTATTTTTTTTCTACCTTAACATTGCGATTAATTTTTTTGGGTCCATTAACTTCTAATTTCATGTGTTTGTTTTCATTGTTGGTTCGTGTTTTTTGGTGATGTTGGTGGTCGTTTCTGGTTTTATTATGCTTATTTGTTGTTGTTGTATGTCTACGATGTTCTTACGATACATTATTAATGATTTTCGGCCCTCTGTCTCCAGCGCGATGATAGTTCTATGGCAAGGCTTTGTGTGTGGTACGTGAAAACTATAAGTCTTATCTCTCTATTGCTTCTTCGTGTGTTTGTGGTAATAGTTACTAGTTTTCATTTGCAGCAATAATATCACTACCAACATTAACAACATGAGCAACAACAACAACTTCCTCCACAATCACAATTTTTACTTCTCATATCTAGTATGTTCAATCTCAAGTAAGAGATTAGTGGCTCTACAACTTTTATAGGCTTAATTTAGTGGTTTATGTGTTGATTTGATCCCGTAATAAATATTTTGCTTGTATTAAATGAACGTGTTCATATTTTAGAGTTAAAGAATATATATATATATATATATATATATATATATATATATATATATATATATATATAGGGGTTTGCTAACGCGCGTAAGCCGTTGGTACATTTTAGCAATGTGTACCGGATTTTAGTAGACAAAAATAGCCTTATATATCATGGATTCTAAATTTTAAGATTAAGAGTATTTTAATAATTTTCATTCTCAAAACTTAAAAAAAAAAAAAAAAAGAAACTCCCAAACCCTTACTCACATTTCTCATTCCTCTCAATCCTTTCTCTTTCATCTCTCTCACTCTAACTTTTTCTCTGTTCCCTACTGTAACCCTATTTGAAAAAATCAGAAACATTTGCCTTTAAAAAAATTGCCTTTATAAAGAGTTGAGTTATTAACATATTCACCTTCAGGCAAAGGTTCATTCAAGATCTCTTCAATTTCACCATCTTCACTAACCTCTCTAATTTTATCATCTGCATATGTTGAATCATCATCTCTAAAAAAAACCCTTCAGGCCAATTATGTAAGACCCTGAAAATTAGAAGAAAAAGTAAGTTTTGGGTCATTAGGAGACTAAGAAACTCAAAATGTAACAAGTTGTAACAAAAGTACAAAGTATAGTACAAAATATAATGCTGTCGACTTTGACAAGGTTTACTATTTCAATTATAAATTTTTTTATAAATTAGATCTTGAGTTAATTCTTCTTCCATTAGAAAGTAGACTCGAATAGCTTCGATTCGAGTACTCATATGCGTAATTCCGACATCGGGAAGGGGTTCAACCGGACTGACAAAGTTGTCCCAGTGAGTGAACACGTTTTTGACGCGTTTTTACTGTTTAAACGCGTTTTATGCCAAATTTTTGGCTATTTAAGGACGTCCCAGGGGCTGGAATGGTTCCTAAGTTGAACCAGAGGCTAGAGCACGAAGGTTTTGGAGCAGAGGGACTTTAGAGCTGTGAGTTAAGTCGGGGGAACGTTCGCAAAGTGTTTTCGAAAGGCTAGCTAAGGAGAAAACCGTAAGGGGAGCTAACCTTGAGTCTTTTTGTTTCTGTATGATTTTAAATTTGGTATATGTTTATGATTTTGATTCTCTTTATGATTTTAGAATGAAATTCTGCTTCTGTTGTATCTTTTGAATTGATGTACGGTTGGGAATTGGGATATGCTTCTGTTTTTGATAATTTTGAAGAGATCTTGTTCGTATTAAGTATTTTGAATCGGTGGAAGTTTTTTTTGGTAGACGTATAGATCGAAGATTTTGGATCTGTTTATGGATTTAAAGAAGACTAGGTTTTTGATCGGAAATTTTGGATTGTACTAATTATCCGCTGCCTTTTTATTATATGTTTAGTTTAGATGTTTATAAGATTTGGATGAATATGGGTTGTTGATAGGAGATGAGTGTTTGGATGTCTAGAAAGTCTGTATGATGAAAGGAATAGTCGTTATAGTCCGGGAAGTGAATTTTCGTGATTTTTGGAATAGTAAATTCGCTTGAGTGAATGAGTCAACTCGCTGGAGCGAGTTATGCGTAACAAATTTAGTGTTTTAATGTTTTTTGACGTTTTGGGAGTTCTGGATGTCCGTTTTGGACGTTCTTTAGGTCGATATGGGGGGTTTTTGACCCTTCCGGAGTCATCGGTGAGGGTATCTAAACTATTTGAACTACTTAAGGGTTCGAATTAATAGACCATAAAGAGTTATGTGTTAATAAGTAATGTTTTCTGTGAGGATGTGAAATGTCTGAGTATGAAAGAGTTATTTTCTTGATATATGACTAAAGATGATAACATGTTGACATGTGTACTTATGAATGAAAAGTGTGGAATAGAGTTCAAAGGAGGAACTCCTGGTTGATTTTGTGTCAAGTACTGTACGTATGAATATAGGAACTCCGATTTAGTGATTCATTCTTATGCTCTCAATAGTCTCGATCTCACTTAGAGAGAAAGCTATGTAGTGGAGAGTGGGAAATCCTTACCGAAGATCCACAATGGGGGACAGAGTAGGAAGGATGTAGCTTCAGTGGTTGTATTCATATCCGAAGATCCAGTTTGGGGGACAGAGTAGGATAGAATAATTGGGCTAGCAAATAAGTGCATCCATATATCCGAAGATCCAGTTTGGGGGACAGAGTAGGATAGGATGTAGCTGAGTAAAGTACCACTGCAAGTGTAGAACTAGCTAAGAGTTCAATATTCATACGATGATCCGGATGAGTGAGTTTACGATGGTTATGGTATGTTTATTGTATTATTGAGTAATATAACTGTAAGTTGGAAATTTGGTTATTAATTTAATTTACCATGACATTTTATGTTGCATTAGCTCACCCTTGCTTTGTTTGTTGTGTGGTTGTTCTTTTGTGTTATGTGTTTTGTCTGGCGATGATCATCCGGTGGATCGACGGAAGCTTAGTTATAAGAATGAGCCTTATAATTTGTCTATGTTTTAAGTGTGAATTGTATTTGGTTTGAAATTTCAGTGTGGGTTTGTATAATAATGAGGAAAACTGTTATTCCTCCTCCTATCAACTGTTCTATTGTATCAATGATGTAAGAACTCTATTATAGTTTAATGCTATAATAATTGGGGTGTTACAAATTACCAATTCTTTCGGATGTCATTATGCTAAAATTAGATAAAATTATATATGACAAAAATTATAAAATGAAAACTCATTATAAAGTCATTTTTTGTAAGAAATTGTTTAAGAACGAGTATTTCTGATTTTTTCCAGACCAATTATCAATTCCTTTGATGTCATTATGCTTGTGAAAATTAGATAAAATTAAATAAGACAAAAATTATAAAATAAAAACTCATTTAAAACCATTTTTTTGTAAGAAATTGTTTAACGGCGATTATTTATGATTTTTTCCAGATCAATTACAAATTCCTTTTTGCTTGTGAAAATTGGATAAAATTAGATAAGACAAAAATTATAAGATGAAAACTCATTATAAAATTACTTTTTTGTAAGATTATTTAACGACAAGTGTTTCTGATTTTTTCAATTGGGGCTAGAATAGGGATGACAGAGAAAAGATTGAAGTGAGAAAGATGAAAGAATAAGGGTTGAGAGGAATGAGAGAGGTGAGTAAGGGTTTGGGGTTTCTTTTTTTTTTTCGTTTTGAGAATGAAAATTATTAAAATACCTTTAACCTTAAAACTTAAAATCCATGATATATAAGGCTATTTTTGTCTACTAAAATCTGGCTATTTTTGTCTACTAAAATCTGGTAGACGTTGCTAAAATGTACCAACTGAAAAACAGACGTACGCGCGTTGGCAAACCCCATATATATATATATATATATATATATATATATGTATATATATATATATATATATATATATATGTATATATATATATATATATATTATTAAAATATGAATACTTTCATTTAATACAAAGAACATATTTATTTGAAAATCAAACCAACACATAAACCACTAAATCAAACATATAAAAGTTGTGAAACGAATAATCTCTTACTTTTATTGGGTCTAGAAGCTATGATTATGGAGGATGTTGTTATTGTCCCAAATCAACACCAGTGACTAGTGTCCACTCGAAGAAGCAATAAACAGATAAGACTTTCACTTTTCACACATTACCCATAACATCCTGCCACACAATTCTCATTGTGTAAGAGATAGAAAACCAAAAAATATTGACAAAGCGCTATAAGAACACCAATACATGCAATAATAACAACAAACAAACACAACAAAACAATAAATAAATACCAACATCATCCAAAACGGGAATCAAAAATTGAATCAATACGATAAGTTAAAGGTTAATGGAACTCAAAAAAATTAATCACAATGTCGAAGTAAAAAAAAATAAACACCCACTCAAAACCTAACTCAAAAGAAGAAAACTTGACTCAAAAGAAAAAAAAAAGAAGAAATATGAAAATTAAATGAAACGAAGAGGATGAAATCCAATTACAAAATAAGACCGTCACCCATTTTTCCACAAGTCCTCTTTTTGTATCTTCACACTATACTCAAAATTCTGTAAAATTATTAAAAATGTCATTTCATACGTATATGCTAAACTATTTTTTCTATATTCTGTAAATTAATAACGATGAAGAAATACTATAAAGAAAGTGCGAAAATTATTCAAGAAATAAAATTCTATTGTTCATAAAAGGTATTTGGATGAAATATTTCGGGACATTTTATAATGTGTTTGTTGATTTTTCTTTTTTCCCCCATTATATAAAAGGTGTTTGGATGAAATATTTCGTGATATTTTATTATGTGTTGTTGATTTTTCTTTTATCTCCATTATTATTAATTTCTATATTTTCCTACCAATAGACAAATACTAAATTATCTTTTCTTTTATTATACCATATTATTATTGTTATCATTATTACATTATCATTAATGGTTATTCTCCGTTAAAAACAATAAAAAAATATTTAACTCATTAAAAAAAAAAAAACTTGTTTAGAAAGCTATATCGTATATTTCGTTAAATTT
Source organism: Vigna umbellata (assembly GCF_029865625.1). NCBI lineage: Eukaryota > Viridiplantae > Streptophyta > Magnoliopsida > Fabales > Fabaceae > Vigna > Vigna umbellata. The sequence continues at coordinate 28,523,493 of NC_142170.1, read as the reverse complement.
ATTCTAAAAATTAGAATGTATTTTATGCCTAATGAAAAACATATTTTCAAAGTCTTGTTCTAAAACTTTTTTTCTGAAAATCCTGATTTAGAAATCATATTCCAAAAGTTTTAGAGAAATTAGTCTAATTTTTTTTTTAAATTGATAATGATAGTAAAATGATTACTTTAAAAATGACAAGGTGTAGGAAGAGAAATCCTTTCTTTTTCTTTCTCATGATTTTGTATGTAGATTGTGGAGACCAAGAGTTGTTGATGTTAATCTGTTTAGTACACTAATTACCTATGTGTCACAAAGTTAAAGAGAAGAACAGCCTATGATATTTAACTTTACCACATATGTATATAATTTTTTCTTACTTTTTTTACCATGAGTCATTTTGTAAAACCCTTATAATTAGCAATAGTAATTCTGTGTTAAACCAGATTTATGCTCATTATAATCCATGCTTATCCTATTAAATCCCATTTCAAATCTGTTTTTAAAATCCCTCTGCTGTGCAATAACACCGTGCCACAACATTCTCTGAAACGCGCACCACTGCACACATTCAGTGCATTAAAAACGCACCAATCTGTGCATGCACGCATGCCACGTGTCGCAGGAGAAGCTTCCAAAGCAGGGTTTGGGGTGCAGGTGGCAGGCTGGGAGACGCTCGCCTGTTTTGACGTGGAATCCACCAACATTCTGAGTTTTGAGAAAACTCTCTCACTTGCACGCACACTTCGTCTTCCTCAGAAAACCAAACCTTTCATCTTCTCCAACTTCTCACTAAGAACCTTCATCTTCTCTCTACCATTACTCACTTCTCTCAACTCCAAACAATTTTCTGAAACCATAGAAACGTTCACGGGCCAGTAAGCTTCGTTTTGATCCGAACATCTTTTGATCCTGTAACTGGTAAGTTCCCAAGCCATAACCTAGTTCTAGAATTTCTAGGAACACTGTTTTAGTTGCATGCAAAGAATAAAATCTGAGTTTCTGAGTTCTCTTTGGTTAAACCTAGTTGAAGAGCGTAAGAAAGAGCTTAACGGGTAGAAAGCCCTAGTTGGACTGATTCAAGTATACTGTTAAACGTTCACTGCAAATCCGGGTAAGGGAAGCTTATATATTTAATTTATACTGTATGTTGTATGATCTGAGCTGTATGAATGAAAAATATAAGGTTTGAGTTGTATGGATGATCACTGTTATTGTGCATGTATGAACTGCATGATGTTTGAGCTGTATGGTTGACCACTGTTATGGAATCTGGTTTTCTGATTTTGATTTATCTGTCATGAACGATCACTGTTGCATGGATTGTATATGTTGTTGGTGGTTTGAAATGCATGTTGAATTGATTATGTATGAATGGAGTATGGTTATGGTAGAGTTGGAATGATTAAAATGTTGAGATCTATATGAGAAACGATGTTGATGGTGAATTAAATCTGGAATGAAAGTTATAAAGTTTATAAATTGGAAATCTGGAAAATTCTGTTAAGCTTGAGAAATCTGGAATTTTAATCTTCCCCTTTGATAAATGACGCTCGTCACTGTACGGTCTTAGACCGTTCGGTTTTCATTAAAATAACTTAGTTTGGAATTCATTCATTTGGAATGAATTCTGCTCGAGAACGAGCGTCCCCATTTTTGTGAATGAGCGTTCGGTTCAGCTCAGTATAGATAAATGTTTGAAACTTTATAAATACTTGACGTTCGGCCTCAAGTCGAGCGTTCGTCCTCAATGACGTTCGGCCTCATGTCGAGCGTCCGTCTTCGAGAGCGTTCGACTTCATGTCGAGCGTTCGTCCTTGAAAGCGTTCGACCTCATGTCGAGCGTTCGTCTTCGAGAGCGTTCGACTTCATGTCGAGCGTTCGTCTTTGAGAGCGTTCGACCTCATGTCGAGCGTTCGTCTTTGATAGCGTTCGTCCTTATGTCGAACGTTCGTTCTACAGAGCGTTCGGCCTTATATTGAACGTTCGTCCCAATTGGCGCTCGGTTTTATACCAAGCGTTCGTTCTGATTTGTGCTCGGTCATTGACCCAGCGTTCGTCCAAGCAGGGTTCGGTTTTATAACTGAACGCTCGTCCATATTATTGAATTTTGAGCGAACGTATCTGGCGTTCGTCCAAATTGCTAATTAACGTTCGGTCTTTGACTGGCAGTGTTGTTTTCTGAAATCAATTCATATTTGGTTGTTTATCTAAATACTTTCTTACTGGTTTAATCCTTTGGATTCTACCTGGATTCTTTATACTTAAAATCTTTCTAAGTATCATCCATATCTTCTAAGATCAGTCCCTTCAAATTATTAAGTGTCGAAACGTATTAAGTGGATAAATGGTTCGTTTCTTTTGTTCAGAAACGAGAAGGTAGGAGTACTGTAACAGGTTGGTACCTATTGATTAAATGATGAACGTTCGTGAATTTAAGGGAGTGGAATACAGAATGAAAATGTGAATATGAGAAAAGTTTAATATGGACGAATGATAATTTGAACGAATTATTGGAAATTGATTTTTAATGAGCGTTCCAAGGAGGATCGTCTCAGATATGATGGATTATTGAAGTTTTGTAAAGTATGACTGTGGGCATGCTAATGCTGGCTTGGTCCATCCTGATATTCCGTGATACTCATCTTCACGTAGAAGGGAGTACTCATGTGGGGGAATGGCAGGAGGTCTTTCGTATCCCTCACTTAGCAGGGGCGAAGGATTTACCTCGAGTGGCAGCTGTCGAGTGAAATACAGTTACCACACCACTCGGGTGCAAGGACGCCTGTAGCTACACGGTTCATACAGTCCGGACGGTCTGTCTTTTATATACGTATCTATATGGTTGTTAATTGATAAGTTTACATGTTGTATGTGTGGATTGAAATGTAAGTGTATGTGATGATTGTATAAATTTAATATTATAAGCTTACCCTTGCATTTCCATTGTGTTGTCTCCTGTACATGTATTCTCCGTCTTGTCAAAATGCAATGATCATCCGTTGTGGATGTGAGCAGATGGTGGTGCATCCCTTGAGCAAATGCTGGAAGAAGAAAATTTGGATGAAGCCAATCTGGTAGAGGTTGAAGTGAAGGCCGAGACTTAGTGGTGCTCGTTAGTATAGTACTATGCGTGTTAGTGTAAAAAGAACGTTCGGCCAAGTATTTTGTAAGGCCGTTCGTCTTAAATATAGATTTCTTCATTTTGACGTACGCTGTTTATATATCTCGGAGCGTGCATTTTAGGTTTCCAATTGTATGCGTTTATACGCGTTCCCTGTACTGATGCCGTTTGGCTTTTGTTAATTCTGGTTTAATGTAAAGACTGTTTGTGATTACTGTTAACTGTAATTAATTCTCAATTATGGTAATTACTGTATTTTGGGATGTTACATTAGTGGTATCAGAGCAGTTTTGTTCTTTTAAGGACACTGTAGGGTTATGAGTGCACTGTGTTTTTGCTGTGTGCTTATTTTATGTTTAATGAGTTATTATTGTTTTAACTCTTGGACATAACTAACGCTCGTTTTTCTCTGTATCCAGAGAATCAATGGCACCCAGATTGCCTCCCCCTCCTCAACCGAGTGAACCTGATGCTTCCAACAACTCTAGATTGTTGGAGAACGTCATTGAGAGACTCCAACAACAAAATACCACTCTCATGGAACAAAACGCCACGTTGATGCATCAAAACCAAGCTGCCATGCAGAGTCTAGAGGCCTCTCGTGCAAATTCTGAAACTACACAGAGGCAGTTGATGGAGATACTTGCAGCCACTAGAGGTGCGTCAGGAGCCTCTTCTTCTAACGCTGCCCCGCCTACTGCAGAATGGAGTTTGGAGAGCTTTCTTCAACATCATCCCTCCAAGTTTAATGGAAAATGCCTTCCTGATGAGGCAGATCATTGGCTGCGGGACATTGAGAAGATTTATAATGCAAAGAGGTGCCCTGACGACAACAGATTGGCGTTTACTGAGTACTTGTTGACTGGTGAGGCCAGCCACTGGTGGACGAGTGTGAAGGCTATCCTGACAGACACTCATGCTCCCATCACATGGGAGGTTTTCAGAAACAAATTTTATGAAGAGTATTTCCCAGACAGCGTTCGCTATGCTAAGGAAGTAGAGTTTCTTCAGTTGGTGCAAGGGGGAAAGTCTGTATCAGAGTACACCAATGCCTTCAAACAGTTGTTGAGGTTTAACACTATGGCCACTAGTGAAGAGTGGCAGTGTAGGAAATTTGAGAATGGATTAAGGAGCGACTTGAAGGTGTTGATATCAAGTTTATGCATTCGGTCATTTCCTGCCATGGTGGAAAGAGCCAAAGTACTGGAGAAAAATATGGCAGAGGTGGAACGACAGAAGAAGCAGCCACAGGTGGCTAGAGGACCGGCTGTATCCAGGGGTACTGCCAACGTGAGAAGTACTCCTTACGCTCGTCCAAGTCAATCTAATGCAAGTGGATCACGAGCATTGATCACTGCCGGGCAACCAGGAAACGTTACTTGTTTCCAGTGTGGAGGACCACACTATCGTTCGTCTTGCCCTCAACTCGTGGGAGGAAAATTCTGCACTCGATGTAGAAGAAATGGGCACTTGGAGAGTGAGTGCAATATGGGTGGACGAGCTGCGTTGAGACCGCAAAACGCTGGCAGAAATCAGACTAGAGGAGGACGAGCTCAAGCAGCTGGACGCGTGTATGCGATTACTGGTGCAGAGGCAGCCAATTCAGGTACACTCATCATCAGCACCTGCCTTGTGTTTGGTACCTCTTGTTGCGTGTTGTTTGATTCGGGAGCAACGCATTCCTTCATCTCGAAGGCGTGCGTTTGCAAACTGGGATTAGAAGTGAGGGAGATGTCTTTTGATCTGGTGGTGTCAACACCAGCAGCGGGAGAGGTTAGGACGTCCTCTATGTGCGTCCGGTGTCCTATTGAAGTAGAGGGGCGTAAGTACAAGGTTAACCTCATCTGTCTACCTCTTCAAGGTTTGGAGGTGATTCTAGGAATGGATTGGTTGGCTACCAATCACATCCTCATAGATTGTGGGAAGAAAGAGTTGGTGTTTCCGGATGAAGAGAGTGAAGAGTTGAATGTAACGCTCGGCCAGTTAAAGGAGGATATAATGGAAGGCGCGAGCTGCTTCTTGATCATGACGCATGAAGATCAAGAGCTTGGAGAGTTGAGGCGTGAACGAACGTCCGTCATGGGCAGTAAAGAACGAACGTTCATTATGGAGGAGTTTTCAGATGTTTTTCCAGAAGAAATTCCAGGGTTGCCTCCTGTGCGTGAGGTGGAATTCACCATAGACCTAGTGACCACGGCAGCCCCTATATCTGTTCAACCTTACCGTATGGCACCTGCAGAATTGGTTGAACTTAAGAAGCAGATTGAAGAGCTTTTGGACAAACAATTTATCAGACCGAGCGTGTCACCATGGGGAGCGCCTGTGCTCTTGGTGAAAAAGAAGGATGGTAGCTCTCGTTTGTGCATAGATTACAGACAATTGAACAAGCTAACCATCAAAAACAAATACCCCTTGCCAAGAATAGACGATTTGCTGGATCAATTGCATGGGGCCACTGTGTTCTCGAAAATTGACTTGCGGTCTGGATATCACCAGATTAGAGTGAAGGAGGATGACATTCAGAAGACTGCTTTTAGGTCTCGTTATGGACACTACGAGTATGTGGTGATGCCGTTCGGTGTGACGAACGCTCCAGCCATCTTCATGGATTACATGAACCGCATATTCAGACCTTACTTGGACAAGTTTGTGGTCGTTTTTATAGATGATATACTCATCTACTCTAAGACCAATGACGAACATGAAGAACACTTGAGGGCAGTGCTGAGCATATTGAGGGAGAAGGAATTGTATGCTAAACTGTCCAAGTGCGAATTCTGGATGAAGGAGGTGCAGTTTCTTGGGCATATTGTGTCCGCTGGAGGGATCTCGGTAGATCCAGAAAAGGTACGTGCAGTTATGGAATGGGAACATCCGCGTTCAGTCACGGAGGTGAGAAGCTTCGTTGGTCTTGCGGGCTACTATAGGCGTTTCATTGAAGGGTTTTCCAAGATAGTAGCACCGCTGACACAGCTTACAAGGAAGGACCATCCTTTTGTTTGGACTGACTTGTGTGAGGAACGTTTCCAAGAGCTGAAACAGAAGCTGACAAGCGCTCCAATTTTGGTGATTCCGGACACTGCCAAACCCTTTGAAGTCTACTGTGATGCGTCTCACCAAGGTTTGGGGTGCGTTCTGATGCAAGAAAGACGAGCAGTGGCGTATGCCTCTAGGCAATTGAAGATACATGAGAGGAACTACCCCACACACGACCTGGAATTGGCAGCGGTTGTGTTTGCATTGAAGATTTGGAGGCATTATCTATACGGATCCACATTCCAGGTCTTCAGTGACCACAAGAGCCTCAAGTATTTATTTGATCAAAAGGAGTTGAACATGAGGCAGAGGCGTTGGTTGGAATTTCTGAAAGACTATGAGTTTGAACTGTTGTATCATCCTGGGAAGGCCAATGTGGTGGCGGACGCGCTAAGCAGGAAGGCAGTGCATGTCTCATTAATGATGGTGAAGGAGCTGCACTTAGTGGAGAGTTTCAGAGATCTGAGATTACAGTTTGAGTTGGAGCCTAGCAGTATCAAATGCTGTAACCTTAGAATAGCTAGCGATGTATTTGATCGAATCAGAATGAAGCAGCGTGAGGATGAAGATCTGGTGAAGATATTAAACTCACTCGTTTCAAAGAAAGATAAGGAATTCAATACAGGAACGGATGGCATGCTGCGTTACAAAGGTAGGACGTGCATTCCTAACGATGGCGAGCTGAAGCGGATTATTTTGGAGGAAGGCCATCACAGTCGTCTTAGTATACACCCTGGCATGACCAAGATGTATCAAGACCTCCGAAAATCGTTTTGGTGGCCTGGAATGAAGGGTGATGTCGCTCGTTTTGTGGCATCATGTCTAACCTGTCAACGAGCGAAAGCAGAATATCAAAGACCTGGCGGCTTGCTTCAACCACTGGAGATTCCTGAATGGAAGTGGGACAGCATTTCCATGGACTTCGTGACTCATCTACCACGAACGGTTAGGAATCATGACTCAATATGGGTGATCGTGGATAGATTGACGAAGAGCGCCCACTTCTTGGCCGTGAATCTGAAGATGTCTATGACAAATTTGGCCAAGTTGTATATTAATGAGATTGTTCGTCTGCATGGAGTACCTTCAAGCATAGTTTCTGACCGAGACACGAGATTCACATCTCGTTTTTGGCAATCCTTACAAGGTGAATTGGGAAGCAAGCTGCAGATGAGTTCAGCATACCATCCGCAAACGGACGGCCAGTCTGAGCGTACCATACAAACTTTGGAAGACTTGCTGAGGACTTGCGTCCTAGATCACTTAGGCGCATGGGATGAGGTACTGCCTCTTGTGGAATTCACGTATAACAACAGCTTTCAAGCTAGCATTGGGATGGCGCCGTTTGAAGCTCTGTATGGGAGGAAGTGCAGAACGCCACTTTGCTGGTTTCAAGAGGGAGAGAACGTGCTAACTGGACCTGAGCTTATCCAGCAAACTACTGATAAAGTGAAGTTGATCCAGGAGAGACTGAAAACGTCCTTGAGCAGACAGAAATCCTATGCAGATAGGAGAAGGAGACCATTGGAATTCGCTGCAGGTGATCATGTATTTTTGAGGCTGAATCCAATCACCGGAGTGGGAAGAGTTGTTCGTCCAAAGAAACTGTCTCCCAAGTTCATAGGGCCGTATCAGATATTGAAGAAGATTGGACCAGTAGCCTATGAGCTTGCGTTGCCTCCCCAGCTATCAAATCTGCATCCAGTTTTCCATGTGTCTCAGCTTAGGAGATACATAGCTAATCCTTCTCATGTCTTGGAGCTGGAAAACATTCAACTGCGTCCAGACCGAACGTTGGAGCTACAACCAGTCCGCATTGAAGATGAACGCACCAAGTTATATAAAGGAAAAGATATTCATTTGGTGAAGATAGTGTGGGACGCTAAGACTGGAGATTCAACGTGGGAAGTGGAGAGTGCAATGAAGGATTTGTATCCGCACTTATTTGCTTGTAAATTCTGAATTTTCGAGGACGAAAATTTTTGTAGTTAGGGAGATTGTAAAACCCTGTATAATTAGCAATAGTAATTCTGTGTTAAACCAGATTTATGCTCATTATAATCCATGCTTATCCTATTAAATCCCATTTCAAATCTGTTTTTAAAATCCCTCTGCTGTGCAATAACACCGTGCCACAACATTCTCTGAAACGCGCACCACTGCACACATTCAGTGCATTAAAAACGCACCAATCTGTGCATGCACGCATGCCACGTGTCGCAGGAGAAGCTTCCAAAGCAGGGTTTGGGGTGCAGGTGGCAGGCTGGGAGACGCTCGCCTGTTTTGACGTGGAATCCACCAACATTCTGAGTTTTGAGAAAACTCTCTCACTTGCACGCACACTTCGTCTTCCTCAGAAAACCAAACCTTTCATCTTCTCCAACTTCTCACTAAGAACCTTCATCTTCTCTCTACCATTACTCACTTCTCTCAACTCCAAACAATTTTCTGAAACCATAGAAACGTTCACGGGCCAGTAAGCTTCGTTTTGATCCGAACATCTTTTGATCCTGTAACTGGTAAGTTCCCAAGCCATAACCTAGTTCTAGAATTTCTAGGAACACTGTTTTAGTTGCATGCAAAGAATAAAATCTGAGTTTCTGAGTTCTCTTTGGTTAAACCTAGTTGAAGAGCGTAAGAAAGAGCTTAACGGGTAGAAAGCCCTAGTTGGACTGATTCAAGTATACTGTTAAACGTTCACTGCAAATCCGGGTAAGGGAAGCTTATATATTTAATTTATACTGTATGTTGTATGATCTGAGCTGTATGAATGAAAAATATAAGGTTTGAGTTGTATGGATGATCACTGTTATTGTGCATGTATGAACTGCATGATGTTTGAGCTGTATGGTTGACCACTGTTATGGAATCTGGTTTTCTGATTTTGATTTATCTGTCATGAACGATCACTGTTGCATGGATTGTATATGTTGTTGGTGGTTTGAAATGCATGTTGAATTGATTATGTATGAATGGAGTATGGTTATGGTAGAGTTGGAATGATTAAAATGTTGAGATCTATATGAGAAACGATGTTGATGGTGAATTAAATCTGGAATGAAAGTTATAAAGTTTATAAATTGGAAATCTGGAAAATTCTGTTAAGCTTGAGAAATCTGGAATTTTAATCTTCCCCTTTGATAAATGACGCTCGTCACTGTACGGTCTTAGACCGTTCGGTTTTCATTAAAATAACTTAGTTTGGAATTCATTCATTTGGAATGAATTCTGCTCGAGAACGAGCGTCCCCATTTTTGTGAATGAGCGTTCGGTTCAGCTCAGTATAGATAAATGTTTGAAACTTTATAAATACTTGACGTTCGGCCTCAAGTCGAGCGTTCGTCCTCAATGACGTTCGGCCTCATGTCGAGCGTCCGTCTTCGAGAGCGTTCGACTTCATGTCGAGCGTTCGTCCTTGAAAGCGTTCGACCTCATGTCGAGCGTTCGTCTTCGAGAGCGTTCGACTTCATGTCGAGCGTTCGTCTTTGAGAGCGTTCGACCTCATGTCGAGCGTTCGTCTTTGATAGCGTTCGTCCTTATGTCGAACGTTCGTTCTACAGAGCGTTCGGCCTTATATTGAACGTTCGTCCCAATTGGCGCTCGGTTTTATACCAAGCGTTCGTTCTGATTTGTGCTCGGTCATTGACCCAGCGTTCGTCCAAGCAGGGTTCGGTTTTATAACTGAACGCTCGTCCATATTATTGAATTTTGAGCGAACGTATCTGGCGTTCGTCCAAATTGCTAATTAACGTTCGGTCTTTGACTGGCAGTGTTGTTTTCTGAAATCAATTCATATTTGGTTGTTTATCTAAATACTTTCTTACTGGTTTAATCCTTTGGATTCTACCTGGATTCTTTATACTTAAAATCTTTCTAAGTATCATCCATATCTTCTAAGATCAGTCCCTTCAAATTATTAAGTGTCGAAACGTATTAAGTGGATAAATGGTTCGTTTCTTTTGTTCAGAAACGAGAAGGTAGGAGTACTGTAACAGGTTGGTACCTATTGATTAAATGATGAACGTTCGTGAATTTAAGGGAGTGGAATACAGAATGAAAATGTGAATATGAGAAAAGTTTAATATGGACGAATGATAATTTGAACGAATTATTGGAAATTGATTTTTAATGAGCGTTCCAAGGAGGATCGTCTCAGATATGATGGATTATTGAAGTTTTGTAAAGTATGACTGTGGGCATGCTAATGCTGGCTTGGTCCATCCTGATATTCCGTGATACTCATCTTCACGTAGAAGGGAGTACTCATGTGGGGGAATGGCAGGAGGTCTTTCGTATCCCTCACTTAGCAGGGGCGAAGGATTTACCTCGAGTGGCAGCTGTCGAGTGAAATACAGTTACCACACCACTCGGGTGCAAGGACGCCTGTAGCTACACGGTTCATACAGTCCGGACGGTCTGTCTTTTATATACGTATCTATATGGTTGTTAATTGATAAGTTTACATGTTGTATGTGTGGATTGAAATGTAAGTGTATGTGATGATTGTATAAATTTAATATTATAAGCTTACCCTTGCATTTCCATTGTGTTGTCTCCTGTACATGTATTCTCCGTCTTGTCAAAATGCAATGATCATCCGTTGTGGATGTGAGCAGATGGTGGTGCATCCCTTGAGCAAATGCTGGAAGAAGAAAATTTGGATGAAGCCAATCTGGTAGAGGTTGAAGTGAAGGCCGAGACTTAGTGGTGCTCGTTAGTATAGTACTATGCGTGTTAGTGTAAAAAGAACGTTCGGCCAAGTATTTTGTAAGGCCGTTCGTCTTAAATATAGATTTCTTCATTTTGACGTACGCTGTTTATATATCTCGGAGCGTGCATTTTAGGTTTCCAATTGTATGCGTTTATACGCGTTCCCTGTACTGATGCCGTTTGGCTTTTGTTAATTCTGGTTTAATGTAAAGACTGTTTGTGATTACTGTTAACTGTAATTAATTCTCAATTATGGTAATTACTGTATTTTGGGATGTTACACATTTTCATAATACCATTAATGGTATTGCTTGAGAAAAACTTATTCACCTTGGAGCTTCATTCACATACAATATATCAATGTAATGAAACTTTGATAATTTTAAATTGCAATTAATCATAAAACGTGTTTCTTATAATAATTTTGTTAAGATTTTGCTTATTATAAAAAATATTGTTCTCATTGTATCTTTTATTGTTTATAAAATTGTATTTTTAACACTATAAGATATTATTGAAAATAATCTACTTTATTTTAAAAATTAACTATAATTTTGATAACTAAGTAGAAAATATATACATAAATAATAATTTTTTTGACACACTTAAAATTTTTTACATTCATTTAGTACTATTTTTATTTATTTTTTACTTTTTTTTTAAATACAAAAGTTTACGTTTTTATTACTTTATACATACGTAGCATGGAAACTTAAAACAATCCTTAACAAATAAAAAACCCATCACTCTATTTTAAGAAAATTACAAATATTTCTAAAAATGGAAACAAATTGCAATCTTTTTTTTTTTTTTTTAATGAAATAGAAGATCATAGAACATAACGAAAAGAGTGTTGGGGAATTTGCAGACTCCAAGATCCCTCTTTTCGTAAGAACCCATTTCTCCTTGATCCTCCAATCTTCATTCTTTGCCCTTTAGAGGCTTCAAATCCGCGAATCAACAAATGGGTGTTGTGTTAAAGCTAGTAGACGCCATTCTGTTCCTGTTCTTCCTCGTGATAGCAGTGGCTGCTCCTCTCATTGATGCTCAAGCGTGTCTTCCCCTGAGTTATTTCCCTGAAATTCTTGTCCAACTCAAGGACCACTACACCCACGACTATGGTGATTACCTTGTGGCTGAAAAGCCACACTTTTTTGTAGGTCTTGTTTGGCTTGAGCTTCTATTCCAATGGCCCCTTGCACTCCTCAACCTCTATGCCATTCTCACTTCCAAGCCTTGGTTCAACACCACTTGCTTGATGTATGGTGTCTCTACCTCTACCTCCATGGTAACTCTGTCATCTTTCTTTCTATCTATCTATATGTCTGTCACCTTTAAATTCATATTTTACTTCTTCAATTTTTCCCATTTTTTATAATCCTATGAGCAGGACTGCAGAGAATACTTATTTTTCTTACAGGGAAAAAGTTTCTACCTTTTTAATGGCCCCTCGTTTTTATTTTTTGTATTTTGATTAATATGGTTGCATGTTTGTATGGATCATGTGTTAATGTGAACGATTATGCTTCTGGGGGAAGACAGAAAATGGATATTATTCTCTTTTCTGATGTTTGGATCTTTGGATCTAGAAAAGCTCTAACCTTTTGGAGTTACTAGCGACCATTCAATTAGAACCAATGCACTCTTTGTTTACAGGGATCTGCTATTATTGTTGGTTATTATTACTTTGTTCTAGCACGAAAAAATGTCTTTTTGCAGCTGTTAGATCATGTTGAATTGATTACATAGGTTGCTGTCTAAATATAATGAAAGCAAAATTTAGGCAATGCAATTGTATAGGTTCGATTTTGATTTTAATAGGAAACTATGGTCAAGATGTATTGAGTGGCTTTATAGTTTACTTGCTTAGGTGTTAATTACACTTTGGTTAGAATTATTGTTAAGTTGAAACTCTGAGAATGAGAAAATATACAATCATTTGACTTTTCACAAGGATACTTGTTTCACTGAAGATGGAGGTGTAATATTAGTCTTTGATCCAGCCATAGATGTGAGTAACAATGAGACATTGGTTGTTTGTGGGTTGCAGGTTGCTATATTATCAGAAATGATGAATTCGAATAGGGCATCTGATAAGCTATTAACACTGTATGCCTCTTTCATGGGTTTGGGTGCTCTGGCTCTGCTGCGAGGATTGCTCACATGTTCATCCAAATCAACTTCAGCTCTAGGCAAAAGACCTGCATTGATGAGGAAAAAGAGAGCTTGAAATTTTCAGGAATGAATCAAACGTGAGAAAATGGAAAGAAGAGCATAACCGTAGGTTTGAGGGGATGAAGAAGCATGCCAAGGACCCCTCATGAAAGCAAATTTTCGTATGTTTTTTATCCCTTTGACTTAATATCTGAGAAAAAGATTTTGTATCAGGTGAACATCAAATTCCATCATGTTGCATATTTGCTGACATATTTGCCATGAAAAGAAATAAAATTCCATCTACTTGGATTAGTTGTTTTTAGCTCTTAATACACAAAAATGATCATCACTGGTAGAGGACCAGTTTCTACTTGATATATATGACTGTTTAGTTAGACCCCCTTCTTGAATATTGCTATTCTGAGAATTTTTAATGCAGAATATATTCATAATCATGTCAAATGAAAGCTAAAGCATGGACAAATCAAATGAACTTGAAGAAAATGTTAAGATATTAAGTTAAAATTAATCGAAATTTTGTGGATTCCATTAAGCCGGTTAAATGAAAACTTAAAATACCAAGATGGATATGCTTTGTCTCTTTGCATAACAGTTACTGAGATATGTTCTGCGTATGTAATAATTTACCTGGATAACCCAGTTGACATGATGTCATGTTCTCACACCATGAGAATCTTCTCTGAGCTTGAATAATAACTGGGACATGAAAGGATCAAAATAATATACAGAACAAAAATATTTTGAATTTCATACCTATAAAATAAGATTCTGTAGCAAAGTTAATTTTAAATAAGAGTTAACACATCAATGAATTTGTGAGTCTTATATATATATATATATATATATATATATATATATATATCCGGAATTCAAATTCATACTTGTAATCTTAATCTATTCTTTAATGAAATCAGAATATAAGAAATTAAATGATTAGTAAACTGCCAAAGAACTCAAATGTTTCATCTTAAAGTCAGTTGATATTAAACCAAACTGGTTATCCAATAGATAAGTTTCTATTTCAAAAACTGAGATAATAATGTGAGATATCTTGACTCACGCATGAGGACACAAACAATGTTTTTGTTAAGATCAATATGATAATCAATCAATGAGCTTTTCATAATGAAAAATTATAAGAGACCATAGGTGAAATGTTTGTAAGGTTTTACGTTATTCTTAATGGTCTTGGACTACAGTAAATGGTATAACGTAAAAGAGAACATGAGGAAATCACTGTACAATCCTCTCCTTGAAAAAAAATTGGACGAGTTTATGGGTTTTTAAGAAATCATGATTCAATAAAAACAGTACAAAACAATTCTTTTTTATTTATTTTTATGCCCCTTCTCCTCCCTCTTGAATATAGAATTAGGGAAGTAAGGATATGATTCAAGAAACTCCTCCAAAATAATTTTTGGAAAAGAAAAAAACAGTAAATGGAATTGATTTGTCATAAATTAAATGTGGCTTATTATAAATTAATTAGTAATTTTTTTTGTAAAATTTCTATACTTTTTTATTTTTAATGTGAAAAAGTCAGTTTTATTTTCTTCTGCGTACTTTTTTTTTGTCTTTATGAATAAATTAATTTTAAAGTTTCCTAAAACACATGAGTGGCTTGTATGGAAATTTAAATGAGCATTGCTTTTCTAACAGTTTTATGTCTCTTGGGTTGTTTGGTGCTTATGGGCAAAACAATGAATCCGATTATGTGATGACCCCCAAATTTTTTAGGGTATTTTTCTCCCTGCACCTCCAAACCTTCACACTGCACCTTCAAGGTGATATGTTTACTCTTCATTAAAAATATATTAAAAAAAATTAGAAAAGGAGTAATAATTGTTTATCAAATCGCATTTACTGTACCATGCACAGTAAGTCTTTATTCTTCACGTTTCATTTTTTTTTTCTCTAGTTCTCGTCTCACTTGTTCACGTTTAATCATTTTATTTTATATTTCACACGTTTTTGTTTATTAAGGTTTTAAATTTTCTATTTCTTCAATATATTTATTTTTATTGTTTTAGATGTACTGAAGTAATCGAATTTGGTAATCCAGTTTATAAATTATTAAATTTCAAAATTCAATTTAAAAAATCATCCATTTTTTAAATTCGATTGAAAAGGTTGCTGAGTTTTGAAATTCATCGTATTTTACAATTTGATAAGGAAAATTACTAAATTTTGAAATAGAACAAAAGAAGTTACTTGATTTTGAAATTTGATTAAAAAAATCAACATCACCTATGTATATTCCTTATCTTACCTCAAGATATCAAAGAGAAAGGAAAAGGAAGGAAGTCGATGATCAACATAATGTGAAGAAGTTGATAGCTAGTTCAATTTAGCAAATGTTTAATTTTATACTAAAATATTAAAACGGTGGTTTGTAGCCATCTTTTTGAAATGCACTTGAGTCATAGGAGATCTTTCCCCGAAAGCCACGATAGAATTTCCATGATATATCTTGGTACAGCTCCGCAGTTATCACATCCCCTTTGAGCTGCACAGAATCATTCCCAACATAGACACTTGCAACTGTCAAATTACCTTGCAAAATGCAAACCATTACACATATTCCCATAGTCAGAATCCCCCAAAAGCCTGCACCTTTCTATACGCCCAAAAACAGAAACCACTCAATTTCACTTAAAACTATGAATTTTATTCAGAATTTCATAAAACTTACCTTCTTGTGTATGAAGTAGTTGATTCCAAAGGCCAAATCTCGATTGGCCATATGAGTAGAGGTGTCATTTGAGCCCCTGGCCCATGGGTTGACCCTAACCCCTTCTAAAATCAAGCCCCAATTTTCTAGCCCCCTTAATAGGGGGCTTTTTAAAAGCCCCAACCCCTAAAGCCCCACATAAAGTGGGTTGGGATAGGGTTAGGATGGGGCTAGCCCCCAAACTAAATTAATTCACTTTTAATGTTTTTTTAGTTATTTCTTATATTTACTTTACAAGTTCAATAATTTTCAAAATTTACATGATATTTAATATCTTTTTAATTAAATATAAATGTATAAATATTGATTTTATAAAAACTTGTTTAAAATAATTTTTTAATTATAAGTATATTTTAAATATATAATTTTATTATTTTGGAAAGTTAAAAAAGAAAATTTTTATTATTATTTTTATTTAAAAGAAAATGAAAAAAATTTCAAAAAAGAAATTATAAAAGTAACACAGTTGAAAATTTGATTTTTCAATAATCGAATTCTGATATCTATATAACTATTTGAAATATTAATTATGGATAGATTTTAAATTCAAATCTACGGATTGGATGAATTTTTAATATCGGTGTAAAATTTTTATTTTTTATAGTTTGTCATATAAAATTCTTTTGTTGAATGTTTTGTATAGATATATATACATTAAAAAATTAAACCACAAACTTTGTAAAGTTTAAAATTAATTTCAGGTAATAAAAGAACTAACTTTTTAGTGAAAATCCTTGTTAGGCAAAATTCTTATAAATATCATATATGTTAGTATATAAGATCTAGATGTAATCCTAGTGGTTATAAAATCATATTTTTTTTCTAACCTTTTAGATTAAATTAATATTTTAAAATCATACTTATCTTCATCCAACAAAGGTCGTTTTTATTGAATTATTTATCATAATTGAGCCAATTGTAATAAAAAATAATTAAATAATAGATACAATATTTTTAAATAAATATAATGTTATAATTTATAATACTAAAATTAAAATTATTATTGTATTTAATTATTAACATATAAAATAAATAAAAATTATAATAATTATAATAATAAATAAATTACATCAATGTCTCTTAATAAGAAACTAATAAAAAAGACAAATGAATATAATATAAAATATATGAAAAAGACATAAAAATATACAAATTGATGTAAATGACTAAATTATACGTTTCATAAATTTTTTTTTAAAGAATTATATAACTTTGTAAATAATAAATATTAATTTTATTAAATTTGGAAAATTAAAAAAGTTAAAAAGTTATTAAGTCAAAATTTTAACATGTTCACACCAATTAAAAATAATGTAATTTTGATCACAAATCTTAATCGAATAATATTGATTAAAACTAGTGACAAAATAGATTACCATCTATAAATAAATTCGTTAGTCCATCAAAATTTTACAAATTAAATTAAATTTTTTAACTTTTAAACCTATTTTATGTGGATATCTCTGAACCGTCAAATTTACAAACCAAAATTAAGAAAGCAAAATTAAGATGAAAAATTATCAAAACTAAATTTGAAAATTAAGGAATAATTGTATAAAAGCATTATTATTAAACTAATTAATATAGAAACAGTTATGAAGTAGAAAATTAATTTTATTGGTAAAAAAATATAATTATACATGAATCAATTATGGTTATAAGTTATTACTAACAAAGATAAAATGAAAGCTGGATAAAAAATACATCTGATTTGTGATTACTTGTATGATGATATTATGTTTCTAGACGTTAAATTTTGTAAAAAGGAAAGCCCATGGGCTGGCCCTGGCCTATAGGGCTTTAGGGGTTTTTAGCCCCGTGGGCTTTTTTAATAAAGAGTTTTTTGGCCCTGTGGGCTTTTTTGGCCCCAACCCACATGGGCTAGGGCCAAATCTTATTAAAGGGGCTCATTTGACAGCTCTACATATGAGGACCCACTTGAGATTCCTATACAAATACGAGGAGCATCCGAGGGTTTAAACCATATTTTTTTTTTTGCAAAATAGAGAGTTGAAATTTTTAAGTCATACATTTAACATAAATCCAGATTTACAGTTAAATGTCACGATGACATATTTTTTATTTACTAAGAACTTATATAGGGTTATTAGATTTAAAATTATTAAATAAAGAATTAAATTTATGTAAATGAATGATTAAATAATATATTTTGCATCTAAGTCCTTTTTTTATTTTTTATTTTGTTTAGGCTTAATACATCATTTGGTCTCTAGTTTGGGGCAATGTGTTCAAAGTGGTGACACTCTTTTTCAGCCGTTCACTATTGTTTCATATTTTATAAAAATGGTTGAAGTTGATCTTTTGACTTACGGCGTTAAAAACACAAACATGCAATTGTCTCCATGGTAAAAAATGAATACACTTATTGATTGGTGGTAATGTGAAATGAATTGATTGACAATGTGTGTGAAAATGTTAAAAATTGAAGTTATTAGATAATAGAAAAGGATTAAAGTTCATAAAAAAAAATCATGTGTAAAATAAAAAATCCCAATTATAATTTTCAAAATTAGAATCCCAATTCAAAATTTATAAAAATAATGTATAAAATCAGAAACCTTAATATAAAAATAATGTACAAAATCAGAAACTTAATATAAGACTACATGTAATTGAAAATATTTAAATATTTTATTACGTTCCTGTTTTAAAATTCTAATAAATATAAAAAAGTGTTAAATTAAAAAAAATGAAAGTTTTCATAATTGAAAATATTTTCGAAGAATATAAATGTTTTTAATAGTGGTGATGTGTAGTAGATTTAATTAATATAACTTTTTAAAGGATATTAGTTTATCGATTTACAATATTTAGTTTCATCGTTGAAATTGTAATTGTAATTTTCAGGTGATTCTTAATTGTTTTTAGGATTAAATATGTTTTTCGTCCTTTAAGTATCATACGATTTTGGTTTTAGTCCTTATTCGAAATTTTGATGGTTTTTAATCCTCATAGTTTTGAAACTCTTACTGTTAGTCCTTAAAATTGGACGGCGTTAACTTTTAGTAGATATGACAAACGGCGAGATCACGTTTTATCCAAGCTGTCCTCTCCCCTATCTGTCACGTTGGTTTTCTTTTTATTTATTGTACTTTTTGATATTTGCAGGATGTGCTTAATTGGTTGGATCCACACTTGCCAGCTTTATTATATTCAATGGCAAGAATGACCATTTCGCAGGAATACTCCCCTCTGGTTCTGACTTGAAATCTTTGGCCCCGCTGCTCCCAAACAAATATGGGGTCCAGGTTCAGCAAATGCGAAGGAAGGTGAAGGAGGAATATCAGGGAAGAAATAAATAGAGGGGAAGTCCTGTCCTCTCTACTATCTATCTTTTCCCCAATCTAATTTATCTCTATCTCTTTCCCTGTTCGTTTCCGATTATCATGGCTGAAAACGTGGTGGCCAATAGGAAGGGTTGCGACACCAACGTAGTTTCGGACGGCGGTGCCAAGAGGAAGGACGTGACACGCGACATGGGTCTGGCCACTGCATTGGCCCTCACGTGTCACGAGTTTGGGGAGCACGGCGGCGTCAACCTGTCCATCGAGGCCTCCGCCGCGTTCACAGACATGGAGCCGGAAATCCTTCGCCGAAATCTTTGACTAAAACTACTTTTCCCCATTGAAGGAAAAAGCAGATTTTGAATCTGGGTTTTTGTTGGATGGTGGAGAATATGGATATAAAAAAGGGTCTCTGATTCCGCTTTTGGTGACGACCACTGTTAGGTTTGGTCTTGGTGAAACCACTGCTTCTGCAGTTGCCAATACAGCTGCTGGCTTGGATGAAAATGGAGACTCAGAAAGAGAACAGTGATGGGTGTGAAAGAGATAAAAAATCCCAAACATAACACACACCTGGCTCACTGTTAGCTACAAATATTTAATGCCGTTTAATTTTAAGGACTAATTATAATAGTTTTAAAGCTAAAAGACTAAAAAACGAGTAAGAACTAAAACTAAAATCGTATGATACTTAAAGGACAAAAAAACATATTTAACTGTTTTTATATTAAATATCTTCATTTTATGGAGAAAATGAAAATAGTCTATTTGACTAATATGATTAATAAAAGAAAAATAAAAGAAAAATATGACCAGTGAAATTTGATCATTTAACTTTTCTACTATTATTATATCAGTTTACTTTTTTCCGTCTTTTTCATCATGTGATTTTTCTTTTGCCTATTATGTATTTTTATTTTTAATTTAGTGTAGTCCTATTTCATGTATTTTTTCTTTTTCTATTTTTAATAAAATCTTCATATGATATTAATAATTCCAGAAGATTTGGAAATATTTTTTCCTATATTTAAGTTTTATTTTAAGAATTATCATTCTCATAACTTTTTTTTACAATTATGAATTTTCTACAAAAATAATTGTACAAAATAATATATTTTCTTCACCATACAAAATAATAATATATCAGTTAAACCATTTCAAAAAGAAAACAATTAAAAATATTCTTTTAAAAATCACATTATTTAATTTTTGAGAAACTTATATCAAGATTGTAAAATTTAAATATTAATTTTTATCTAAAATAAAAAGAAAACACACGTATAGATTTACAAATATTTGTACAAATATGTTCAGAACTGAACATATTTTAAAAATTACTAATAATATGAGATGGTTTTACTTTTTGATATAAACAATATATTTATTTAATAATAACTTAACGTCAATACTTATTAATTAAACAAATTATGATATAATTGAAAATTATTTAAATTTAAATTTGATAAAATATTAAGTAAAATTAATCTAATTATTTATAACGATATTAATTATTATATGTAATTTAAGAAAACCATTCCATAGAAAACTCTTTTTTTCTCCCTCATCAAACAAGCAGACCATTTAAAAATAATAAATAAATCCTGAGTTAACTACGTAGAGAACACATTCATGCATTAGTTTCAAAACTTTTTTTAAAATAAATGATTTAGTGAGAAGGTAGGTTGTGTATTAGATGCAAACTACTTTCCACCAACTTGTGCCGGAACTACTTCTAAATCACACAAAATCAGAATTGAAAAGAAGATAAGAGTTTACATTAAAGATAAACCCTAGTTACTCAAAAGGTTAATCCTAGCTATCTAGCTACATATTTTAGTCTTGGAAATGGTAAATGGTAGGGTAGCAAGGTCTTAATATTACGAGCTCTTAACCTTAACTATATATAGGGAAGTCAATTCCCGAACCTTAATCCTCTCATAGCACTTTTCGGGTACTGAGAAGGAACCATGCAAGGTGCGCTCTTGACTTCTCCCCATCTTTCAGCCGAAATTCCTCACCACCTTTTCATTTTCCACAACACACCATCTTCACTCTCTCATCCTTGTAACCTGCAACATCTGATAACAACATCAAAATAATTATAATCAACTTCTCTTTACAACATGTTATTAGAAACATAAATAAAAATGTCATATCTTACACAACATCATTAAAAACAAACTGGAAAAAATCAAAGTGCACATGCATGCATGTGTTTGTCCAAGATTATGTCATGAACTTACTGCACAATCCAAAGTGTAGAAGCTCTCATCAAGCAGTTTCACCAGACAAAGATGCTTTGATTCTCTCAACAGTGCATGCAATGAGATTGTTGACAGTGGCAACAGATCCAAGAGAAAGCTTAGCAGTTGGAACCGAATCAACCAGTATTTGAAACGCAACAGTTAAAAGAGATCCACCAGGTCCAGTTTCGTGAGATATAGTTCCATCTGGGAGAATTGCAAACCCTGAAGGAAGAAGTGCCACATAATCTGGATCTCCTCCGTTTAGAACTACATTCATTGCAACAATATCTACTGGAGCATATATCACAAAAGACCCTGTTGAATCGGTGCAACTCTCTTGCAGTATCAACATGTTACTCTGACTTGAATTTGCACTCTACAATTTGACATAGGTTAATCAATTATGATTTAGCTAATTAAATAATTCAAAATGAGTAAAAAATGAATTTAAGATATAAACATACATTTACTCGAAGTAGAGACACACAGTTTCCAGTATCTCGTCCATTTGCAATGTGTGCCATTTCTTGCACAACTCCACCATTGGAAAGAATGTCCCACTGTTGTTTGGAAATTCAATTAAAAATATTAAAATGAAATACAGATAATATACACATGTAAAAGAAATCAAAATCAATATATATATTATTAGGACTAACCACATTCTTTATTATATGCTTTAATATAAATAACAAGTTTTAATTTCAAGCACGGTTAACAAATTAAAAAGGACTTAGAATTTTTTTTTAAATTATAATTTTAACTTACATGATAAATTAAGAATAATTACCCATATAAAATACTTATACTTTTTATATTGTCGAAATTATTTTGTTAAAATTCATGGATAAAAGAAAATAAAGTTACTTTTTATTAGGATGACATGAAGTAAAGGTTCTTATCTAATGTAACAATGTCTGGTATACATTTGAAAACGTCATTTTACATCAGTAGAATCCGAAAATAGGTGTTCAGAAAACGAAATGAGGACCAATTAGATAATGAACATATCAGCTAACTGTAAAATAGTGTACGTGGGTGTAAAAGTAGATATCTATAGTTATTCTACCTAACATTTTTCATCTAACTTATTATGCTTTTATTGAAAAGCATCTATCATACCGTGTTTGGCAACCTGAAAAGGATATGTAATCCAAAGCACTTGATAGAAGGTAATTGGTGTAAAATCTAGGCAGTCAAAACTTGAGAAAGAAAGAGAAGGAGCAATTCATAACAATAAATCCACCAAGTAAGCAAGATTACCAAAGGGAGGTTAATTATCCATTAATAAGGGACCTAAGAGAACACAATAATGCAGCCTAAAACGTTATTAATTAACTTAATTAGCCTTTTTGAATGGTTGGCATACCTCATTCCTAGAGTTCTCATCACGGAGAAAGTCAAAAACTCGTTTAGGTGGAACTGGAAGCCAAAAAGAAGTGGCTGCACTGAGAACAATGCCAGGAGGTCTTCCAGGATCATCCACACTCTTTCGGGTCATCACCCTTACATCATCGGCACCTGTTCCAGACAGTGTTGTCCATGTGTGAGCAGTGGAAGCACTCACTCCAGCACAAAAGCTTATCACCATCCTTTCAGCCAGTTTCATCATACTCTTTCTCCCCTCTTGGTTTGTTATCACTGATAAACATATTCAGAATAAAAAGTTAATTACTTTGGATATGGTTATGGTGAAAGAACAGGAAATGAGAATCTATTATTACCACCAACATCAACTGTGGGAATATTTGTTGCCATAGCACTGGCAAGTCTTTCACACTGTCTATCCAAGGTTGCAACCCAACGTTTGGCACCAAATGCATGTCCAGAGCTAACAAGCTGTTTGTAAAGATTATGAACACCTCTGTCATCCACTTCAACATGCTCGACCCACGTGACCTAATTCATAGATATTATAGATTAAGTCATTGAGGAGAAAAAATGAAATAAAGGGTATGGCCTAGGTCTAAAAATCAAAGCCTCCTACTTAGTAGGTATATGGGAAAAGTCAATGTAACTGATCTTTACAATTTCAACAATATTGTAAATACAAGTAAGAATCCAACATGTACAAAATTACCCTATAAGTGTCTCGACTATACCTTTGAATAGCCATTTGGCATTTCCTGAATTAAGCAACCAGAAGGTCTTCTCCTACATCTGGCTGAAGGACTAGGGCGCAAATTATCCAGAGACACATCCACCACTGCCCAAGTTCCATCCGAATGTTGCTTACAATACCTTACAAAATAACTCTCACGAGTTGGCACAAGAGGGGTAGGTAGTTGCAATTCTGCTGTCATCTGCAGAAACAAACATCAGTTTCATTTTGTATTGTTTGATTTGTTAAGACTAAAGTACTTTAACAAATAAAAGAGATAATTTCTATATGTGTACCACTTGTAAGGCACCGTTGTAGTTCCCAGCCACTCCTGTGGATAGCACTTCCAGAGTCATGGCTCTTGAGACTATACCAGAGAACACTGTGGACCATTGGTTCTGAAAACAATAAAGAAAATAAGGGCAAAGTCCAGAGAAATAGTTAGACCTGATATAACTTTCTTTAGTTCTCTTCAGTGAATAACATAGAATAAACATTATTGAAATAGAGTAAAGGAAGTGAAACATACAACATCCATGAGAATCTCAACGAGGCTGACATGGTTCATGATAACAACAGCAGTTTCTCGAGAAGCTTCACATTTGAAGCCAGAAGGTTTTGGGCCAATTCCTCGAGGGAAAGATCTGATGTATTCGTCCTCATTGAGTATAGTAGATGAGGCATCAAGAGTAGTTAACCAAAGGGGATCACCCATTTGTGCCATTCCAATGAGCTCCTCCATAGCTGCAACAGCTAGCTCTATTATGATGGGTTTATCAGCTTCAGTGGGTCCACTAATTGATCTCAGAAGATCTCCAGCTCCATACATGTCCACACCAATAGCTGGTTGGCCTCCAAAACCAGCACCAACCCCAAGTTCTAGAGGACGAGGAGGGAGGGAAGGAGAAATATTTGAATAATTCACCACAGGCTTCCCTACATACTTAGCAGCAATTGCTGAAATCCTATCAATCTGTCAAAAAAGCCAAAAACAAAATGTTATAATAATCAACTACCCCTCTGGGGTTTGTAACTGTTAGTCCATTGCTTAAAAATTCCCTTTTAATATTCATTTTAATTTTCTAACTGTAACACATAACTCGAGACTTTATTAAGGTCCTTCTTAATTGGTCCAAGGAGTAGTTAGAGTAACCAACTAATAAAGTCACATAAAATGTTGGCTATTTAACTGATGTACCTCTTCTCTAAGCCTTGCATTCTCAAGCCTCAAGTGATGTTCATCAAATGACATTTCTCCTATTGCTGTTGGTCCACCACAATTAGGACACGAAGCATTGCTGAGAGCTTCCCTATACCTCATGTTATCAGCTCGAAGCTTCTCGTTCTCGGTTCTAAGTTGTGTATTCTCATGCCGCTCGTGTTGTGTCTGCAAAAACAAAACACCCCCTTTAACGAACATCTCACAAAAAAGTTAAGGCAAAACCTAACACATGCACCACAGTTATACAGATATATACCTTCATCTGGGTACGTTTGTTCTGAAACCAAAACTTAACCTGCAATGGTTCTAACCCTAATTCCCTGCTCAGTTCTTTCCTTTGTTTATCATCTGGGTGTGGACACTCCTTGAAGAATCTGCACAGACATAATTTGATCAGTTCCTTTAAAGAATATGTTAGATGCTTCTTTATAAAACTAATTAAAAGTTTGGGTGTTCAAGACTTGAAATAGCTAGTATATCTAACCGGTACAATATTTCTGTGAAAAAATGTCACTTTTGTTGTTCATAGTTATATCTGGTTTGCACAGGGATTACCTGTGTTTGGTGAAGCATACATGTAGTATTTTACCCAAAGAAAAATCAAGAAGATGGAGTATATTTGGAGTAACTTACGCTTCCATCTCCTGGATCTGGTGTTGGGTGTGGCGGTGGTAACGCTTCTTCTTGTTTGGACGAGGGTCTTGGTCTTCACCAGAGGCACCTTCATGGTTTTCACTACCAGACTTGGTGGCACTGTCGAACTCATCTTCACGGATTCGAGGAACCTCACTCTCCGAAGTGTTCTGACCCATCTCCAAGGCTTCCATCAGGTTCGGCTGGAACATTGTTACAGATCTTCAAGGTTCCAGAGGCTTATGCTTTCTCAATCTAACAAAACACAGCACAGAAACATGTAGTATAGTACGGTACACTCATAGAGAAAAAGACACAGACATCAACATTTTATTTCTTTGTAAGATAATTTCTCTTTCTTTTTTTTTTAACTATTTGTAAACTTTTCCTTTTGACTTTTTTTTTTTGAGAAAATATAACGCAGTTTTGGGGAAAACGCGGCTTTCTAATATCGAGAAGGATATTTGGCCTGGTTGGTGGTACAAAAAAAGGGGTTTGTTTATTTTGTTGCTGTGATGCAAAGTTAAAAAGTGAAAATATGAAAGGAGTCAAATTTGTTTGAAAATTTTAATTAAAACCGAGTTTGGGGAATTGAAGTGGTGAAGAATAAAAAAAGCGAGTCAAATGCGTTGAAAGAGAAGGTGAAAAGTTAAAACACCCACCTGCGCAAGAGTGAAAGTTGAAGATGATCCAAACCCACCAAGGTTGTTCTTGTTCTTCCTAGCTATCATCGACGGCATGTTTCTCGCTGGAATCATAATACCGCCTTGTGTTTTTCACACACCTCAGAAACCACCACCACCACCAACATTTATATTCTGAATTGACTCTCTCTCTCTCTCTTCTCTTTTCTCTTTTTCTCTCTCTATATATTCCAATCACTTTCTCTCTCTTACCACAAGGGTTGGTTGTGTTTTCAGAGGTCCTTGGATACAGAAGAAGAAGCTAAAAACGACGAGTCCTCGGATTCTGTCAGATGGCAATGTCAAAGCGAGTCAGTGTGTTACTACAAAACTCAAACATCCGCAAACGTGACCTGCAAGGGAGAAAAAGATTAAAAAACAAAAATCAAATGCTCAAAAACAAACATACCCTATAGAATGATATACACATCAATGCACATATGAATCAAAAAGCGGAGAAACACCGATACCCTTTTCTGATCTTGCCTTGTCAAAGAGCAAGATCAAAACTTTTTTCAAGAAAATCCAACTCCCACGAAGATCTCAGAGAATCCTACACGCTTCATGTATTTCAGGATATTTCTCTTTCTTACAAACCTAGCGTTCCCTTTCACTCTAACCCAGCCCTAGTTTCTAGCCACTTTCTAAAAACCTGTTAGAACTCAAAAAACATGTACCGAACACCCCATTACTCAAAAAACCAGTGACCTCACAGAACTGTAACAAGCCATCGTAACAGTGGATGCCACGACAGTTTGACTGACAAACTCTTTAACTTACCAGTGAGGGGTGGTGGAAGATGAAGAAGGTGTAGTAGTAGATCTGTTTAGGGACTAAAAAGCAGTAGAAAAGTGAGGAGCCATTTGAAGAGAAGAAAAAGAAGAAGAAGATGGTTTGTTAGGGAGAGAAAGAAGGAGGAAGAAGAAGAAGAAGATGAAGAGATAGGGACAAGGGCATTGAAGGAAGGAGGGAGAGAGAGGGAAGTGGGGAACAGATGGAGGAAAATGTGGCAGCGAAGAGTAATTGCAGAGCGTATAGAGAGGGTGCAATTGCATTTAATGGAGGGCAAAAGAGGTGTAATTGCTAGAGAGGGGAGAGAGAAAGAGACGCAGCATATTTTTGGTGTATAAAATTTTGAGAGTTGACGGTGCAATGCAATGCAAAACAAAACAAAACAATGCAACGAATGACGGCTACCAAACAAATGCTAAGTGTTATGCTGCTATCTTCAAATTAATTTTCTGCCTGTAACTCCATTAACATCATCTTCTTTCTTTCTCTTATGCTACACCATTCCGATCATAAGTGTATATATTTCTCATTAATATAAGAGTAATGGCTCAAGAATTACAAGAGCTTTTTCTTCAAAATATTATTAATGTGCTTTAATGACGTTTTTAATATGTTTTAATGCCATTCTTAATATGCTTTTTAATGAAAGTTTTTCACCTGCTCAGAAAGACTCTGGTGTTTCCTTCGTGATTTAGGTTTTGTTAATGAAATATTCAAAGTAAGGATTATGATAAGGAAATAGGGATTTTTTTTTTCTTACACATTCTTGATTGGAAGTAAGTAAGATTATTGAGGGTGGTATAAAGTTTTTCCTCTGTTAATGTAGGTTAATATTAATTAATTGAATTAATTCTATATTAGTTTACCTGAAGTTGTCCTTTTTTTGTTGATAATTGTGTTAAGTTATAGAAATTAAGCAACTGAAATAAGTGTGGAATAATTTCATTCAGTGAAGAGTAGTTGATTAAATAATTAGAATAGTTTTATTAAAAATATTATTAATTCTCTTTACTCGGATTTTTAAATGCTTTTAATGTGATTTTAAATTTAAATGTCATTTTTAATGATTTTTCATTTGTATTTTTTTTCACAGACGCTTGTCAACAAGAAGTGATTAGCATTGAGAACCTTTTTGGTGAAATATTCATAGCAATCCTTAAAAGGAAAACTGGGAGTTTTATTTTTAATTATTATTGAAAGAAAATAAGGAATTAAAAAAAATAAGGAAACAAGTAAAACTTTTCTTTATAGGCATTTATTCATAAGCTTTGTTTGAGAAATTTTATTGAAAGAAAACAAGAAGTTAAAAAAAATAAGGAAACCATAAAACTTTTCTTTATATATAAGCTTTGTTTGTAAAATTTTAAACTTTTTCTAGTAATTTAGTTTATCATATTTAGTGATATCTTCTCTTTTCAATCATATTTTCTCTGTCTATAATATTTATACATGAAATATTACTTTAAA
Organism: Vigna umbellata; assembly: GCF_029865625.1. Classification (NCBI taxonomy): domain Eukaryota; kingdom Viridiplantae; phylum Streptophyta; class Magnoliopsida; order Fabales; family Fabaceae; genus Vigna; species Vigna umbellata. Next base: position 28,495,286 of record NC_142170.1, on the reverse strand, counting down.
AAAATATTGGAATGATTAGGTTATTATTATTATTTTTGTTCTGTTTGACAAAAACACTCCTTTCAAATCACATTTTTCTTTAAAACATTTTCTTGTTCCACAAATATTTTAGAGAATAAACATAATTCTAGATTAGTCTTTATTTTATAAAATTATTTATGCATTAAATATTTTTAACATTACTCGTTATCAATACTTTATGGATTAAAAATAATATGGATAATTAATTAGAGAAATAAAAAGTACTTAAAAAGTAACATATTTTTTTATGAAATTCAAATATTAATTATATTTCTTAACATTTGTGTCAAAATCTTAAATGTCATAAAAATGATATGAAATTATAACTGTATATTTATGGCTCGAACTCGTAGATTATTATGGAAGCATTTGATATGAAACAATTGAAAATTAACTTCTTTTATGGAAAAATTGAATTTTAAGTTAGAGAAATCAGGTTATTTATAATTAATATAATAAGATAAGACATGAGAGAATTTATTCATTCCTTTTCTATCTACTTACTAAACAAGTGTTTTTTTTTTAAATATTTATTTCAAGCTTAACCAAACTTATCCAATATAAAAAAATTGCGGTGGAATTTTTTTTATTCTATGCAGTATATTTTATATGTGACGTAGGTTTTACCTTTATATGAATAAAATTTATGATAAGTGCATGACCCAGTTTGTTAGATAGTGCTAGCCTGTTTATATTTTTAGTAACAAAAAATGTTATTTTTTTATACAAATCAAAAATTAATTTAATTGATATATATAGTTTTATTTTAGTGACGATTTACAATTATAAATATTAAAAAATGTTTAAAAAATTATATTGTCATCTAATAATATCTTAAAATAAGTGAGGAATTTATTTGGTCATAATTTAATTATATTAAAATAAAAGTTTAAATACTTAATCAGTAATTTGTAATTAATACATAAATGTTGAGTAATTTTTTAACAAACTCTGAAGAAATAATGCTGATATAAGTGAAATAAAAATATTATTAATTTGCAATTGATATATAAATAACTGAGAAGAGGAGCAAAAGTTCGGTTAAAAAGAGTAGTGAAGAAAAATTCACTGTTGGGAATTTTACTTATAATTAAAAAACCGTGTTGGGAGTTTTTCACTGTGAATTTAGATTCTGTTTTAGAAAGAAAAAAAAGTAAAAAGTGTGCTTTTCTTTTAAAGAAATAAATTAATAAAGAAAAGGACGCACTGCAAAAGCAAATGACAAAATTAATCCAAAATCGTGATTTAGAAAAAATAATAATAAAAAATATAACTCAGCAAAAAATAAAAGTGGGGTCATGACTAAAAGAACAACTCCGCGTAAGCTTTTTCCATGTATAAAATAAAGAAAAATTATATATGTATATCTTTTAATTATTTTACATTTATCAAACATCTAATAAAATATTATTTTTTTATTTAATTCTTTAAACTATTTTATATTTTAATATAAAAATATAATTTTATTGATATTAAGTAGGTGAAGAGTAAAAGATAAAGTGTCCATGTATCGTCACCCTAAAATAAATTCCTTAAAATGACTTTTTTTTTTATCATGTTGGACCAACTTTTTTCAAGGAAAAAGAAGTTAAAAATAAATTATCTCAGACACTTTTTAAAGTAATTATAATAACTTCGCACTACAGAAAAAAATTATAAATATGAAAAAAAGTCAACCAAAAAACTTTATATATCACCAATGACGCAATAATGTAAGAAAAAAAGTTTTTTTAACGGAGACTTATACACTCCTTGGTCATAATAATCCCAACCAAAACAAAAACAGTATATATATATATATATAATTTATGTCTTTAGTCCTAAGTAGTTTCAGTAAGAAAAAATAATTTATATTCTCGATTAATATTAAGTAACGATAATTAGACGGAGAAATTTATAATCCAATAGCTTATTATACCATGCAGAAAATTGATAGAGCTTTGAATTAAAAATAATAGTTGAATATCTTTTATTTTCAAAAGTGTGTAATGAAATAAAGCTTTTCTTTAGTTGTGTTTTTTATATGTTTCGGTATAATTAATAGTTTTACGTTATTAAAGGTAAGCTATAAGATCAAGCTAATTTAAATACTTTTTTTTTTCAACGTTCTAAAACGTCTTTTAAAAATGTTACAGGATTTGCGATTGAAACATTATCTATTTTTTAAAATTTTAATTTATGATTTTTTTAATTAATTATTAATTTGATTTAGATATGTGATTCACTTTGGTATCTATATTATTTTTTACTTATCTAATATTTATTAAATAGAGTCAATTTAGTCTTTTATATTAAATTAATGTTAATATCATCTTTTATATTAAGTATAAACCTAAAATATATTATCAAAGTCAATCATAATCCAAAAATTAAATACCAAATTACTACTTAAGTCTTATTTTTTTTTTCATACAGCGATTTATTATTAGGTGTAGAATAAAAATGTGCTGAATGTATACAAACTTTGTCTCTTTAAAATTGGATTTAAAGTGAGATTTGCTTTACATTTTTTCATCTATATAACCTTTTGCATCAAGTCTCATTATTTTTTCAAGAACAAATTCGTTTTGAACAATTTTCAATTTGTAATAGGTGCAATTTTACTCTAAGATCTCTTAAATTTCTATTACTTTTTAGCTTATTTTTGTGAATGATAATTTTTTTTTTTGTTAAGTCAATTGAAAAAATTAATTCTCTCAACTAGTTTAAGAATCGGTTGAAGTTTTAACTTAGAAATATTTTACTTAGTCTATAGGATTTTGATGTTGCTCAATACCATTATCTCACGACAAATGTTAGATAAGAAAAGGTATTTGCATTATATTGTTATTTATATGTGTGGTGGAATTAGAAGTAACATATTTGACTTGATCAATTTTATTTAAATTAGTATATTAATTTTGTACTATTTAATGACTAAAAAAGGGTTAAAATGAGTGTTTATTGCAAAATAGGATGATTTCATTTTTGTTGAGCTCAAATATGTATTTTAAACTTGTTAGGATAATTGGTTTGGTTCTATTTTAATTTGGAAGTCATTTTGTGTTTTGGAGTTGTTTACATGTATTTTACTTAAACATTAAGTAAGTTGTCTGAGCAAGAACTTCAATCTTGATTGCAAAACATTATTGTTTAAGTAATTATTTGAGTGTTTAAGTGATAGATTTTTTTTGTTTAAGTTAGGAGTCAAAACTTAAGCGAGAGACAATAATTATCCTTTTTTTCTTGAAAGATCATGGCTCACGTGATTAAGTTTCACAAATGTTGTTAGTTATCTTGTTTATCCTCTTAAGTAAAATAGGTGAATATCTTTTAAGTATTGATTTAATGCTCAAAGTGATGATACATATCACCAAAGTAATATTGTTTTAAGTGACATAAATTGATAAAGGTCAAATGAATCAAGTCATAATTGAATTGTGGTGCTTAGACTACTATGCTCTTAAGTAAAAGGAATTGTGTCTGACTATTGGCTATAATTTTTAGCCTAATGATAAATTGCTCAATCCAACAAATCTATGGTAGCTTAAGTAAGGAGAAAAACAAAAACCATAAATTATTTTAATTAATATTATTGCTTAAGTAAAAAGTTATTGGTTCTTAAAGCACATATTTAACTTAGTTATATCATTCAAACATTGAAAAAAAATATTCCTTAAACAACACTTCTAGAATACAATCTAATTCAAGTACTCAAGGTTATGTTATAATTTGTGATATTGTATAGATTGAGATTATTATTAGAATGATTATGAATTATATTTTGTGATATTAATTTATGTGAGGTCACAAATTGATGATTGCATGTTAACCATTGTTTGACTTATGTATCAAATATAAACATTTATGTTTAACGAAAATTGATTGAAAGTTTATTGTATATTTAAAATGCATCACATTTTTAAATATTATATGTCTTTAACTTATCTTGACTTATGAAGTTAAGGTTTATAATCTAAAATTTCTTAAAAGGGGTTTGATTTAGTATCTAATTGAACATATTTTATAAAGTCTTTTTAAAAAAGTGATTGAAAATCCAAATGTGAATTTAAGTTTCATATTAGTTAAAATTGAGAAAGTTGAACATGTTATAAGAAAAAAAACTTATAAATTCATTATTTTAAGATTTTAAATCAGAAGCAATGTGAATTCTTTTTGTAGATTGATTTAAAGTCTTATTGGTATTGTGACTCTCCAATAAATTTTTTCCTTGATATCCATAAAAAACATATTGAAAATTTTCATTATATGGTATTTAGTACTTAGATTTATATGTTAATTTATAGTGACCAATCGGCTAAGGAGAATCTGGAGCCAAAACAGGCAACTAACCGGCTCTCAGTCAAACACGAATTAGGAAAGATAAATATCATTAATGGCCAATTAATACATTTAATGGTCATATTGAATGTGAATATATGCTATTTACGAGTGATTGGCAGGTTGTATTGTCTAAAAATATATTGCAGTAATGGTTAATCAATGGACTAGGCTATCACAAGTCCTATATTAATGTCCAGGTAAAGACATCCTTTTCTATCCTAATAAAATATAGACCTGTTTATGAAACATATCTGACTTGAGGATCAGAGTGTCTGCTACAGGTCAACAGCTCATTGGAGTGGATCGTGTTCTTGGAGTGGATCGCGTTCTCGGAGAGGATTGAAGATCAAAAGAGAGCAGAGCAAAGGAAGAATGACCGACCCTCAGACCAATTTAATATCTTATGTTTGGTATATCACTCTTTTTGAGGGTCGGTCGTCCTTCCTTGCTATGCTCTCTTTTGATCTTCAATCCTCTCCGAGAACGTGATCCACCCCAATGGGTTGTTGACCTGCAGAAGACACTCCGACGCTCACGTCATATATGTTTCATAAAGAGGTATATTTTATTAGGATAGAAAATGATGTCTTTACCTGGACATTAACGCTATATTTATAGGACTTGTGACAACCAAGTCCATTGATTATCCATTAGTGCAATATATTTTTAGATAATACAACCTGTCAATCACTCATAAATAGCGTATATTCGCATTCAATATGGCCATTAAATGTATTAATTGACCATTAATGATATTTATCTTTCCTGATTAGTGTTTGACTGATAGTCGGTCAGTTGCCTATTTTGACTCCAGATTCTCCTTATCCGATTGGTCACCAGGGTATACTACAATATGTTTTGACATGATGATAAAGGTTAATACTTTTGCTTATATTTTGAAATGTTGTAGTCAGTGTAGGTTTTGGGAGCTACACAGTGTTGGATAATAACATGCAAATAGGAGATGAACAAAACACACTCCCTATTGACTCCTTCGTTTATGGACTGTGCTACCATCGACTGTAAGACCCATGAAAAATATTTACTTTAATAATAATAATTTTATTACTAGTAGTAATAAATTTCTTTGTGAATGGAAAATATATAAGTTTATAAAATGTGGAAAGATTAATAAGAAATTTTGGTAGCTTAATTTGTAAGACCCATGAAAAAATATTTATAATAGTAAATTTTAGCATTTTATTAGTAATAATAATTTTAATGGATAGAAAAATGTAAATTTTTGGATATAAAATTATAGTAATTCTAGAGGGAGAATTTCAAATTTTTTGATAACTTATTTAGGATTTTTTTAAGAAAAGTGAATAGTGAATAGTGAATAGTGAATAGTAAATAGTAAATAGTAAATAGTGAATAGTTAAAAAAAAAATATTAAAATAAATTGTGGAAGAGAACACTCCACGTAGAATCAATTATTCAGAGATAAGAATGGTGAATAAAAAATAATTTTTGAATAGTAAAAATGAATAGTAAAAGTGAATAGTAAAAATGAATAGTAAAAATGAATAGTAAAATTTTTTGGCTATAAATAGCCAAGGGGGGGAGGATGAAGATTTGCACCAAAATTCTAGAGAAATTGTGAGAGGAGAGAGTTGGAGGAAATTCTAGTTGAAGAAGGGAAATTCTGGAAGTTTCTGGAGAACGATTTGAGAAGAGGAACCTAAGTCTGGAATAGAGGTAAGGGGAGTTACATTTTGTTTGGTATTATTTTGAGTCTTGTATAGGTTGCTTTTGGTTGATCTTAAATCTTGAATGTAAAGTATTTTGTTTCTGTATGATTTTGAATTTTGGATGAGAACATGCTTCGGTGTTTAGATCTAAGTGTGATAATTGTAAAATGTGATGTTGATTATGCTACTAATTGTTTATTTTTGTATTTTTGGATGGATTAGAAATTGTCTAACCGGCTCTGCCAGATTCAATTTCTTGTTTCCCCAAACATTTTATTGCTTTCCTTATTTATTTTTATCGTATTTTGGAAGGATTAGAAGTTGTCTAACCGGCTCTGCCAGATTCAACTTCTTGTTTCCCCAAACGTTTTATTTCTTTACTTATTTATTTTATTGCATTTTTGGAAGGATTAGAAGTTGTCTAACCGGCTCTGCCAGATTCAACTTCTTGTTTCCCCAAACTATTTATTGCTTTACTTATTTATTTTATTGCATTTTTGGAAGGATTAGGAGTTGTCTAACCGGCTCTGCCAGATTCAACTTCTTATTTCCCCAGACATGTTATTGTTTTTGTTATTTAATTATATTGTATTTTGGATGGATTAGAAGTTGTCTAACCGGCTCTGCCAGATTCAACTTCTTGTTTCCCCATGAATTTTTATATTAAGATTATTTTTATGATTGTCAATTATTGTATTCTTATATGACCATTTACAGTAATATTTTATTATTATTAATTGTTTATAATTATCTTGTATGAATTTTATTATGAATGTTTATTGTGATGATTGATATGAAATTATGCATTTGAAATATAGTATGAGTCTCGGGGAGAGACTCTAAATTGGCATGGTATTAGTGTATAGGTTGATGTTGAGGGTCCTGTTGTTGGTGGTGATCCTAAAACTCTAATAATTTTCCAATCTCAATTAGAGAAGGATGTATTATGTGGTGAGAGTAGTAGGAGGTCCTAGTCTATGTTCATAGACGTTAATGGACTAACCTTGTGGGTGATGTGATATATTATACTTTTGGCCATAACTGTGTTGTAGATGTCACCACAAGTGCATGACCACCCGAGACTTCCATCAACATTATATCCGGATAATAGAGTCTAGTATGATAATTGCATCTTACAAGAATTTATGGTGAATGTATTATGTATATTATTAGTGTCATGCTTTTCTTTGAATTGTGCATGGTAGCTCACCCTTACTTGTTTGTTTGTGCCGGAAAAATCTTATTTTTGCGATGATCGTATAATGTTTTTGTTATACGGGAGCAGATGAGGGAACGACATCTGAACCAATTCAAGTGAAGGAGGAAGCAGCAGAAAACTGAAGATAATTTTAAGAAGAAAAAAAAAATTAAGAGTGTTTTTATTTGTGTAAAAATATAATGTATTTTCAGTGTGAACCATTTTACTCATAAATGGATGATTGTAACAATGTACGATGTTTATATTATTAATGAAATATTTGGTGTGTGAGATGTTTTATACTTTGGGGCGTTACATCGACTACTGAGAAAGGAAAACTTGGTTCAAAACACTTTCTATTTGAGATTAAATATAAAAATATTTTAAAAAATATTTTCTTAAAAAAAAACTTTTGGCCTCGATTATTTTTTATAACCGAAGCAGAAAAGGGTCTATGGTAGTTGTTATTCTTACAATCACTGTCATAGACCCACAAAATTAAATAATTATATCAAATCATATGTAGTCTATTGTCTCGATTGTTTGTGGAACCAAAACAAAAAAGAGTTTATGACATCGGTTCTTCTCACAACCGCTGTCATAAACTCATTTTTTTCGGTTTGGTGCTTTGGTTTTTTTAATCGAAGCAAAATGTAGACCTTTTTACTTCGATTTATAACCAAAGCAAAAAAGTTTTCCTTTTTTTACCTTATCTTAATTTGTCTCGGTTGTAGAAACACTATTGATTGTAAAAAGTAACCATTATCGTATCTTTTTCCTGTATTAATGTGAAAACTAATTGTTATTATAGTAGATAAAGTTATAGATATTTAACTTTACTTTTGGAAGAATGTAGAAGATTATATTTATATGTATTTCACTTAATTTAGTTTTGTAAAACATTGTTGGGTAGTTTTGATTTCAATCTTGTATAAGTATGTATGCATATTATGTTTAATGTTTGCAAAGTTTAATATTAAGAGATAGTTATGTATTTTTTGGGTATTGTAAGTAACATTTCTATTTAGGCCTTCAATTTGTAAACATTTAAAATCTATTTTTGTAATAAAGGTAGTTATTCAAGTTAGTCTTAGATATAAACTAGTATTAGAAGTATATAGTTAAGTTCTCCTTAAACACCTGGTTCTTTTTTTTTTCCTTCTTAAAAATATTTAAAAAATATTCAAAAGAAAACTTTAAAAATTAAAGGATATTAATCGCCAACAAATATCACCGTCATCTTATTGACATTGGTGTTAGTCTTTTAAATTTATTTTCCTATTTAAATATTACATAGTATAATAATTAAATGATATTTTTATATATAAAATGCATTAATATTACTTTCTCCAATTATTACAACAAGACAAAATTTAGAAAAAATTGTTTATGTTTTTATAAGGTATTTCATAAATCTTATAAACTTTATATTTGTTTTGCTTATTTACCTCTATTATAAATTATGTGTATTAGTATTTATGTAATGAGAAGAAAATATTAGTTTTTTATTAAGGAATTCAAGTGTCAAACTAGTTGTAACAAATTTCGATATATGAATAAGGTTAAGAGAGCAATTCTTACTTCTCTTTTCTTATTGAAGTCATAGTGTTTGTTTTTATCAATTTTTTTTCTTCTAATGTATCCGTGACAATTTTATTTGAATTAAAGTATCTATATTTAGATGATAGAGTTGGAATCTGATGTACATTGCAAGTGAAGGTGTGAAAAGTTGAGCTAAAACAAAATATATTTTCTTTACGTGTTCCCATTTTCTTGTTTTGAACTAAGTCATAGACTTAAAACAATTTTTTTTCTTGTCTCTTAACAAAGCCTCTTTGTTTTTTTTTTCTCTAATAATTCTTAACTTTGAAGTTGTTAAATCTTATACTAGAGATATAATTTTACAGTGATTGAAGAATTAATTTTTTTAAAATAGGTCTACAAAATTAATTTATTTTTCATTTTTCGTCTAGACTTTTTTTTTTCACTTTTTTCTAGAATTATAATCTGACTATTCTTCATTTTCATGATAAGTTACATTGTCGAAGACATTTATGAGCACTTAGAAAGTAGGTCGAGAAAAATCTTTATTGAGGTAAAGTCTTTACTTTCGTAACATTAAGTTTTGTGTGTTCTATAAGCTTATAAGCTTATATAGGCTTATCGAGAAATTGCTTTGATGACTCCCATTGGCCAAGCAACAAGTTTTAAGTAACGAATATTCAAAGTTTTAAGTATTATTTTGGAATATGGTTGATTCTACAATAAGCCCCACTGCTTTATCACGAAGTAACATATGTGCTAGGGAGAGTTCATGTTATTTTTCACTCACTCTAAAAGAACAATATAATTACCAATAAATAAAATACTTTGGTAATCACAACAATTTATAGGTAAAATGTTCATAGTTAACATTTTAGATGAATATAAAAAAATTATCAATAACTACTATAGCCAAAATCCATCTATAAACTAAAATTTGTTAACAAATATTCATCGATAACTAATGGTTGATTTTAGTCATCGATAATTATTTTTTCGTAAATATTGTGATTTGTTTTTTTTTTCTTCTTCTTATTTCTCTTGACATCAACTTCTTCCTCTTTCTCTTTTTATTATTCCTCATCTCTCAATCCATGTCTTTGTTCCTCAACTTTATTAGTACTCCTCATCTTCCTTCAGCTTTATCAATGTGGTTGCAACCTTTGTCAGTGCCTTTGTCACTGTCACCGTCACTGCCTCCTTCAGTTCCTTTTTCTTTTCTTTCTCCTCCCCCTCTCCTTCTTTTGTTCTTCTTGCACATCTCCAATTAACTTATAAAAAGTATTTTGTCAAATTTTACTAGAAAATTGACATTCATTTTATCATAGATAAAAAATAATCAATTACAGACATATTTTAAAAAAAATTAATTATCAATCTAATTACCAACAAATTTTCAAAAAAATTCAATTATTGACGACTTAAAAAAAATCAAATTTATCAACGAATTTTAGAAAATTCAATTATCAACATATATTATGAATGGATTTTATTACGAAATGGTCAAAGCTAAAAACAAAAATTTCGATGTCCAAATTATCAAACGGTTAGTAATATAATTTTATATTACTGAAAGATTTATTACTGACAAATATCTTTGTCAATAAAAAAATTCTAAAATTTATTGGTAAATTTTATATTACCAAAAAAAAAATTACAATAAAATTCATTGGTAAATTTTGTTTTACTGTAAAAGGTTTTTTTATTATCACTAATTTAACAATTACTTGTAGTGTTTGGAGTTTATTACTTAGGTAACGAGATAATGCTTGAGAGAAAGATTAAATTCATTTTCTCTTCTAATAAATTCATATCACTCAAGTGACATGGGGTTACTCAAACGAAAATTCTTTCCCTATTAAATAAAGACAATTCTTTTAAGATTTAAACTCTCGAACGACTCTCATACTTGTAGAGGAATCTCAAATGAGTCCTTTTATTGAAAACAGTCTCAATTGGGTCCTAAATTTTGAAAAATCGTAACAATTAAGCCCTTTCCGTTAAGTAATAGAGGCTGACGTGTTGCACATTTAATACGCTGATGCACATTGTTTTATTATGTGAAATTTTTATTTAAGTTAAGGAATTTTGACATGACAAAATTTAATTGGTTTAGGTTAAAATAATAGATTAGGGATTTTGTTTTCTTCTTTTGCTTCATGTTTCATCTGTCACTCCACACTGGGTATTCTTCTTCTTCATCATATATGCACCATGAAGATTTTCAACCTCTTTGAATGCTATTTTCGAAACTTGGTATGTCCCTCAGACACCATATTCCTCAAAAGCATGAATCTTTCTCATCTAGGTTCTTCCCATCTCCATCAATTCAGAATGTACGTTGTCAAGATTGTAGTTTCTTTTTTTTTTTAAAAAAAAGGTATTGTTTTTGCCCACGGTGCTAGAATCAATAGTTGATAATGGGAAATTCCTTCTTCACCTTTACTCTTAGTTTGAGAACTCTAATCCCTTCAACTCATACAAACCAAAGCTCTTCTCCTTCTCTCAATTCTTTTAGTCCAAGGGGTTGCAAATTGTCTGGTTCTTTCCTACAAATTTAGGGTTATTGTCTAAAATGACATCAGTATCTAGTCAGCCACAGTTCTGTTACACGCAACCACTTTCAAAGGTTCTTCATTTGAGAAACTTGCCATGGGAGTGCATAGAGGAAGAACTAATTAAACTTGGGAAGCTGTTTGGAAAAGTTGTGAACACAAAATGCAATGTTGGGGCAAATAGAAATCAAGATTTTATTGAATTTACGGATTTAAATCAGGCCACTACAATGATATCATACTATGCCTCTTCATCAAAGCTTGCTCAAGTACAAGGAAAAATTGTATACCTACAGTATTCAAACACAGATCAACTGAAACAAAACATTGTTTCAAACTAAGAGATTCAAAAGTTGTTGACCAATTGCTTACAATCTTTCCATATTCAATATTCAACATCTGGAAAACAATAAACGGGAAGGATGGGGAAGTGGCCTGTTTGAGGTTCAGAAGAGCTCGGTCAAAAAATGGAGACTAATGTCACCAGATGGAACCCTAATTTAAATGACAATCCTCATACTCTTGCAAAACCCAAATTGTGCAGCCGCCATGGAAACCCTAAAACCCAAATCGTGCCGCTGCGAAACCTCTATTCAACTCCATCGTTGACCATCTTCAATTCAAAACCACAACCAAACTTGCGCGAATCCAAATTGCGAAAGCCAAACCACAAATCTTCCTCCACGAGCCCTGTTTTCTCCTCATTCAACTTCCATGGCCAAATTTGGGGAAAAGGTGTTTCTGATTAGGGTTATTAGGTGAATTAGTTTTTTTCGAAAGCTAATTGAGATAATTAAGGTTAAAGGGATTTAATTGCATTACTTAATTAGAATTGGAGATGTAATTTAAAATTATCATTACAAGTCATAATTTAAAATTATGTAATAAAATCATCTAAACCAGAATCACCATATCAACATACTTTGACATCGTTTCTGGCTACTTAACGGAAATGACTAATTGTTATGATTTTTTAAAATTTAGGGTCCAATTAAGACTGTTTTCAACAAGATGATCCACTTGAGATTTTTCTACAAATACGAGGATCATCCAAGAGTTTAAACCTTCTTTTAAACAAGATAATCTTACTTAAACAATGTTCATCCAATACTGTGACATAATGTGTTGGTGATGGATATTATATGTATCTACATGTTTAAATGGGTTTGAAATGCGTATAATTAAGTATATATATATATATGGTGGAATAAGATTTGAAGACAACAAGAGTATATATAATGAGATAATGTATGATAATAGTTATAGGTGTATGGTATGTGATTTATTGTAATCAAGTGTGTGAACCATTAAAGAAAAGATATATTATAACTTAACATATCATATGGTAAGAAAATGAAGAATCATCATGCATCCAACTTTGTAAGAGTTGAGATGGATTTTAATTTTGTTTATCATAAGTAATGTTAATGTTTGATAAAACATATTTAACACTAATCTAAAAATGTTGACAAAGTATATATATATAACTCAACACTCATAATCATTCAATAAATCATCTTAATAGTGTCCATTTGAATTGAAAAATTATTCTTGTGTAACATTGAAACATTAGCTACTACGTATTTAATCAATCAAAAGTAAAAAAAAAAAAAGTAAGATTTTCTACAATGAAAATAATAAAAAATAGATTAAGAAATAAGATGGAAACTGAATTTTTAATAAGTAATATGATAGTTTATATTAAAAGAGATATTGTAATAAATTTTAATTATGATTATTAAAGATCTGAAGTTATTGAAAAAATATAAAGTAACCCTTTGACTAAAAATAATTGCTTTTTATATATTATTTTGATGATAAATTTTATATTATAATTTCATATAAATTTTAAATTTATATAATAATGTCAGTTATTTAATTTAAGTAGTTGTTCTTCAAATTTGATTCATTTGCGAACAATTGCTATTTTAGATTTAGGAAGAGACTAATCTATAACTTATTTAAAAATTACTTCAACTATTTCAATTTATTTTATGTAATCTTTGACATTTAATAATGATATTTTTTTTTATAATTATTTTATGATATGATAGTGAATGATAATTTTTTTTAATTCTATTATCATGTGTGCTTATATTGAGTAGAGAAAATCAACAGTTTTTAATTAAAAAAATTATTTATACATAAAATATCTAATATTGGCATCTTAATTTCTTTTGTTCAAGTTTTGCCACTACTATGGATAATATTTATTTGTCGACTTCTATTTACTTAAATATTTGATATTTTGAATTTATGTTTTTTTAACTTTGTTTGTACTGGTGGGAGTTCAAATTCCAATTAACAAACTTGTTTTTATTACATCATAAAATAATAAAACAACAATTTAAAAACTTTATCCCATTTCCTTATATTCTACTAATTAATACTAAAAACCCAGATTTCTACATTCATTTAATGAGAAAGTGAATCAACTTCCAATTGAAGTTTTAATTATGACATAAGCAATTATTATTATAATATGTTAATATAATAAGTTTTTTACAATCAGGTTTTAACGTCGTCTTTTCATTAAAAAAATGTCAAAAGTAATTTAAAAAACAACCTAGTTTTTATAAAAATAAATAAATAAAAAACTGGCATCACAAAAAATGAACATCACGAACATTTATTTAATATTTTGTAAAAAATTAGTTACAAATATGTGTTATGTTTAGAAACTTAAATATATTTATATATTTTTAATCAGTTAAATTATTGATTATATTATTTGTATGGATGAATGCTTTCTTTATGTTTATTTAAATATATTCTTATAATTATAACTTTTTTCTTTATAAAGTGAAGACTTATATAAAATTAAAATATATCTTTATATGTACATGAAAGTAGATATTTATGAATCAATAACACAATAAATTTAATAAATATGATCAGAATATGCTTTTATACCATATTATAAAGTATTATAAAGTGAATTTATGTTTGATTTATCTTTTCTATCAGGGGTAAAGTGAGAATTGCATCAAGAATTACATTGGTCTTATGCTTTGATAATAGATTCTTTGCTCCCATTCGACGAAAGAGTGATGACATCACATATATTCTCTCTCATTGATGGTTTAAGGGCAAGAAAATCTTAATTTCATTGTTGCCCTGATAACTGGTTATGACGTATTTATAAAGGGGGAAAAAGATATATACAAATTAATAGAGGATATTTGTGAAGAATAATGTGCGATTTGGTGAAATAAATGAATGAAAGAACATGGATCATTAATAATGAATATGGTGTATTAAATTAGGATACTATGTGGAGATATACTAATATCATTGTCAATTATTATTATTATTAATATTATTACAAGGAAAGGGAAAAAAGAATTTGAGAGAATGAGTTAGGGTATGTATATATAATTTGAGAGAATGCATTTATTAGCATTAGAAAGAAGAAAGATGAAAGGAATTGAATATATATTGAAGGAAAACATGATACCTGTCTGTGACGTTAATTAGTGACAACATCTCCAAAATTTGAACCTACTTTTGCTTTTCAATTTATTCCGTGCTAGAGACGTTGAAGTGTATGTGTGTGTATTTTCGTTATTTTTACGTGAATATGATTAACTCCTCGTTGACCATATTCCTTACCTTTTCCATATATCAATCTATCTTTAGCAACGATGGAAATAAGTGCAAAGTAATGTGCTTGCTTAATATAAATAGTTAATATGAGACGCCAATCCTAAATAATTAAAAGAATAATAAAAACAAAACGTAGACATTGTATCTATTTTCTGTCTTCGATCATGACAGCATCAGAATAGTATTGCAAGCTGTCTTACTTGGGTTTGATATTGCATATATAATATCAATTTCTTTCAAGAATATAACTCAAAAATATGTTTGATAGAATAGAAATATAAAAGGATTAAAGGAAATATAGAATAGAAATATAACTCAAAAGGATTAAAGGATCAAGAGACTGACTGGAGAGTTGAAGAGTTGATTGCTTCAGCCTTTTGAACGTCTGTTCTGGAGGGGGCCAGACGTCTACAATATAATAGACGTCCGGCCCCCTCCAGAACGGACGTTCAAGAGACTGACTGGGGGAGTTGAAGAGTTGATTGCTTCAGCCTTTTGAACGTCCGTTCTGGAGAGGGCCGGACGTCTACAATATTATAGACGTCTGGCCCCCTCCAGAACGGACGTTTAAAAGGCTGACGGGGGAGTTGAAGAGTTGATTGCTTCAGCCTTTTGAACATCCGTTCTGGAGGGGGCCAGACGTCTATAATATTATAGACGCCCGGCCCCCTCCAGAACGGACGTTTAAAAGACATTTAAAAGAAAGACATGTACACCAAAACGCGAACCTGCGAGGAGTTACGCGCTTCCGTGAGAGTTCCCCCTACGCCTTGCATTTCCAGGTTGGTTTTTATCTGTTTTGGACCATTTAATCTTACTTTTATTTCGATTAAATTGTTCAGTGATGAAATATCTTTCATTTGGACCGATTAAAAATCGTTTTCGATGCGTTTTGGTGCAGTTTGTTGCGTGTTCTTGGGCGGCGTTTTTTGGCCTACGTTTTAGGTCGTGCCCTCCTCCATTTCCCTCCATTTTCATTTTGAATCTGCTCTTCAGGTTAGTTTCTTTGTTAATACTTTTTTCATAGGGTTTTGTGTATGCATGTTTTTGACGTGTTATTATAATTTTCATTGAGTGACCCATAGACGTCTGGCAGTGCACAAACAGACATCCAAACCCCGTAAACCTAAATAACCCATTCAGTCAAACGGACGTCTATATAGACGTTCATTCCAACACAAACGGACGTCTATATAGACGTCCGACCTGGCACAACAGACATCTGGTTAACGTCACCCACAAAGACGTCGGGTGCATGTCAGACGTCAAAAAGCCAAAATAACAGATGTCTAAAGCCCTTTCTGCACTAGTGATAAGGTTATTTTTTTTCATTTTTTACTTACCGCAAAAGCTTTTGTTGCCTCCTATCACAACAAAACTCGTGGTTTTTCCTCTTTGTTGCAACAGATAAGTTTTTATTGCCTTTTTCTTCTTGATTTTTGTTTGGGAGCACTCATAAGTTATGCTTAATCTTTGCTGTGGTCTTTTTTATAGTTTTCTCCTTCTTCATTGTTTTCTTCTTCCTCTTTTCGTTTTAAGCCTATAAATAACTCATGTATGGTACTCAAAGTTGTAGTACAACCATTAAAATAGTGATGTATTTGGAGCTTGTAAGTGACCTACGTTGTATAATGACCAACCTTTCCTTTCATTATTACGGCAACAGTTATCAGTTTCCTGTCTGCAATATTGACTTACATAATCTATTTTAATAAAAATTGGTTACAGTTCTTATAGAAATTATAGCCTATTAGAAATTATATTTAAATGTTTTTCTTACAAATAATCGATTATTAAAAAATAATAATCGATTATGTCAACTAAATATAAAAATATTTATTCTAAATAATCAATTATAAATAGTGAATAATCCATTATCCTAGTTCAAAATATCTTTTGGCTACACATAAAGAGATATTATGAGAGTGTCATATATTACATATTGTTTGAAAAAGAAGTGTTTTGGATTCATAAAGAAGGTGATTGAAATGGGTTATTTACAAGAAAGAATCACTTCTACCAAAGAAGGTCCATAACTTCTATTCAAGCAGTTTATGTACCTGCACACGATTTAACTGACCCTACCCCTGCTACGACATTTGCAAAAGTTACATGATATCACATTTCATGCTACATTTTTTCTTTTCTTTTGTAATTTCTATTTTCAAATCTTTGCACCATTGTTTGACATGTATATAGTAGGTAATTAAGTGTTTTCATTATATTAGAATTTTTTTAAGGGGTTTAAAGGTTTGTATAACTTTTTCTAATTTCAAATATATTTATTGTAATTGGATAATTCAAGACTTTTCAGTGAAAAATGTAATTCAGATTGTCTAGATTAACTAACGTACATTATATAGGAATGTAACCAATATAAAAATTTTATATGCTTTTATCTTTCATTTTTCTATCATTATTTTGAATTGTTTTTTGGAGTTGCACTTAATTTCTCTAATCATTAAAAGTTTAAGACAAAATCTGTGTAAAATTTTAAAAGATCATTTTTCAACCAGGTCAGACCCATCAAAATATTCATCTTAATAAATACTAATCATTTTTGCTTATTATTATTAGTAATAAATGTTATGAGTAGAAAATATAATTAATAAGTTTATGTAAAAGCAAATGTGGTAAGTTAAATAAAAATTTATGGTAACTCAAATGGTAGATAATTATGTTGATTTCAGGTTCAAACTCTTTTTTACTCTTTTTTTTTAAAAGTTAATTAAAAAAAATTAAAATCATAAGTGGACAAAGAGACTTTCGATGATTGAAGTAGCAAAGCACCAAAAATAATAATAAATATTTATATTGCATGATTATTGTATGATGTGATGAGTGTGTCTAGCATGATTCTTGTATGATGAGATGGGTGTGTCTAACATGATTCTTACATGATGAGATCAATGTGTCTGACATGATTATTATATGATGAGATGAATATGTCTCACATGATTATTGTATGATGAGATGAGTGTGTTTGATATGATTATTGTATGATGAGATGCATGTGTCTGGCATGATTATTGTATGATGAGATGAGTGTGTCTGACATGATTATTGTATGATGAAATGAGTGTGTCTAGCATGATTATTGTATGATGAGATGGGTGTGATTGGGATGATTATTGTATGATGAGATGAGTGTGTCTAACATGATTATTGTATGATGAGATGGTTGTGTATAGTATGATTAATGTATGTTGTGAAGATTAAGTCTAGTATAATTATTACATGATAATATGATTATTCTTATGTGTAGAAACACATTTATGTATGTTTTATGAATGATTTATTACATGTTAGATCATTCTATGTGTTTGTGTTTTTGTTTGTATTTGTACGATGATCATATAACTTGTGTTGTTATACGGGAGCTCAGATAGAAATGCATATGATTCTGGAGTCCATGATTGATGAGAGAGGGGATTGACGATGTGAGTTTTATTTAAATTTTATTTAATGAAAATTTATAATGATGTTTTTTATAAATTTATGTGAGTAATGTATAAATGGAAATCGACCATTTTCTTAATAAATAAAATGAAAACTTTTTGTCTGACACTACGAGAAGGGATGTTACATTCACCATCTTTTGATTGTGTTTTTAGCCACTATTTATTTTTGAACTCATTTTAATGCTTATATAAACTATTCTACCAAAAAAGCAACCAAAATGACACTTTATAAAAGACAAAAAAATTGTTGGTTCTCAAGGTATTCATCAAAGGTTTGCATTAAGTAATGTGAGAAAGGGAAAAATATAGGAAACTAATATAAAAATGAAAAGTTGATTTAAGAGTTGTCATCAAAACTCAACCAGTTTTTTTTGGTGTATGAGAAACTTAGATTGTTATTATCATGAGTTGGTATGCAATTTTTATAAAAAAAATTGTTTGAGAAGGTTTGCACGAAAAGCTTTGCCGTTTTTTCCAAAAAAATTGCATGTTGAGTAATAATATTGTGTTGAGCATTCATAGATATAAGCCTTGAGATGACGAACTAGTTTAAATTTAGTGTGTACTTTGACTTAAATGTTATACTCTTGTTCGTGGATGTGCTTTTGCTAGAAGAGATGATTTCCCTTGTTTCATGATCAGAGTCTAATTCTAAAGAAGGAAGGAAGTGGAGTAATTTGGCATAAGTATAATCAACTTTGTGTGTTGCACCTTTGAAGAGAGGTTATCGTTGATTTTTTTTTGTAATGATATTCTTAATGTATGTGTGGTAGGGTTTGATTTGGTAAAGTCAATATATGGATATATTCTACTTTGACTATCGATGATTATCCAACAACAATGACATGAAAGTGATTGGAAGTAAGTATGAGGTAAAAGATAATTATGACTAATAACAAAGAAAGATTGTTGTCGCCAATAAATTTATACAAGTCATCGTGGCAAGAGTGGTTCAAAAAATATCTATTGACAATATGTCAAATGTTTGTTCCAAAACATGAATAAAGAAAAATGATGATGTTAAAACTTTATTTTAAAGTTTATATATATATATATATATATATACTTTTTCGTGATGAAAGTACATGTTAATTTTCAAGGGGTTAAATTATGTTAAGTTTATTATGTTTTTTTATTTAAATTTTATTTATAGGTGTACTTTCATTAAAAAATATTATTTTTCTATTGTATGTGAGACTAATAACCATTACAATTCAAAGAAAAAATAAAATAAAAATAAGAATTAACAAGAAAATTATCAAGACTAATGTACCCTTCTTCCTTGATGAAAAGTATATATGCATTTAATCAAAGTATGCTATTTGTATATTTTATATTAGGGTTAAATATGTTTTTTGTTCCTTAAATTTCAATAAAAATTGGAATTAGTTCCTCTTCAAAACTTTGAACTAATTTAGTCCCCAAACTTTAGAAATGTGTGAATTTAGTCCTTTTAACCAAATTTTGTTAACTTTATTTGATGTTTCAAACACATTTCTTAGTTAACGTTGAAGCAAAAATGTGTCAAAAGATGTAAACAACTCAGATACTATCATGAAACGCATTTGAAACATCAAATAAACCTAACAAAATTTAGTTAAAAAGACTAAAGTTACACATTTCTAAAGTTTGGGAACTAAATTATGTCAAAGTTTTAAAGAGAGACTAATTCCAACTTAAAGTTAAGGGACCAAAAATATATTTTACGATGACAACATCCTTAGTTCAATATTATCAATTTTTATAATGCTTATTTATAGTTCAACAATGTATTTGATATTGTTGATTTTTTTTAATTTTGTAGGTGGTCTTATAGAGTATAAAGTTACTAAAATGATTTTTTTTAATTCATATATGACTATAGTTTTATTTTAAAAATTGTAGCCTAGGTTACAGTTGGAAATCTAAGCTTAATTTTTTTTACGTATCTTAATATACTACGGTTTATTAATATAAATTTAACATACAAATAATAGTTATCATATCCTTCATTTCACATATAAAAATAAAGGAATATTTTAAAAACTATGTATATTAACTTGATCAACTTAAAAAAAATATGATTTGTTGTTGAATTAATTAATAGAATTATGAAAAAGCAAAGAGAAATTATTAGTGACATTTTAAGGAAGTGTACCTAAATCATGCCAAACATGGCCTTCTCGCCCACAAGGACACACCTTTTCCTGCAATTTTTCATTTTCCCTTTCTCTCCATTAAATGTTTATGGGCCACGCAGGATCTGCATGTCAAATGCCATTTATTACCCTCATCTTTATATCATACCCGTTACATGTCCATATCATTATTTAAGTTTTTTATTCGAAATTCACATATTTTTAAGTAGCCATTGTGAGAGATATTGCTCTCACATTCTAGTTATAATTTATATAGCAGAATAATTCCCATTTACAAATTCAACTTTTAAAAGAAAATACAGTGGTATTCAATTGCGTGTTTAAAAGACTAAAACATCATCTTCTATTTAAAATCACATAAATTTCAGTGGATTATTTGGTTTATTGGGTTTCATAGAACTTATTTTATTTGTATATGAACATTTATATGAGATTTTTTGTTTTTGTCCAAACTTTTCTTAATCTCAATGAGATATCTCAAAATAAATTGTAATTCTTGAATAAACTTGGTTCATGAGATCGGATTAGATTTAGTTAAAATATAGAATTTTTTATTGAGTTAAAAATAACTTGACATATTTAACGCATGAGTCAAATAATATTATATATATATATATATATATATATATATATATATATATATATATATATATATATATATATATATCACTAGTACAATCAGGGGAAACGATAGCGGTTATTTTTGGCTATAGGCAGCGGTTTTTGAACCGAGGCATATTCAGGCGAGGTAAAAAGTCAAATACTTTTGGTCTCGGTTGTCAACCGAGGCATATAGTTCCACTCTACGGCCTCGGTTCAGCCCCAACCGAAGCATTAAGTTTTTGGTTTTTTTAATTTATTTTTTTCGTAGGAGATACTGCCTCGGGTCCCTTCAACCGAGGCATAAAGTTGCACTCTACTGCTTCGGTTCGGGCTACAACCGAGGCAGTAGATTCTTATTTTTTTTTTGTTCTCTCCGCGACACATTCTGCTTCGGTTTTGACCATAACCGAGGCAGTAATTGGGCTTTTGACTTCGGTTTTTACCAGAACCGAGGCATATAAGTACGTTTTTTTTTAAAGTGGTATCTGTTTCTGCAACATTCCCAATCACAGAAACAGACCTGCATATCTTTTTATAACCAGAACAGTCCAGAATATTACACAAACGTATATTTTAAATGAAATTCATATTAAAAATAAAATATATTGATTGGAATCATAAATCAAATTCTTAGAAGCATAAATCAATCCAATGTAATCATAAATCAAGTTTCAAGCATAAATCAATGCAATGTACATGTTGAATTTATAGTAACGTAGAAAAGCATAAAACAACTTAGAAACATAAACTTAAAACTTAGTATATCCTAATATCTACTACATACTATTATATAAATGAATTACATATCTAGCAAGTGTTTTCCTCACAAGTTGGATTGACTTCTCTGTAATTGAAGCAGTCCTATTAAATCTCTGCATAAAGTACAATGGTTTCAATTAGTGTATATGAAACCCAAATATAGAGAACATAAAATTCAAACCTAAATATTACCGTTTCCCATCCAGTGGTGTAATGTGCACGAATGATGGTCATCATCCAAAACATAACGTAGTAACCACATTCATATGATCACATTTGTCTATTACACTACAATATATCATCATAATTATAAAATGTTAAGTAACATCATTTGAATGGAAGCAAATGTAACAAAGTATGGACTAAAATACCAAACCTTAAGAGAAACCCATGCAAGCTTTTTAGCTGTAGCAGTAGATCTCCCAGATAACATCATATGGAGATAGTAAATAATTTTTGTATTGAATCTTAAACGGGAAACTAAGGCTAATTAACAATAACAAACAAAATATTCAATCATATCATGAGATTTTAAGAATATATATCCCTATTAAATCAAATTTAACAATAATAAACCATTCTACAATAACAAGAATAATCTACACTAACATAACATATACAAATAATTCAGTAATAATTCACTTACGTCTCATTTTTCTTTCGCAATTTTCTATTCTTTCTTTAGTTTTGATCACTTTAAAACAACCAATGAATTAATTTGATTAATTACTTATTTTTCATGCCTAATTTTCTATATCAGTACCACAAATAACATGCCTAATTTTCTATACCAATACCACAATGTACACAAACAATGAAGATGGAGAAACTTTTAGAATCAATTACCTGGGAGCGTGGCAGCAAGTTGGCGAGAATGAAAGCCGCGACTGGAACGGAAGCACCGGCGATAGAGATGGAAGCACTGGCGACGGAGATGGAAGCAAACGCAGAAGCCACACAACAAAAGTGAGACGCGGCGGAGATGGAAGGAAAGCACACGCGAGAGGCCACCGACAATGGAGGAGACGCGAGAGGCGACGACGTTGAACCGAGAGGCGATGACGTTGAACGAAGGAGCAAATGCGAGGGTGAGAGGGGTGAAACCTTACTTGGTTTTTGGTTCTGTAACGGCGCGCTGAGGGAAGAAGATGAAGGCGGTTCGTTTTCGCGAAAAATTTAAACACCTTACTGCCTCGGTTGCTCACTAAACCGAGGCATAAAGGCCTTACCACCTCGGTTTTTATATAACCGGTGCATATACATCGGCTGAAGGTACTGAAGCGTTAGAGATTGCAGAGGCGTTGGCAGGTCTGAGGCAAGATATATGCCTCGGTTATTCTCAAAACCGAGTTCGAAGGTGTGTTTAGGCTTCGGTTTTGATACAACCAGTGCATAAACAACAGATTAATAAACTGAAACGTCAAAGGTTGCAGGGGTGTGGCAGTTCTGAAGCAACATATATGCCTCGGTTATTGGGAAAATCGAGTTTGAAGATGTTTTTAGGCCTCGGTTCGCTTGGGAACCGAGTTAATAACTCTTGGCAGGTGATGGCAGGTGATGGCAGGGTAGGTGGCAGGTCTTAGCGCAGAGATATATGCCTCGGTTCTGCTCAGAACCGAGTAAGTATCGAGCTTTAGGCATCGGGTGTTGGGCAACCGAGGCATATACGTTACCTTTATTTACGATTCTGCCACCGCGTTTTTATATGCTTCGGTTTGGCTTAAACCGAGGCGTATGTGGCGTTTTCAAATCCCCAATTTTTACTAGTATATATATATATATATATATATATATATATATATATATATATATATATATATATATATATATATATATATATATATATATATATATTATCACCACCTATCAAGACAAGGGTTAAATTGATATTCCAAAAGAAGGGTTAAATTGATGTTCCAAATATACTTTTAGAATTAATGGACTCAATTCTTTTTTTTGTAATTTTTAATCAAGAAAATGTACAAATAGAAAGTACGAAATACAATTAGAAAAAAAAGTAATGTAATTGAAAAATAAAGGAAATAAAAGTAAAAATATTGACAATTATTCAATTATACTCAAATCTACGTTTAGTTTCACTCAACTTATTTTGTGAGATCATTCTATTATCTTGTATATTTGATTACGATCACAATTTACATGCGAAATATGAAATCACTGAAAATGTATAAAATAAATCTTGAAATATATCAACAATAGAGATGTATTACATCAAACACCAGTAAGAGAGTTCAAACCAAAATATAAAAATATTAAGGAAAGATGTCACTTGAAATGGTGAATATTCCAATTATTAAAGGTAAAAAAATATATACAATATTTTCACCAAATGACTTCCATTTAAAACTCTAAGCAAAATCTTTTTGTTAAATGTAATTTCTATGTTTTTTGAAAAGTTCTTGAAAATTAAAAATGATTTTGATTGATTCCTTTTGAAAAGTACAAATTGAAAAAGAGTTAAACTCTTGAAAGAAAATATTTGAATAGAATTTGAAAACTTTTTCGTAAATAAGTATCTAGACATTTTTGTTGGGTTAAATCGTGTACAAATAGTATTGAACACTTTAGTATTTTTAGAGGTGTTTGGAAAGCTTTTTAAAACGAAAGCAAGAAAAAACACTTATATTTATATAGGTTTATTATAAATTGAGTTACATCTAATTCTTACTTAAGCATTCTTAAGGGATTTCACTAATCTTTCAAATATTATAAACGAGTTTGATCACTCATGGTTTTACAAACTAACCAAACTGGTTAGATGAGTTTCACCACTTCTAGTATAACATTATTCCAACTGATTAAAATGTTTAACTTCACTAAATTAAACTAACAAGTGTTTTAATTCATTTCTGAATTAAAAAAATAAAGTGTTTTTGAAATACAAATATAAAATATTACTCTCGTAGAGAGAATATAAAAAAAATCAATATAAGCAAGTTCTGAAAACTTGAAAAAAAATGTTTTTTTCAAAGAAAAAGTCTAGACAATGTGTGCTTGAGAGAAAAATAGCAACATAAGCATAAGCAAATAATAATTATTGTTCTTGTCTTCTCTTGATGTAGTCTTTTTTATATAGACCTCACTAAAAAGACCTGTTACTCAGAACATTGACTTTTGTGTAGGGATGTAAGCTTTTAGTACGAGGTTAGATGCTATGTTGCATCTTGTAGAAACAATTGTCCTTATACGAAAGAGACAAATAAAATACATAAAGAAAATATTTCCAAAATATCTTTCTATCTTTTAACATTCTTCTGATTTGATGCAAACTTTTGAATAAAGATTTGTATTGAATTGATCTGCGTGGAAAAAGACAACACAACACAACACACCCGACAAAGGAGTACTAATGCATACGCATTAAAAACATTGTACGTTCTTAAACGTTTAGACATTGTACGTGAATCAGTGTATGTATAATCTGTTTAAGTAACATTTAACATTTAGGATATCTTTTATATATAATGTTTAGCGTTTTTATCCTAAATGTTTTATTTGATAAAAACTATTTTGTTAAACTCTCTCGTTAAACTTCAAAAGAAGGTTTGCTTCAACAATTTTTTCTTAACACAAATAACTCTTTATATAATTCTTCTAAAAAGTCTAATAAATTTTTGTAAAATATAATTGATTATATCAAAATCTAATTGATTATTTAAGTGATAATCAACTATTCACAATTATTTTATTTAAAACAATTTCTAAACGATCAAATTACTACGATAATATTTAAGTAAATATTTAAGATAACAGGTTATGCCATGAAGTAACCAATTAACACTCCATCATTTTTTTTTGGAATTCATAATATAACAAATAATTAATTAATATTCTTGAAACCTTTTTTGAAAGTTTTTTCGAAAAAAAATAAAGTGTTATTTGAAAGCTTAGAATGAATATAATTTAGACTTCATAATATAACATCATAATTAATTAATATTCTTGAAACATTTTTTAAAATTTTTTTCGAAAAAAAATTATAGTTTTATTTTAAAGATTAGAATGAATCTAAAGCACAAATTGATGTCAACTTAATTAAATGTACGACACACAAAAATAAATGGTAGTAATATACATTACAAGGTTTATCATTAAATGTAAAACTAAGATAGTAAGTAACACATACACATAAACATGCAAACAAAATTATTTCTCTAAATTTGCGAATTAGTGTGATGAACAATAACAATAATCATGAAAGAAAACATTAACGTTTTTAACTTGAAAACTCTCTTAACTTGGAAGTAAAAACTTATAGATTCAAGTCAACCAATCAAACTCTACTAATATTAAAAATGGATACAAAATACTCAAATGAAAAATAAAAACAAATGTCTATAACTCACTAATACATCAAAGTAATAATGTTCTTAAATATGAAGAATAAATAAAGAAAAATCTAAAATAAAAAAGTAATGTAAAACTAATTTCTTTAACCAACAACCTCCATTGATGATCCCAACCGTTAAAATGAAGAATTATATTCATTGTCAATCTGCTGTAAAAAAATTTGCTTGGTCCAACGATGAACAAATTCAGAATTGTAATTTTATTGAGACAGTATATCGACCAATTTTTTCTTCCTTTTCTTTGTTTCAAAGGTTGCAAAAACAGTACATGCTTTTGACCTACAAAATCTATCTCCACTTAAGTTCAGTGAGACAAAATGTGTTTTATGAGTTTAGACTTTTTAGATACACAAGAGTCCAACCCAACAGTCATTATCTTAGTATCATCAAAATATAAAACATCAATCATTCTCTAAGATAATTTTGAACAAATTTTCTTTGAAAGATTGATTTTTTATCTTTTCAATAGTGTTAATTATGTTAAATTTATAATTAATGTAGAATATAAATCAGTCTCCCTTGACCAAATTTGTATTGAAAGATTAATTTTTCTATCATAGTAGTCAATTATGTTAAGTTCATAATTGATTATATAATCAATATCTCAAATAATAATTGATTATACTGACATAAAGTGGTTCAATAGAAAATAATCAATTATTTTAAACAATAATTAATTATGTTAGGAAATATAATAAGATACACTTTCCAAATAGTTTATTACGATTAATAATAATTAATTATACTTATTTAAAATGGTTCTAAGTTACACTGAGAATATAATAACTAGTTATATTAAAAGTAATTGATTAATTATATCTTTTAGTAACCATAAAAATATTTCAATAAGGTAGTATTTTATAATAAGAACACCTTTCAAGAATATTTTTTTTGGAGTATTATATATTACATCTTGTTTGAAAAGAAAGTGTTCAAGATTCATCAAAAGAAATGCTCATACTATATATTTTTCTTTGTAAATCTGTCATATTTCAAGAGATATTTTTCTTTTCTGTATTGATTGGTAACTTTGCACTTGTGTGGGTGTATTTGATGTAGATAATTAAGTGTTTTTATTACATCAGTAAATCTTCCTGAAGGGTATTTTAAAAAATGGATTGTATTTATTTTTCCAGTTACATAGAAGTTTTTGTAATTGAATAATTCAATAATTTTAACAAAAGGTCTAGCTAAATTGTTTGGATGAATTAGATGTAGATTAAAATAGAATCAAACAACTAAGAAATTTTATATATCTTTTCTTTTCTTTCTCATCTTGTTCATATTATTATAAATTCTTTTAATATTTTATAATAATTATTCACTGCATTGAATTATTATGTTCAACACAATTTTAAAAAGAAATCTATTGAATATTAGAGATCTTTTCTTAAAATAATTTACTCCTATTATATATGTTTTTTACCACTCTTTGTTCTTTGTTTTAAAATTATCATGTAGAAACATTATGTAAGATTTATGTTTTTGATATTATAACCAAAATATATAGACAACACAAAAATATGAGATGATGCAAACACCATCTTAAATTGCACAAGACAGTTGTATTTTTTGAATGTTTATTTGCCAAAAAAGTGAAATAAAACAACAAATGGGTAACAAACTAAGAAAGTGAAATAATGTTGTTTTATTCTCTTATCAATAAAAATAATTTATAAATACAGAAATACTGGATGCTCTAACCCCTATAGTACTGTACAATTTATACAAAAAAAAAAAAATACATAAAACCAACAATTTAGATGAACTGGTAGTGTATATGCACTCTCAAAATTAGAGGTATTATTCTAAGAATATTCCAAAATGTTCTTATAAAGATATACTGATTGAGCAACACCTAGGTCTTGTTCACTTGAATGGATTTGGGGAAGAGTAATTGAGGGGATTTGAGATGATTTGAAGATAATTTTTTTTTTGTTTATTTGAGTGAATTTGGAGGTAAATAAGAGTATATTTAGAAGTAAATTTTTTTAATCTGTCACGTCAATCAAATCCTACATTAATTCTTACAAACTTTACTTCCAAATTCATTCTCACTTACCTCCAAATTCATTCAAATAATCAACAAAAAGAAATTATCTTCAAATCCCCTCAATTACTTTTCCCCAAATTCCTTCAAGTGAACAAGACCCTAACGTTGTAATCTTCTTGGCTGCCTATGACAATCTCCCTTTTGTATCGTTTTTTATTATCTTCTCATTCATTTATGTTCTTTCGATTTTTTTAGACTATATATTATATGTATTTAATGCCAATTCAATAAAAATCTCTTACCTCTTACCAAATGTGATGATAATGGGCCAAAGCATTCCTTTGACTTTTGTGAAGGCTCAATTGTTCTTAATCAAGTTTTAGTAATAAGATAATGTGTTTAGTCGTTAATCATTCTCTGATTCATCATTACCATAGTTTGTTAGTTCATATTTGCATGAGGTTGTTGAGAGTATTTGTTTTCATATACGGATTGCAAAGATGTGAGAGTTCATGCACCATGAATGTTCTTTCGAAGCTGGGAGGTCGCAAAGATTCTCTTTATATCAAGAAGGTATAATTAGTATAACTTTGTTAAATTTATCAACAAATATTACTGACAAATTTTTATTATTGATGAACTTTTGATTCGTAAAATTTGTTGATATTTATATATCTTAAAATCCCTCAACAAAATTTTAATCATAAAAGGCGGTGTATACAAATTGATAAATACGTACGTATTTAAGTTTGCGATTAAGGATTCGATATTTTATAGTTAATATAAACAAACACAAAAGTTTTTATTTTCTGAACTTCATAAAGATATCTTTGAACACAGTAATTCATTTTTATTAATTTTTCAAATTATTCATAACTCCAAATGTATTTGGCAAATAACCTATTTTCCTTAAGTACTCACAAATAGGACACTCAATTATTTTTGCTTCAATATAATAAAAGTAGTTTTGTAAACAATAATGCAATAGTTACCAATCAATTTTAAACAAATTCAAATAATTTTTCTAAGTCTGAAATAGCCAAAAGAATTATATAAAAACGAATATATAAGTTGTGGATACCCTTGTCGTTTTGTGATGGTTTTCCGTAAGGATTATGTTGTTTGATTAAAAGGGGCACATAAGAGAAAGAAGTGGTAAGCTACCATGTGATAGCACTTCATCACTCAAATTATGGACCCCACCTTCCCTCTTCTCCACGCCATTATTCATTCTCATCACCACACACGTGCTCAATCTCTTCACCACTTCAAATATCACTTATTGTAAAAAATCATGTTGTTCAATTATTATTTACTAAGTATTTTTCATCAAAAAACAATCCTATGATTATAACAAGTGAGAAGAGTTCAATTCGAAAACATTATTATCCAAATCAATGATTTTCGTTTGTCTTATGTAGCAGTTATCTTGTCGGGTTTTGTTAAGATTGTTGTACAAATCCAATTTTGCAACTATTTTTCATGTCATAAAACAGTTTCCTTAAAATGACAACAAAAAAGAGCGAATTCCATAGCGTAATAGGAATCTAGCTTCATTACACATTTTATTGTGTGGTAATTAATGGAAAGACAGAGATAGGGTTTAGGGATATGTCTACTTCCACATACATTATACTATATATTATTACAAAGCAACCTATGAATATATACGTGGCTGAGTTTAAACCACCCATATAATTTGACATGCCATTTCCATTAATTCAGTCAACCATTGTTTACTCTGAAATTTATTGCACTAAGTTAATCTTGCTATAATTTTTTTATAATGACGTTAATCAGTGAAGAACTAAAAGACATATAATAGGAGTATTCGTGTGGCAATGTAAATGTTTAAACAACTATAGTAGCTCCCATCTATTGCATTGCTCAAGTAGGCTCTATAATACTAGTAGAATATTTTATATATGTGTTTACTTACAAAAAGAAAATTCTTAAAATACCAATATGTTTTAGTATATTATGTCAATGTTATTTGAATTGTTAACATTTTCCTTGGTATATATAATTTTTTTAAAAGATAAAATTATTTATTTGGTTTTATAACATTACTTTATCCTGTTAAATATATTTTTAATTCTTAAACTTTTAAAGTGAAATTAAAATTTATTTTTATTTTAATTATTATACAATTTGATCACATATTTTAAAAATAAATAATTGTAACTTTTCTAATTTAATTAAGTAAATTTTTTTTGACGTAATATTATACAACATTTTAATTTAAATATCAGTATGAAATATTATCTAAAAAATACAAAAAAATTAATATTATTAAATTAAAATTACTATAAATATTATTGAATTAAAATTATTATATAAATTTATTTTAAAAATTTAAAGACTAAAAAAGACACAAGAACAAATTAAAATCTCGTATTATATATATATATATATAATCTCGTATTATATATATATATATATATATATATATATATATATATATATATATATATGATTTGATAGGAAAGTTTTGTTTATTTATATATTTATTTGGGTAGTTGGGAGTTTCATTTATGATCTGAATTTTTTTTTATACGTTGAATATATTTATTTATTTATTTATTCCCAGGTTCTGTGAAAATTGGACGTCCATAATTTGTAGGGTATGGTGATGCTAGTCCATATTGGTGTCCAGCGGGGATGGGCATGTAGATGTAGCTGTAGCTGTAAATGGCCCAGCGATTAGGACAATTGACTCCCATATTTGTCATCATTGCCTTCAGATAAAACCCAAGTAAACTCTTCTCCCACTTTTTACTTTAATTAACACATCTTCTACTTAACAGTTATTATACACTAATTAATAACTTCTCTTCATCTTTATTCTTCTTCAAACTTCATTCATCCAACAATAATCATATTTTTTTAATTAGGATTCATGCTAATGTCCCAAAATATAGCATATAACTATATAATAGTCATCACATAATTAATATGGTAGATTAATTAACAAGATGGATAAGGAGTATTAAGTCATTCTTACAATCATCAAAGAAAACTATAGCTCTAACTTTATATACAACATGTACTAGTATCAAAACTATGTACAATACTGGTGTATCTAAAAGTCCACCAAGAAACTATAAGTACTCTAAAGAGACAGTCTAAAAAAACATATACATCAGAAGCCTCTCTGCCTAATGTTTGTTCGACGAACACGTCATCTTGCTCTACTCACATCCACCAGATGATCATCACTAAAGAAAATACACATAGAACAAACAACAAAGAAACATGCAAGAAGGGTAAGCTAGTTGAAAAAGAATCATTCATACTAAAGTAAACACAATATACAAGTTCAAGCACATCATAGATTTACCATCTAGTATAACTGTTGAGCTATGAATTATTCTGCACCTGTGTGGTGGAACAACTGACCCACTCAAAGCTACCACACAGGGTTAGTCCTTAAAACGCCCTTTGCCACCATGAAGAAAGGCCCTAGGCTAGGACCTCCTGCCCTTCTCACGACATGATTCATCATTCTCTAATTGAGCACAGATGATTATTAGAGGTTCATGATAACCATCATATCGGCTTCTTACAATTTATACTAGTCTCCCATAAATCACCAATAAGATATTCCTCCTTGGAACTCTTCCACAACTTTGAAAACCATACCTTGAAACCACATACTATCTCTTATAAATCTTAATTCATAACTTTGATACTCATATAAACTCATACATAATCCCCAAATGAATCAAAGCATAATTCTAATCAATTAAGAACAAATAAATGAAAAAGTAAAACAACACCTGGACTAGTCGCTAAGCGACCACAAAGTTCTCTCGCTCAGGAATCAGCTCGTTGTGCGAATACACAGACAGTGTCCCCTAGACCTCGACCTCTCGCTCAGTGACCCTACTTGCTAGGCGAGATCATAAACAGTGGTTCAAACCCCTCAACTACTCGCCCAATGACCCAACTTGCTAGGCGAATAAGAAGACAGAGGTATAGACCTTTACCTTCTTGCTAAGCGACTTCACTCGCTTAGCGAGTCTGCATAATTATGCAGCACGAATTATGCAGAATTTCACCCCAAACCAAACTTGACCAAAAGGAAATATTTTTTCCAACTTCTAACCCTCATAGATTGTGTTATACCATCCATTTGACTTAACCAATTGTACCTAGACAATCCTAAACTCAATTCTAAAGTGTTTACTACCAAGGTTAGATTTAAAATCTACCAAACCTTAAGTTATGGACCGAAATTGAATTCTATCATTTTTAGTTCATAAATGTGCAACTTGAGGGTCAAAACAAGTCACAATTGACTTCATTGCAGACCCCAACCACTCAGATTTCCCCCAGAACACTCCTATTAAAATTTCACTACTCAAGTTCTCATATTTACACCTAAAACTCTTCCAATCATCACCAAACTACAACTACCATCTTTCCAACCAGATTTCTCTCTGTTGTAACCAATTTAAGCAATCATCCTTCACTAATCCAACCACACACACAAGTCAATAATCACCTTTAACCAAAGTTCATATAATCATTTGCATTCAATCAATCATGAATACTAAAACAACACACAAATCAAGCATCAAAGTTAACGTACATTGAATTTCCATACTATCACATACCAACACATACTTTGTAACTCAATTTAAAAGAAAACACCAGCTTCCCTTACCTCTAACTCAACTGCCCAAACTCAAAATGCCCCACAGATTGCTTGTAACGCAAGGAATTTCTGAAAACACCTACAAATCACTGATTGGTGATTAGAAACCAACCTTAGAACCTCAACGGAACAAAGAAACAAAGAAGAAAGCTTCTTGACCATGCAAAACAGAATCACCTTACAAGATCAAGAACCCTAGAATACCAAATAAAAGGGTTTTTTTACTTACTTGCTCTAAACAGTGAATTGATCGGTTGAAGTTGTAGACCTAGTGATCGCCTAGGTACCTCCTGATTGTCAAACAGATGATCAAGGAATTAAAATGCTTACATAGATGGTAGAGAGGTTAAGAGAACATTGTTTTAGATAGATAGAAGGTGATTTAGATAATGAGACGAGTTTAGAAAATTCTATTTATATTATAATATTATTTTATAATAAAATACGCGATCTCATTTTTTTAATACACCTATCAACTCTAATACAATATTTTCTAGGTTCTTACATTCACCATATAAAGACTCATATATGAAAATTGACCCTCATTAAAAGAATATGTTTATTTACTCATTTCTTTATTTATTGGATATTTATTAAAAAATTATTTGTAAATTTTATATTCATACACATATGTATTCATTTTTTTTCGTGATGAAATAAAAATTATGGCATAATTTTTATAGCTATGGCATAATTTTTATAGCTAACAGAGTTCATAAATATTTACAAAAACTTAAATAAAATATTAAAATGAATTATAATGATAAATAGTAAAATTGGTAAAAAAAGAATTATATATATATATATATATATATATATATATATTAAATGAATTATTACAAAACGATTATAATAGTGGATTAAAAAAATATTTATACAAAAGTTAAAAGATAAAATAATAAAAT
Organism: Vigna umbellata; assembly: GCF_029865625.1. NCBI lineage: Eukaryota > Viridiplantae > Streptophyta > Magnoliopsida > Fabales > Fabaceae > Vigna > Vigna umbellata. The sequence continues at coordinate 28,461,461 of NC_142170.1, read as the reverse complement.
GAAATATATTATTAAAGAGTAAAAGTGTCCAAAAGTTATATATACAAAAACAATGTTATAACAGTGAATTATTTTTATATATAGTTATAGATATTATATATAGTTATATATATATATATATATATATATATATATATATATATATATATATATATATATATTAAAAAATTATTTAAAATATAATTTTAAAAAGTAACTTTAAAGCACCATTAAAAAAAATTTGCATACTGAAATGTTATTGAAAATAAATTTAGTTTCTCTAAAATAATTAAATGAGTTGCACTAAAATTTAAATTTTTAAAATTTAAGGTTTTTAAAAGTACCTTAAATTTCATAAACGTAAATAAAAAATGTAAATATAAAAAGTTAAATTCTAAACTATTTTACACTAATTAATATTTTTCACTCATAATTTTATTTGGATCACCTAATTTTTTAACATTCAAATAATTATTTTAATAATTAGTAGTGCATAGGAACATCCCATATACATAATATATATATTCACCACATCATTAAATGGATATAGATATTCATCTATGATTATACATTAAAAAAATCATTTATTATATATTCATGTGGGTATATACAGATATTTTTTACATCATGGAGGTTGGTCTATTAGGTGTGATAATACCGTAAAGTATGAGTTTTTGTACGTTAATTTTCTAAATTTTCGTTCGGAAATGTTTAACTATCCATACACTGAAAATTTCGGTGACAAGAAAAGAAAGGTTATCTTTAATATAATTGAAATTTGACTGGGAAAGCAAAACCAGTAACTGAGTTCTTTTTTTTTTTATAATGCATGCAACCAAACTGGTCTTTAGAATATTGGCGAAGTCAAAGTGAAACACTTAAATGCCGACAATAAAGAAGAAGGTGAAACTCTTGAACAAGTCCTCAGAATAGTATTGGTAAAGTGCTTTTAGTTGCCATAGTTATGATATATATATATATATATCGTATATACTCAATTTTGGTTAAAGTTTCATGCTGTGAAAATAGGTCAATTTTGGTTTCAAAGTTTCATCTTGTGAAATTAATATATGATATCAAAATCCTCTCAAAATATCAGGTTTTCTTTTTTCAATAAACTTAATTAAATTATTTCGCAATCCACGTAAAGAAACTATTTTTTAAATTAGTCATGTTCACTTTTTTCTCTTTTTTTAAAAGGAAAAATATTTTTTAACAATTTTTTTACAACTATTTTACAATCTCATATAATGGTATAATGGTTTGTGATTGATCCGTTTCAAATATTTTTTTGAAAAAAAATTTAAAAAAATTAATAAAATAGTGAGATAATCTATTGTTAAAATATTATTATAAAAAGTTATTAACATATTAGAGTCCTTCTAAAAATTAGGAATATCTATGTTGTATAACAAATAGATGATAATGGGTTGAATGAAATACATAGTATTTATTCATTATCTAACTTGTAACAAAAATAATTATTTATTATTCGTTTTGTTAGTAATTGGATATCTGTTTAAAAAACCTCACATATAAATATTTAAAAGAAATATGATTTATAAAATTTTAAAATAAAATTAAAAAATGTAATTTTAATTAAATTAAATATAAATTAAAATTTAATTTTAATCACATTTAATCTAATAAAATATAAATTAATTTTAATTTTAATTAAATTTAACTTAATAAAATATAAATTAAATTTTATTTTAATTTAATATTTTTATAAATAATGAAAAATAGTATAATACTTGACTTATTTATAAATTAATGTTAAAATACTTGTTACATGCGGATAATAGATTTGCACAAATATCAATTATTTGTTACATATTTTATTTATAAATATCTATTAGTATAATATTTTTTGTGATTCTTAATTACTTACTATGAGTTAATATTCGACCATGACCTAACTACTAAAACTATTGTTATAATTAATGGCTATCTAAGACATATAGAAACTTCAACGTGTTGTTGTGTTCTGTATATTGAGAAAAGAAACTAAGATGTTGTCGAATGGCAACAACATCACGACTCATGTTCATAGATGATTCTTGGAATTGGAAGTTATTTGAATGCAGGTGTAGTAGTTATAATCATGCATTGAATACGATAGAAGAACTAAAGAGTAAGTGTTTTATTTATTGTTACACTTTATATTTTGCTTTAAGTAATTTCAATGCTCTGTTTTCCCTAGGACATAGGTGTGCTCTAAATTCTAATTGACTTAGGTCTGCTTTAAATTGGAATCATATCGTTTTTTAGTTTAATGAAACTCAACTTTCTACCAATCAAAAAACTTTTTATATTGACATTTTACACTAATCCTTTTAAAACAAATAAAATCGAGACAGTTTTGTAATATTATAATGTTTTTATATTAATTCTAGAAAAAATTACATTATTAAAATAATTAATTTACAGTTTAGTTGTCCAGCAATAAATTTAAAAATGTTTATAAATTTTTTTAATACTATATTTTATAAATATGTTAATAGTATAAAAAATATAAATATGTTTTTAGTTCTCTGTGTCACAAATTTTGATACGATTAAATTGTTTATTGATAATGTTTAACTTAAATGTCACTTTAAAAATGTAATTTATCATGTAAAAAAATTTAACATTTTAATATATATATATATATATATATATATATATATATATTTTTTTTTTTTCGTTTTTAAAGTTTAGAATTAAAACGTATCAAAGTTCAAGATATTGATAAATTTTAATTTTTCTTCCGAATTTAGGAATTACGCTAATAATTAACATATAGTTTTTTTAAAAGCAATATATGTAGTTAAAAGGAATTCAGTATTATATAAATATAGAAGACATCTTCATACGTACGTCACTTTGAAACCTTTTTCACTAAAACAATAGAATATCTTATTTGTAGCTAGGCTTTGTTGCTATTGATTCTTGAAACACTGTATTGGTCCTATTTGCACCGTGGTTTGCCTGGCCATTATTGTTTTTGTTATTAGCTATTTTTGGACACTCTTCCTCTTATAAACAAGTGCTGTGTGTGATTGCATTTCATTGTTAGTTATTGTGTGTACATTGTTAGCCCATGTGTTTGCCCTTTTGAGCTTATTGAAAGTCATTTTGATTGCGTTGTTAGTCATTATAAACATTGATATATCTTTACATGTCATTGTCAGATATTTTGTTTGCTTTCTACTAAGTAAATATGTAATATCTTCAATTATCCATGTTAGAAATAAATTATTGAGAGAATGGTATCATAATCCCACTTTTACTCATGGATAAAGTTTTAATCCCGATTAAAATTAACTTTGATCAATCATTTTAGATTTAATCATTCAAAAAGTCTTAATTTTTTAGTGATTTTTCTCAAATAGGTTTCTCATTTATTTTCTGTTTCAATTGAGTTTCTATTTTCAAAAAATTGAAGTAATTAGTGACATCCTCTTTATCAATGTTAGTACGAAACTAACGGCAAAGACCTAATTGCTTAAAATTTCAAAAATAAGAACTCAAATGAGACAAAAAATAAGTTAGAGACCTATTTGAGAAAGATCACCAGAAATAAGAACTTTCTGAATGATTAAACCTATATTTTAATAGAGGTCATGTTAGAAGTGAAAAAATTCTTACATCATGTTTCTAATAATAAATCAATATAATATTTCTCTTCATCCTTATGAAGCTAAGGATAATGTTAAAAATTCATTGAATGAAATTTTGTAGACACATATATTTCCTCATCTCTACCATAGTATTAGGATCTCTATTAGTTGTTAAAACTTTTAGAAATGATAATGATAATATAAAGAATCGTTATTGAATGCGAAGTACTTTCATAAAAAAAACCACATTTTTTTTACATGACTTTCATTTGAGTATTTCATCTTTCCTCACACTTTCAATTTCGCTTCTCCCTACCTTTTCATTTTCTTCTCACCTTGCATCTCACAGCTGCTACTACCACCAGTGGTAAACCTCCACGAGCCTTTGCTAGTCACAAACTACTACGTTCGAACCTCCTCCAATCGTGAAGAATTACTGGTCTCACTGGACACCACAAGTTTTTGTTGCATCTTGCTGTAAAACCCACACTGCGAGGCTCCTCCGTGAAGCTCTTCATATTGCGTTGCAAGGCTCCTCCGCAAAGCTCTCCGCACTGCATTGGAAAACCCTTACTACGAGTCTCTTCCTCACCTATGATTGGTACTTTACATTTATTTAAGGATTTGTTTACTTGATTTTGATTTATCTATACGACTTCACAAGCAAGTAAAGGGTTAACCCATGGAAAACTCATGTGTCTTTTAATACTTAGATGAATATGTTTTTCTACTCTACACTGGTAGGTTTGTCTTTGTTAATCTTGTCGTGATATGTAACACGTTATATCTTTTATCTATTTTTGGATGACTTTTAATAACAGTTCAAGAACAACCATCGTGGTTTGAGATTTTTAACGAAGATTATTTTAACCGTCATAATTTTTTTGGACTTTTGATAATGTCAAAATTTACAAAGATTTGAAAACCATTGTTGGAAGACTGTTTTAACTATCGTGGAAAGCCCATTCTACAGTCGTGTATGTATTCTTTGGAAATAGAAAACTACATTAACCATGTCTCAAGTGTGACCTTATTTACATTGTACTTTTGTTATCTAAATACTTTTCGTATCCAAAAACATAAGACATCAAATTTGAGTCTTTTTGTAAGTCATGTTAATGTTTTAGGTGTTGTAGAATCATTCATGACTTCTTATTTAAACCATGCCATACAAATCTTGGTATACTTCATTAACACTCACTTCTCTAATTGTCTTACATTATTCTTTTACATAATGGCTTTGTATGTTGATAAATATGGTACTCTTAATTATTTAATGCATACAAATGTGTCTACAAAATTTTACCATATATATACCTCATGGGCCTATTTTTATACAATGCCTGACATGTAATAAAAAGATTGATAAAGATGAATCTCTTCTTCCATATGCCAGTCACATTTGTATTCTTTTTTGTTTTTTCAAAAACAACATTTATGTGCTTTACTTTTTCATAAATTTCAACACTAGTTAAAGAAGTGAGAAAAATATCATCATCTTCGTGTCAATTAAAAGTTTTCCTAAATCTATAGTTTATGTGAAACCTTTACCAAAATATCTGATTTAAAATGTATATTATCTTCCTTTCATGTTTCATCTACTCATACAAAATATATATATATGCATGAAAAACACGGGAAAACACTAGAGGGGAGGTGAATAGTGTTTTTAAAACTTTTCGTAAATGAGATCTAATAGGTTTTCAAAAGATTAATAAATAAAAGATATATTCAGAGGATGATGTTTCAAAAGGGCTTTATGAAAGCTTTTGAAGAAGGAAAGCAATAAAACACATTTTTTATACTGATTCACTCAACCTGAGCTACATCTAGTTCTCTCTTAAGAACTCGTAAGGAGTTCCACTAATCTTTAACAAGATTACACAAGTTTTACCTCTCTAGGTTTACAATGAGTATTGTAACCACTCCTGGTTTACCTTGTCAATATGACTAGTCCGAGTTTAACCACTTTCATTTTACAAGTATTCTAACCACTTTTGATCTTAACCCTAGACGACACGTCTATACAAGTGTTTTAATTGTCTTCAGAATTTACAACATAAATAGTGTTATGAGCAAAGATACAAATTGATAATTCTCAACTACAAATAGAAACAATACAAGGAATCTGAGATTTGCTAAGGTTTTTCTCTTAAAAGAAATATACAACTTCAACTGATATATGAGCCTAATCAGCTTGTTTTAGCATTCACGAGCTTACTTTTCTATTCCTCTTGTCTTCTCTTCAAGCCTTCATCTATATATAGTTTTTCTTGAAAGATGACCGTTAGACAAGGAATGTGACTTCATAAGAGCAGGTAGCCTTTAGGTGGGAAGTCATACTTTAGTCTACTTTGTAGAGGTGCATAGTTTTATCATAGCCTTTTAACTTAAACAGAGCTTGTACAATGTGATAGAACAGAAGGCTTGAAGGGAAACATTCCGAGAATGTTCTTCATCTCCCACAACTTATTTTTCTTGGGTGTAGTGATTATGATCATATCTTTCTACTTTAGTGATATGCATGAATATGAAGAACAATGTATACAAACATTGAAACACTTTATCATACATGCATTAAATATTTTGAACATTGATAAGTGTTAGGCTGTATTATGTGTCCAAAACTTTTTATAACTTGTCATATCATTAATAAATGCATCGTTTGGTAAAGCACAACATTCATAATCATTAGATGGTATAAAACATTATATGCTTTTTCAAAGGCTATTTGTGAGAGTAGTGTTTAACGGTCATATGTTAGACGATGTATTCTTAAAATGCTTTGCTTGAGTTAATATTGTATTGAATAAAACTTTCTTTCAGCTTCAGTATTATAAAAGAGATTGACTTTCTTATTCATAAAACGCTAGCTTGTTTATTCATATCGTCTAGTAGATGGTTCATTTAAAATAAACACTTTCTTTTCTTAGACGTTGTTCATAAACTTAGTTCATCAGACAGTTCAGTCTTGAAAACGTTATTCATAGGCTTAATTTCATTTAAAACAAATGTTACAAAACATTTTTCTCTTAGACTTTATTTATTCTAAAACAACTTTTTCATATATAACACAATTTCGTTAATGTTTTTGTTAAACTTCAAAACCTGAGTTTGCTTAGACGGTCTAATCTGTAGACGATCTTGTGTTAACATTACAAATATACATACATACATACAGAAGGAAGGAGAATTGTCAGTTAAATCTAGAACTTTTTTAGTTCAATAATTTGGGAAGATTAATTACTTTTTAATTATTTATTAGTTTATTATTTTTAATTTACATGTTATATATTTCTTAAAATGTCGGTTAATTGCATTTTGTGTTGATCTTCAATTACAAATTTGATTATGAAAAATTTTGTCTTGTCTTTTCATTTTTTATTGTCTAAGGACCTCAGGAAAATGTTGTCAATACTTTTGCAAAATAAAAGAGATGTTAATTAAAATGCACGTATTAATCAACTATAAAAAGCAAATATTTTTAAATGAGATAATGTCATATATTTAATTTAAAAAAGTGATATTTACATGATGGTAAAAAACCGTAATGACAATCTCGCAAAAACATAAATATGGATTGAAGTATGATTAATGTAGCACACATAAATCATGAGTAGAGAAAAGAGTTGAAGAATTTATGAAATATGGTGACATAATGAAAATACTAGTGATTATGTAATAAGGATTAGGTATTTTTATGTAAATATTTGAATAAAAGAAGACTTGATATTACAAAAAATAGTAAGTGTCTCTTATGTGAAAGCTTTCTTAAAAATTACAAAATATAGTAAATTATTAGATTTGTCAAGTGCGTATCAATATAAAGAGGTTGTTGATTTTAACCATTCATAAACAATTGAGGGATATAATTTGATATGTTACACCTAAATCTTTTGTACAAACAATCTGTATGTATATATGTGATAACAATTGATTTTTCATATTTTTATATGTATATTTGTGTGAATAAATCAACTCCTTGATAGCTTTATTACCTTGTTTTCTCCCTAAGTTTAGTGTATTTTAGTTAGTATATGTTTGTTTTACCTCTAATATCTATTTTAAGTGTGTTAAATAAGAAAATAGGAAGCATTTTTGGTAGAGGGAAATAAGCAAGAACTTCATAGAGCATGTTTTGGACAAAAAAGAACAAATTTAGAGCAAATATATGCACTGAGCAACACCAAAATCGTGCCAAGCCCTGCAAAATCATAGAGAATCGATGTTGTAGAGGAGTCTGGCATTGAGCGGCACAAAAGTGGTGTTGAGTGCCACCTGGTCCACTACAAAAAAGAAGGGCATTACCGAAGGCCAGAAGCCCTCGGAAACAGCCCAAAACCGTCGGTAAAAGGTAATTACCGAAGGCTTATCGACGGCCAAAGAGCCCTCGGTAAATCCCTTGTCGCTAACATTTACTGAGGGCTTTAGCCCTTCGGTAATTACCGAGGGCCAAAAGCCTTCGGTAATTACCGAGGGCCAAAAGCCTTCGGTAATTTCCGAAGGGCGATTTTTCTGCTGTCCAGTAACCAATTATGGTGCAGTTTATAACCAGAATTGACATATGCAATATAACCAGAATAAAGAATTGACAAAAAGAAAGCTAAACAGATTCAAAACAGTTTTAAAACAGTAATAGAAAGAAAACAGAACCTAATTATGAACAAAATCCTAATTGAAAACTTGAAACAAAGCATGAAACTAATCAAGAGCTTAAAACAGAACAAGTAACTACAAAGGAATAGAAAATAATAGAAATAAGCAAAGAAAAGTGACCTAAAAGAAGTTCTAAAATATATTCAAAAACAGCAAAAGAACCTAAGCTAAAACAACATAAACCAGAAAATGAATGAACTTTAAAAGTGAAATCAAGATCATTTTCATGAAGAACCAATGCATCAAAGGTGGGACAAATATTATCAATGCAAACAGTAGGGGTATGGATACGTTCAATCTCAAATGGTGCTCTGAGAATCTTAGAATCAATAACTACTGCAGTGTTAACAACAGGCTCTAAAGGATCTATGCACAGGCAATCAAATGAGCTAAATTGCAAAGGAAACTCAAATAAGACAACTAGAATTTCAAGGTTAAACAACACCTGTGTTGGCTCTTCCTTAGTAATAACAACAGAATTCATAGTTAACTCAACACAGTCCATAAAGCTATCCTCAAAATTGTTGTCCAGACCAATGCACACATTATAAAAATCATCAGAAATATCAATGTGTTCTACAACACAAATTTCATCCAGCTTTTCAGTACAATCAGGTATAACAGCAAGAATATCTGGCAAGGGTTTCTCATGCATAAGATTATCAAAGCTAGTTTGTACCTCACCAAAACATATAGGAAGCTCAAATTTAAAATCAACATGTACTGGCTCCTCAAAAATAACCTCACTAGCATATATCAAATCAGCAGCTAAATGAACACCTACTGTGAAGCTATCATCAACTGGAATGATGTCAAAATCAGCACATAACTCTAAAACAGCATAAGGTATGTCAATATGTTCAATGGAAAATGCTGAATCTAAAATGTGAGTGTGTGTAGACATCCAAACAACAATATCAAGGATACAAAATATACCTATTACTGTTATCATTTTAAAGATAATTTATGTAGTTGTTCAAGTTTCAAACTACAATACTTTGAATAAAATGTACCAAGTAATTAAAAGAACTTATCCATTGATCTAGAATAAACAAAAAACATTCTCTAATTTATTTAACAGTTCAATTTTCTTCCAACTAAAGATTGAATCTTACTCTAGAAAAGAAGGGAATTTACATCTATAAAGGCACGTTGGAAATAACAGTATTCCAAAGGGTGCCCACATTGCTAACTTACATAAGAAAATAGCTATTTAGGAAACTAAGGCTAATATGGGTGTTGTCATTCTACGCTAAGAGATAACCATTTTTTGTGCAATACTTTTACATTGATTGGAAGAAACTATTCAGAAACTTGATATGTGCAGATTCTCATTCAATTCTCCCAAGAAATTAAATTCTCAAATCTGAATCATGCTTCTTTTGGTCTTATAATTAGTTGTTCATTGTGCTAAATTTCTTTGTAAGTTCATTTATGCTCTCTTCATACTTAGTTGCACCTTTTTTAGCTTAGTTCAGTTAGTTCAAAGTTCTTTGAGTCTTTTGTATTGTTAACCAGTCATTTGAATTCCTAAAACTCAGAATTGGTGATGAGGTTCTGTTAATTTTCTGCATAATTGAATGTTGCAAAAGTGACATTTTGAATTAGTGTCCATTAGCACCTCAAACAAGTTTGTGTTGATATTTAAATCTTGTTGAAATGGTTAAGTTCAAAGTATAACAACATTTGTAGAAGAATCAAAAGCTAGAGGTGCATAAGAGGAAATGATTTGGAAATTGAACTAGTTGTTCACTGAAACTGAAAATGCAAGGGAAGAAACACAAGACTAGAAGAATGAGGCTGCACAATTGAAGATGCAAGTTGCAGTCACTGAACTTGTTTTAGAAGATGCCCAAATAAAGATCAAAGCAGCATTGAAAGAAGTAGAGGTAGCAAAAACAGTTGAGGCAAGTGCTGTTCAACATATCAGGGGATGATTTTAAGTCCTTAGTTCATAAGGTTGAGGAGTCTGATAAATTAGCAGATATGAAATTGGATGCTGCCAAAGCAGAGGTGGAAGCTACAAAGGTGAGTGAAAATTAAGTTCTAAAAAGGTTAGAGGAAACCCAAGAGGAAATTGAGGATATGAAAAATGAAACACAGGAAGTCTTCAAAAGGGCTGAGATGGCTGAAGCAGCAAACAGAGCAGTGGAGAATGAGCTGACAAAGCAGCGTCAAAGAGGGCAAAAGAAATTAACAAAAAAAAGTAGCAGAAGTTGCTTCTAAATTATTGGCTGAAACACATATGGCAGCAGAATTATCTCATCAGCATTATAGGATTCAAAACCAGAATTCACTACCAAAGGTGGAGATGAAAAAGTTAGAGAAAGGGAAGGTTTCAAATGAAGAGAAACATTTTTAATGTTGAGTTGATAGTGCAGCCACTAGTTTATGACAACCAGTAAAGAAACAATTATAAGACTTCATTCAGTTTTATCGTACTTCCCAAAACAACCCCATTTCATTTAATGAAACCCCTGTTAATCAGGATTTATCATGAACCCAACCCCTCCCTTACCTAATACACATGTTCATTAGTTAACACAATGAAGGACATAGTCAGAATAATTTAGTAACTACATTATCATGTTCATTTACAGCCTAACCAGATTCAATTTAACTTACTTCACTCCATAGAATCATTCTTATTTAACTCTAGACACATGCCCATTCATCAATAAATGAACATCAGACCTGCTTAACCACGCGAAACACAAACAATTTATAAAATATCCATAAACACAAAACACATTCCACACATATAGGCATGAACTGGCAAACAATTTATTGAGGACGCGTTCTAAAACAAAGACCTTACCTCACACTCCAGAATGATCGAAGGAAGACTGCGAGCTCTCAACGCAACAACCAACCTTGGCTTCACCGCAATGACTTACACACGCCAACAACCACGAATCAGCACCCTTGCCGCCGCAACAGCCTGAAGCGCACACCACGAACCACCACCCCAACCACAACACCGACAACGTTTCGAAGAACCCTAACCAAACAAACAACCCCAACCACCCACCAAGGTTATGCTGTCAATGATATCGGCACACAACGCCAACGACCGCCAGTACGGATAAACGCCAAGGGAGAGGGAGATAAACGCCAAGGGAGAGGGCGAAAATGGAAGCAAAGGACGAGAGGGAAATTTCTAATTGGGGCACCAATAGGGATTCGAGTGTCACGAAATTGGAGACAAACTCCTCCAATACGCCCAAATGCTTAAGTCAGGCCACTTATCGACGGCCAAACACCCTCGCTAAATTAAATCAACACACACCTTCGGTAATGCTTTCCAAGGCCTTCGGTAATTCAGTTTTACCGACGGCCAAAAATCCTTCGATAATGTTCCGCCGGTAATAAGCGCGATTCTTGTAGTGGTCTTACATCGCTGGCGTTGAGCGGTGGTTCGTGGCGCTAAGTGATAGGTTCATAGAGAGCTCTTTTCCAATTTTAACTGATATGACATTGAGCGATGCTAATATGGCGCTAAGCACAAATAATGTTGACATGTCAAAATTGAGGTATTTAAACTTGTTTCTCATGAGCTTAAAGGATTGTCTTCCTCTCAAACTTCACTCTCTACCTAGGGCGACTGGGAAAGGCCCTTGGAGGTTGTTTGGGGTGTTGGGAAGCTCTCTCACTCCTCCTTAGCTCTTCAATCTTCATCCATAATGTTTTCCCTTCTTAGGATTGATGAGGGATAAGAGCTACGAGTTGGAGGCATTAATGTGAAGGGTAGGCGAATTTGGGGCATGAAGCAATTGCCAAGAACCTTGGAAAAGAACTTGAATATTCTCTTTGGTTTCCATTTATTCCCTATCTCTTCAATTTGTAGAACCTGAAGTTCTCTACCATGGAAGATCATTCTTATTTGTTGAAATTAGCTGTAAAACATGGAACTCTTGTGTAATTTTGTTCTATTAATGATATTTGTTTTCCTAATTCATGTTAATATTCAATTTCCATGCTTAATGTTTGATGTGGATTGTTCCCATACATGATTTTTTATTCTTGAGGTATTGGAAAATATTTATAGAATCTAGACTTGAAATTAAATGTTTATTGAATGCTTGTGTCTAAGAATAGAACTTGATTCATTAGTAATCTATGCTACATTTCCTTGCACACCGATTGTTTGATGAAAATACAAAAAAGAGTTTATTGTGTTTTTGTGAACTTTATGATTTAATTGAGTTCAACCAACAATATGTATGTGTGTGCGTGTGTGTATTGCTTAATTATGTTTAAATATCATTTTTTATTACTTCATATGAGTTATTTTCAATTATTGTAATTTTCTTGGTTTGGATTAAAAAGATTTAATTTGTTATTGTCCTAGTGTTTAAATATCACCACTATAGAGTGGTTATTCATATGTATCATGTATTTGTAGTTGAAACACTTGTAACACTCAAAATGATAGACAAAACTCAAAATCACCAATACAAAACCTATTTGAATATGCACTTTTGTTTTTAAGCCTGTTGTCAGAACTTGATTTCGGTTATGATGTTAGAACTTGATTTAAATTAAGTATTGTTGATTTGTATTATGTTACTATAATATTAACTTAACATGTTAGATTACGATAAGCAGATTTAATTCTTCATTTAGTCCATGTATTTAACACAAACCTTTTGATATGAAAGTAGAGTAAATAACAGTCTAGCAGTTGATCCATAATGCCAACTCATGCATATGATAGGTTGTACATTTGTGTAGGGTTGAGATGAAAAGTTCACTTTTAGTGCAGAGTTATCCTATGTTTCTCTTCATGCACAAGCCACCAAGCCAATATTTTATAACTTTTTCATTTTTCATTGGTTTTCAAGAGTCTTGAAGATGAAATTTGAAACCTCAAGTAAGGATATCTTTAACTAACCAGCCCCCAATTGCACCTCAATCTAATTCTCAACCACCACATCAATCTTTTCATGTATCTAAACCAATAATACTAACTACATCATATTCATATTATGAAAATAAAGAGGAAGAAAATGAGGAGACTGAGTTACAAGTAGACGAAGAAATTGTTGATGTCATTGATAATCAATTATATACAAAGTTTAAATTGGACATTAGTAACAAGAACTACTTAATATATTATACATGTTAAGAGCATACTATGTTATATAGTTATCCAATATATTTTTTTGGTTCAATTGTATCCCTTAGACATAAAGCTGTCAAAACGGGTAATCCGGCCCAACCCAACCCGACCCACCACAGGTTGGCCACTTAGTGAGCCAACCCAACCCGACTCATTTATTAGCGAGCCAAAAAAATTCGAACCCGACCCGACCCACCACGGGTTGGTGGGTTAAACGGGTTGGCTCATTGGCTCACTTAATTAACTTTTTTTTCACCCTCTTCTTCTCAAATTTTTATAACATGTTACTTTGATCGATCAAATTGAAACAGTAATAATTGGACCAATTGATATAAAAAAAGATGAAACAAAAAAGAAATATATTATTATATATATTCTAAGCTATCAAGCATAAAATTTTGCCAATTTAGTTTAATGAGACATACACAACCGTTTGATCAAGAAACTACATATAGCCGTTAACAAAAATATATAGCACAAGATAAAACTGTCATGCTTGTAGATAGGTCTGAAAACAAGATAAAGCAAATGATATATTCTTGAATTATCCAATTTATAATATTATTCATCTATTAAATTAGAATCTTGAATGGATAAATCCACAGTATTATGCTCTCTTGAAACATCTTTTTCTTTATCTCCATTTATAATATTATCAAATCTATAATCTTAGGGTTTTATTTGCAAAGGAGAACTTTTGGAAAGATAGCAGCGTGAAAGGCTCTATTACTAAGTAAAGGTTGTGCATTTTGAATAATTAATTTGATTTTAATAAAAAAAGTAGAATTTGAATAATTAATTTAATTAAAAAAAATAGGTGGGTTGGTGAGCCAACCCGACCCACCACGGGTTCAACCCGTGTGAGTCGGGTTCTTAGTCAGCCGGGGTAAAATTGGCTCGCATCAAAATTTTTGCATTTTTTTTCCAACCTAACCCGGCTCAAACTCGTGGTGAGCCGGTTGGCTCACGGGTTTCAACCCATTTTGACGGCACTACTTAGAGACACAATTATTTTCTTACACTTCGTAGATGATCAAGGAAAGAGAAATAGAAAGCAACTACAAACCAATTATGTGTGGCATTTACCTATTAATGAAATGATTGTTGTGAAGTGGAATAGTTAGGGTCAACCAATTGTAGATAGAGAAACATTATTGAATATGTTCTTAGGTAGTATTGCAAGAAACTCTAATTCTACCATTTAACTATTCTAGTTGGAGGAAGATTCCTAAAGATTATAAAGAAGACATACTTAAAAACATTATTCAGGTCAACATTGTGAAAGATGAATGTATAATTTAATTATACTATAACTCTTGTTAATTTTAATTATTTTATATTTTAAAGGCTAAGTTTGATGTCCATTATGATGCTCATATAAGCCATGTCCTCTAATCAATTAACATAAAGTGGAGAGACCACCGACAATAATTATGGCAACTTAGAAATGATGTAACATGTATTTGAGATGAATTGATAGCAATGACTCTAGCATGAATAAATAGAGATCATCAAGCTTCTTTTGTGGATTATCGACTAAATTAAAAAACAAAGGTATATTGAAACTTTTTTTAATCAACATCATTCAGGGTAATGATTATTAATTTTTATACATTGATGATTAGGAGCATGCCTTCAAAAATAAAGAAAATAGGGCAAAGCAAATTATTGCTCACATATGTGGATCTAAGAGCATTGCAAGAAAAATGGATGAAAATGTGACAATACTACATATCTTGATATGGAATTTTTGTTTTAATTTATGGATTTATGTGTCATATATTTTTTCACTTTTATAGGAAAAAAAAGTGTGGCTACAAGGTTGGTAGAGGAAAGGTATGGATAGTAACATATGAACATGCTAATGAAGCATTTGTGAGTGATGAAGCGAGGGAACATATGTAAGTTCAATTCAAAAAGTCTATAATTGTTAGCCATACTTTGTATTAATTTAATTAGATTCTTCTTGTGTTCTTTGTAGAAAAAAGAAATTCAAGCATATGAATCAATCTCATTATCATACGTATCAAAAGACATATCAAGTATTGATTCCTTAAGTTTTTTCTTTTGGAAGCCAAGAACATTGCAAATGTGTTAGGAGTTTGGTTCCTTGCACATTTAACTCCAATGGTGGATATACAAGTAGGATAACTTCTATGTTACTCTATATCTCGATAAGTCTAGGAACTTTTGATTGCATTGTATCATTTGGTCTACGTACCAAAACTGATAACATTTGAGATTATGCATGATTGTACACAAAAAATCCTTATTTGACTCTCTCTTTAGCCTTGTGTCTCTTATCCTTAGGAGGTCTTCCTTCACTAGCAGATTTTTTTTGGAAAACTGCATTTATTCTAGTATGGGTGACAAGCAGGCTTATATTTCTTAGTTTAGAAAGGACTCCTTACAAGGGTTGTTTCTATCTACTATTATCTAAAAATAATCATGTTATTAATGACTTAACAAAAACAAGAAATAACTCCTCACGTGCAAAATTATAGAAGATCCCCTTGAAGATTAAACAATTCCATCGAATTAAGTATGATTGTATGTGTGATAACATCCACTATACCTGGAATACCATTGAACCTTATTACTGAAATTGCTCAGGATAACCTTTTTTAGCTTCTAGAATCTATTTCTTAGGTCAACTCTTACCTTACTAACAGGAATAAAAGAGTTAGGAAATATGCTTCGCCCAAAATGAGAATGGGCTAAGGATATGAACTTAGAATAAAAAATTCAATGATTGAGTCGATTCCATGATTCTAAGTTCAATTTTATATTGGACCTAATCGAAATGGGATTATATACATTCTCATTATGAGAAGAGTTCATTTGAGCGTATCTAAATAGATATTATGTCTACAAATATATCTCTACATCCGTTCTATTGAGGATAAGTAATAGGCATAATTAGACCTATTTTTCACTTATCTTATTATGTAGGACCCTTTTCAATTAATCTCTCTAGGCTTCTATTGAATTGATAAATAAATTTAATTAGTCCATTTTTTTTATAGAATATCTATATCTATCTATATAGATAGGTAAGAAGATATCCTATGGATAATTCGAATAGAACCAATTAGATGTCCGACTTCGACCTATATGACATGACAAATCAATAAAAAGACTCCAACACTCTACCTTTGTGATATATTCCATACTTCACACTAAATAAATATCATATTCTTGGGATATGATATTTACTTTAAAAAGGCCTTGGTGGTGAAATTGTAGAAATGTGACACTCAAAATCTCGTGCTAAAAAGCATGAAGGTTCAAGTTCTCTTCAAGGCATAATATTGAGATCTCTTATTGAACTGGAATAAGTTCGATAGTTTTGGTGATCTTCCTATCTAATGAATGGGTAATTGGTTTTGAAATTATCCGCCTGCACCCTACTTTCTCCGAGGAGTAAATGCTTCAATAAGAATCACATAAGGGTAGATTCATACATTAAAAACCTCTAGTAAAATACCCCACTCGTAGCCTAGCGGATGGATAAAGTACATTAAATATTTCGTTTTAGGAATTTACGACTTACCCATTCAATGGCTTTGGCATTGAACATTCCCTAAATGGATAGTGTACTTTCGGGTCAAGTGAATTCAAAATATAAACGCCTATTGGCATTTCAATCTTTCTTCTCCTTTTAGGGCCTATCCAAAAAAAAATCAATACTTCTAGATTGTGAATATCTACATAGGACAAATCGCCCTGTGGATATCTTTGCTTCAGAACAAAAACAATTTGAATTAGGCTTAGCCAACTAGAATGTGTTTTATCGATATAGGAGATCTTTCAAGTGAGAAGATCCATCGACCTAAGACGAAGAGAAAGAAAGGTCTATCTATTGTTTTTAGTTATTTAATTAAATCGATGCTTCATTATTTGAGCAGCTAGCAACAACTATCTCATTTGGGAAAAGTCATCCTTTTCTTAATAACGTCTTTGTCATTTGATCCAATAGTGCTTCATTAGATAGAAACAAATTTGATAAATATTGATAACTCTCATATAAAGTATTTAGAAGGGAACAATCCTTTAGATGATGAAATATTGATTTTAGCTCATCTTCAAGTTATCCTTCTAGTGCATAGTTACAAAATGAGGTTAATAATTTTTTAATTTTAATAATGTTGTATTACAAAATAAGTTATTTTCACTATTTTAACTATTTTTGTGTTTTAAACCAAGTTTCAACGTTGAAATCCCAAGTAAATAAAATGAAAGAAATGATTATTTTATTTTTTTGCAAAATTATCAAAGAGAGTTACCTCGTGATTTTACTATGTGTGCACGTGTAATATTTAATCTTGATTAAACTAATATATGTTTATATTATTGTTTAGAAAGTTATCAATTATCATTTTTTTATATGTCAAGTATCTAATCAAGGAAATATTCCTAACAAAAATACAATTTATCAACATCATGCACTACATTAGACAAATATTTTTTTAATTTTTCATTATGTCTGTTTTTCTTATTTAGAACAAAAGTGTAATGACTTACTAATTTTAATTTTTACGCCTTGTCATTTACATTATTTGCTATTAAAATGGTAGGTTTCTCTCTTTGTTTCTTTTATGAATGATATATACAAATTATAAACACCAAAAATCTAAAATCCTTGCCTTTTATAAATTTTCTTTTATCTAAGGATTTATGTATTATTAAAAAATACGAAACAAATCAAATAAGAATCTTCCAATAAAAAATATTTAAATCGCTTCCAATAATAGGGTTTCAAATCCCAGGCGATAATGGGTTTCAACCCCAAGCAATACCAAGAATTCCCTGAACCGTTGATAAATTGTGCTAATTCCAAGGATTACTAAAAATTTCAGATAATTTATTAATGACGTTGGCTCTTCTAGAAAAATGACAAATTACAGAAAACACATTTAGTGGGTTAAAACCTCATAAACGCTAAATATATAACCTTAGCTAAAAACAATTATTTTTTAGTGTATATTGATTCTTTAAAAATCATTATAAAATATAAAAGTATTCTTTTAATAAATAATTAAAATAAATAAATAAGTAAATATATATTTATTTATTTTTAAGGTCAAAACCATTCCACTCTAAAAATAAAAAAAGTAAACACACATTTTGTTTAATAGGTTGATCCATAGGTTTAGAATAATGTACTTGTATCACATTTTTTTATGATTATTATGTTATATTTGTTATGTAGTAGTGTGTTGAAAAACTAATGAGGGTAAGAGATAAGGAGAAGAAGAGAAATAGTTAAATGTCAACGTAATATCGATATTTGAAAGGGTATTTAATAGAACTAAATCTTTGCATTGAACATTAATTGAATGATCTTAAATTTATGCTTCACACTTCTTTTAATGCCTTGTTATAGAAACAGATATCGTAGGTAGAAGATTTATTATGAAATTTAAATCTTCTTTCTTCTGTCTAGGCGTTGGTAGGATGTGGATTCTACACAACTCATGATAGAACAACTATAATAGGATTCAATGAAGAAAGTGATTTCGTGCACTTTATTTCCCTACAATAAATGATTTCCTTCATAAATTAGATTTTCTAAAGAATTAATGTTCTGTACAAATTTTATTCCTTCCCAACTTTTCTTCTATTTCCTTTCACGCAACTCAAAATCCAAAAATATAGTTTTGTCAGTTAAAAACTCAACCAAACAAAATCTCTTATATACATGGTTTCTTAGTTTATTGCCAATATTTACTTCTATTTTTAAACCATATTATACGTTAAATTGACTTTATTTAAATAAGAATTTGTTAAAAAATTGTAAATATAGTCAATTCAATAAAATTTCTTTTTTGTAGAGACAAATTTTTGTGTGAGAGACAACTTTTATTTTTATAGTATTTAATGTCAATGTATATCTGAGATATTTCAAATTCGAAATCAGTAGTTGGTGATATTAATAAAAAAAAATTAATTTCATTAGCAGAATTTAATATTTATGTATATATAATTATTAATAAAATATTCTAATAAAAAAAAACTTTTCCTAAAATATCTTCAGTTCATTTGGAATTGAATATAAAGGAAAATTCTGTGCTACCCAGAACCCATAATATAAGATTTATTTTTAACAACTATACGAAATTATTTTGCAGCTTGCTTGCTTTCGTTCAGGAATGGGCTTTTTGTAATGGAAAAGAATATGACCAAAAATTTAACAGGGTAGTTTCTTCTTGCACCTCCATAAGTTTTTTCATGCATTTAACATAAAATAAACTTTTCATTTTGTCCTTTTTATTATATAATCCAGAAATAAAAAATAATTTTTAGATCGCACGATTCGAAAGCTCTTAAGCTTGTAAAATCCACAAATAAAAAAGCTTTCGCAGCATTATGTGATGTGAAGCCAAAAATGACTTCTTATCTGTGTCATTTAGTAAGTCATTTTTTTCTAAATAAGATAACTTTTGAATTACGTACTCCCAAAATTATTTATTTTTTAAGTTATTTTTTATTTTTGAATTATGCTGTTTGAAATTCATTTTTAACTTCTGGTTACATACTCCAAAACTAAAAAATAAATTACTTTTAAATAATACAATTTAAAAAATAAGGAAAATGAAAAAGAAAATTATATGAAAATACAGGAAGAAAGTTATGGATGTACGGGGTGCGGGAAAAAGCTCCTAGTTCTTCAATAAAAGAAGGATGAGGCCCAATCGTAACAGGCCCAGTAAATAAAAACGGTAGCCCAATCCATTAAAAAGTTGTTGTTAGAAACGTAGAAGACCTTTATACACCACTGTTGATTCAATTGAAGAAAGCACTGAACAAATCACCCACAGTTCCTACCGTTAGAAAGGGGTATGGCGACTCTTGATTCCGACGTGCCAATGATTCCGGCCGGCGAGGCATCGAGCAGCGCCGGACCGTCTTCCAAGAAGCCCAAGCGTTTCGAGATCAAAAAGTGGAACGCGGTCGCACTCTGGGCTTGGGGTATTTGTTTTCTCCTTAAACCCTAATTTTTCCCGTGTTTTTTTCTTCTCACTATTTTTTCTTTATTTCTTGCAGACATCGTTGTCGATAACTGTGCCATCTGCCGGAACCACATCATGGATCTATGTAAGCGCGTTCTTTCAATCGAAAACTGTTTTTCAATTTGAAGCGATTCGTTCCGCTTTTGAATTTTTGGTCCCTGATTTCAGGCATCGAGTGCCAAGCCAACCAGGCCAGCGCAACTAGCGAAGAATGCACAGTGGCGTGGGGTATGTTTTTGATTCGCTCTAATTGCTGATTTGATTTGAAATAGGTTTTTAGAATGCTTGATATCCATCTGTCTGTTTTACCTTAGGGTTGAGGAAGGTAGATATGATTGTAGGAGTATTATAATTTAAAATTAAAATTGTTTGTACGTCCAATAGTTCTACCTAGCTTACTAGCCGAGCTAGGTCAGTTTAAATACACCTCCTCCTTCGATATCTTTTTCTAAGACGAACAATACCTCCAACGTAGTGATTGATCCTATCGGAACATTGGCCTTTTTTAAGGGAACAAAAACTCTCCTATCTCTTGATTGGGGACAGGGGCTTCATGTGTACCCCCAATAGTTCTAATAGTTCCATATAACTTAGAGTTAAGGTCAAAGTTTGTTTAAATACACTTTTCCCTTTTCGTCCTCCCATCCTCCGAGATGCCTTTTTGAAGCTCCAAAGTTGGATGTGATAATTGATTCAGATGTGATAATTGATCCTATCGATGTGAACTCAACAGATTTGAGGTCGGTACAAAATCGATAAAACATTCTTTGGTTGGAGTTCTTTAATATCTACTACAAGAAAATATGTTGGAAGTTTGTTCTTACTTAAGAGAGGGTAAGTTGATGCTGCTGTCATGTTCAAAGTGGGCGTATTATCATTAATATATGACAAATTAAAGCATATATAATTTGACTGAAGAATCAAAACCTTTATCTCAAAGCAAGGTTGTTATTGGGCCCTTGATCTTGAGGGAGGAGATAAAAGGTGTTTTTTACTCTAGGAGGGTGGACGCAAGCTAGTTTGAGTTAATGTTTTGATATTTCATTGTTTAACGTTACCAATTGAGACTGTATTTTGCGTATCTTGCGTTTATTATTTCCTCCCCATTTTATGTTTCGCCATCTATTAAACTGAAGCAAATTCAGTATCTTGCGTATACTATTGTACTACGACTATTAAATTTAGCGTTTATTTTCAATTTGACTGCTCAATCTTGTGGCACTTCCTTTGCCTCGTTCTGCTATGGCTATGAAGTGTACTAGATTAGATGTCCATCTTATCTAATTGGCAATCCTCTCACCTCTGACGCAAATGGTCACAAAAGTAAGCCATGAAAAATATGCTTATTTATAGGCAAAATGAATTAGAATTTGCTTAAGAAACATTAAAAGTAGTGTTTCCATCATATTTGTCCTAGCAGTTTATGATTTGAATAGGAAATAACCTTTTTTTTTTTTATTTCAAGAACAATCATATTGATATTGCGTAGCCCATAAGTTCAACAGTAAACATCTAACCAATGGGATATGTTGCTCTGCACTTTAGAACTAATGGAGATACTGGCAGTTATTGCCAAACACATCATATATTGTATTTTGGTTATATTTAAGGTTTCTGTACCTTATATTTTTTTAGGAGTATAGAGATCATGGATTTTTATATGCTCAGTACGACTCTATGAGACAATCACCATGAGTTGTCCTGCAAGAATGTGGCCACACCTTTTTATTCAAGTTCTTGCAGCTTCTAAATTAATCGTACTTTCTTGACCCTTGGAATTGTGGTTTATAAGAGTCAGACATGTGAATTATTATGATTATGATGACCTTCAGGCTTTTGGGTACGAAGGAGGAAACGGAAAGGGTTCCTATTAAAGAAAAGAAAGGAAGTGAGAGAAGTGAAGGAGTTACCAAGGGATGCTTCCATTCCATTGTTTGGTTCCATCATGAAAAAAATGGAAATACGTGTTAATAACATTGAGATGGACAAAATAATGTTGGACCCTTCATTTTTGTGGGACAAAATATACTTTGTCTCCAGTAACGTTTTGGTATTTCTAGATTATCGCAATGTTGTAAACTCTTTACCTTTTTTTTTAATTTTGGAATAATCATGTGTAGGTTATTTCTTCGTGTCATGAGTAAAAATGTTGTGCTATTTCAGTTTAGCTGGGACTTAAAAGAATAGTAATGTGGGCTTCTATGTTTGTTAGTATTTTTCTAGTTTGCACTGAATTACTCAAACTGCTACTTTATACAGGCGTTTGTAACCATGCTTTTCACTTCCACTGCATTAGTCGATGGCTCAAGACTCGTCAAGTTTGTCCTCTAGGTATGCAGACGTGGATCCTTCATCCTCCTTTATAGATTAAGAAGTGCACTTCTAACTTGTGTTTTTGTACCTGTACAGATAACAGTGAGTGGGAGTTTCAGAAATACGGGCACTAGAACTCCGACGCGGTTGAGATCTCCTTGGACATTTGTACTGTCTATCCGATATTTTTAATATTACAACTCTCTTTTTTTATTTTGCTTGTCTACTGAATTTATTATGTTCAAGGAATCAGTTTGCCAGATGGAGTTTAATATACACAGATGGTTTATGTAAAGTTTATTTTAATGTTTTGATTTTATCTATTTCATCGGCTTCGTATCAGTTGTTTCAACTAGTTGTGTTTACGAGCCGTATGAGTTGGTTAATTTTTCTTGATAATGGTCTCATTTGAGCACATTGCTATCGTTACATTTCATTGCACATTTTCTCATTTGGTTGACTGTCGGTGTTTTACATTTCAGTATGGTGTGGCCATGCATTATTATGTCAGTATGGCTCAGTATCTAGGGTGTGCTTTTTCATTTATCTCATGCAATGCGACCTTTCTTTCTCACTGATAAGAAAAAAAATGTTTGTTGTACTTGTGGCCTAGTGTGGTATCAAATTGTTTAATTTTGTAAACAGTATATATTAATAAAGAACGAATGAAAAATGAGAAAATAAATTATTAGAACACGCAGGGGCATAATTTGGACTGAAATTATTTAATGTGGGTCCATTTCTTCTGATTTTAAAAGTAAATTAAATATATGCAACGAAGCCAAATCATAATGTTTGCCTTTCTCGGGCGGTGACGCTAAGTTGAGGCTGAAATTTCCCCAGAAAATTGGGAATTATAAAATAAATCTAATTATTAGGTAGTGATATTTGTTTATTTTAAACAACTGATATAAGAACCACTTTAACCACTTTTTTAATGATGTTACTTTAAATATGAAATAGTTGTCAAAAGTGATTACTCTTTCCGTGTTTAGGGTGATGTTATACTAATTTATTTGATTAGCCTACTAGTTAATCTAGTTTATTGTAGTGTATTAAAATAGTTTGTTTTAAAAGTTTAGTTCATTCCAATTTTTAATAGTTTGATACATTTTTTATTATTTTCAACTTTTTCTTTTATTTTAGATAGATAATTAATTATTAATAGTTTTATTAATTAATGGATTAATTTTTGAATTTTAAAATATTTTGTAGTACAAAAGAATATGAAATATCTATACCAACTTAGGAAGTTTTATACTTGATATTCTAAACATAATATTGTCGTACATGGCCACATAATTAGTCGCAGTTCCAAAGTACAGCTATACAGTTGGACACCTCTTACACATTGCGAATCTCCGAATCTTGTAGTATTATAGCTACCAGATTCGTTAGGTCCCCTGTCCATCTTTGTGCTCGTCCATATATATATATATATATATATATATATATATATATATATATATATATATATATATATATATGATCATTTATTTTACAAAGATTAAACAAAATATTTACGCATTTCAATGGTTATTATATAACTAAATATAGCTTAGTTGCTTGACCAAATTTTAGCTAATTTTGTGCATAAATAAAAAACTTTTAAGTTCGACCTAAAAGAGAAAAGAAAAGAAAATGCCTTCCAAAACGCGGATAAAATTGTGTTTCGAAGTTTCACATTTTCTTTTGTAGTTGATTGTTGAGCCATTAGTAAGACAAATATTATAGTTCAAATTGTAGAGTTGATTCTAGATTATATATATATACATATATATATATATATATATATATATATAGTGCTGTCAAAATGGATTGAAACCCGTGAGTCAACCTGGTTCACCACGGGTTTGAGCCAGGTTGGATTGAAAAAAATGCAAAATTTTTTATGTGAGCCAATTTTGACCCGGCTTACTAAGAACCCGGCTCACACGGGTTGAACCCGTGGTGGGTCGGGTTGGCTCACCAACCTACCTATTTTTTTAATTAAATTAATTATTCAAATCCTATTTTTTTATTGAAATCAAATTAATTAAATTAATTATTCAAAATGCACAACCTTTACTTAGCAATAGAGCATTTTGCGTTGCTGTCTTTCCAAAAGTTCTCATTCGCAAATAAAACCCTAAGATTATAGATTGGATAATATTACAGATGGAGATAAAGAAGAAGATGTTTCAAGAGACCATAATACTGTGGATTTATCCATTCAGGACTCCAATTTAATAGATGGATAATATTATAGATTGAATAATTCGAGAATATATCATTTGTTTTATCTTGTTTTTACACCTATCTACAAGCATGACAATTTTATCTTGTGCTATATATTTTTGTTAACGTCTATATGTAGTTTCTTATATGTCTCACTAAACTAAATTGGCAAAACTTTACGCTTGATAGCTTAGAATATATATAACAATATATTTCTTTTGTTTCATTTTCTTTTATATCAATTGGTTCAATTATTATTGTTTCAATTTGATCGATCAAAGTAACATGTTATAAGAATCTGAGAAGAAGAAGGTGAAAAAAAAGTTAATTAAGTGAGTCAATGAGCCAACCCGTTTAACCCACCAATCCGTGGTGAGTCGGATCGGGTTCGAATTTTTTTGACTCGCTAATAAATGAGCCAGGTTGGATTGACTCACTAAGTGGTCAACCCGTGGTGGGTCGGTTCGGGCCGGGTTACCCGTTTTGACAGCTCTATAATATATATAATACAGAAGAAGTCGTGTATTTTTTTTCTTTTTTATATATAAAGACATAATATGAATTTTTTTTATCTGCGTAAAAAAGAAATCTCTATAGAATCATTTGTCTTATCCCACTTTATTTTTAAGTACAAATTTTCTTCAATTAATGGTTGTTACAAATGTTTAACCAATCTTGTTAACACTTTGTATTAATTATATGATATAAAATATATCAAACTATGCTGATGGCCAAATTTTAAACTATAAAGATTTAGTACCCATACCTTGCATAGGATATAGTGTTCTTTGAACCTATTGATTAAAAATTACAGTTTGATAAGCATCAACCCATAAGAATTTGGGTAGAGAATCAGTCCAAGAAAAAGTGCAACTAATATCAGTAATAGTTTATGTTTGTGCTTAATGTCTTCATGTTGTCTTGTTGTGGTGTAAAATCATAGAAGCGGAAAAAGACAATTATGTACCTTCTCCATCATTTTATTTTGGTTTATAGCTGGAATATATTAAGGACTATTGTTTTTAACAAGGCACTAATTGTGAAACTCAAATTTTAATTAATAATAATGTTAGAGATAAGGAGAGTATATAAGTTTTTCAATCTTATAATCATGTTTTTAAACATTTGTAGATGATTTACAATTGCAAACAAACATACATGAAAAAATATTTAAACTTAATTCAACTTATAAGATCGGTTTTTAACACTATTTATATATTCTATTTTAATGATATAATTAATGTGTTGGAAATTCAAACATATTTATGTTTCTTTCTTTTCTTATATACTATTCAAATTTCTTATTTATATTCAATGTGATACTTTTAATTCATACTTGAATTTCTAACTATCTTTTATACACTTATGAGTTCAATTTTATCATTGATTTATATCATAGAACATATTTGTCTTATCTCTTTATTTTAACACACTTCCACCAATCCAAATTATGATTGGATCTTTACCAAAAGAGGATATATTTGTCTCAACTTGAGCAAGAAACCAAGACAAATCATCAACTCTAATATCATTGTTAGCTTTCTTTTATTATATGATAGATTAAGAAATTAATCACCTTTGATGTATACGTTTTTCATAAAAGACTTGACACCACATCTAATATAAAATCTTAAAACTCAATGTATAAGAGTCTTGTTTTTCTTATATATCATTTAACCTTTTCATTTTTTACTTAATATGAGACTTTCAATTAATGCTTGAATTCTTAAAGGTCTTCTCCACAAGTGTGAGTTGGATTTTATTATTTTTTTACCACAAAATTACATACTTGCCACACTTTTCAACACATTTTCACTGACCTTAACTATGATTGAATCTCTTATCATAATTAGCATACTTGTCTTCGCTTAAGTCGAACATCAAGACAAACTATCAATTTTAATAAAACAATAGAATTTTCTTTTATTGCGATAGATTAAGGAGATTGACCACCTTTGAGGTATGAGTTGTTCGTAAACCTTACACCACATAATCTAACATAAAATCTTATGGCTTAATGTTTATGGCTCTTCCTTTTTCTTGTATTTAACTTTTTTTTTATTTTTACTCAAGGTAAGACTCTCAACTCATACTTGGATAACAATCTTCCCCACAAATGAGTTGGATTTTGAGTGGTTTCTAACATCCCTTCCTTTTATTTCAACACACTTCTACTAACTCTAATGTGATCCAGTCTTACTACAATGAGACATATTTGTCTTTGTCTAAACTAAGAACCAAAACAAATCATCAACTTTGATAACACTATTAAAATTCTTTACTAGATCAGGCTGGAAAAATTTACTATCAATGATATATGAGTTACCTATATAAAAAACCTAACATCATTTTCAACCTAAAATCTTAAGACTTAATATTTATAGATCTTATTTTTCTTTCATACCACTCAATTTGTTCATTTATCTTCAATTTGAAAACTTCAACTCACACTTAAATTCTTAATATAATATGGAATCTTCACAAAATAATTTCAAAAATACTTAAAAATAACAAGTATAAAATAATCAATTTTTTAAATAAAATTTTAAATTCGATACAAAAGTAATAATAATAAAATCATATAAACGGTCATTGTTACATATTAATTACCCAATAAAATCAACCGATACTATGAACTAACCAAATAGCAATCTTTAACTTCATTTAAAAACTAAGACGAATATTCGTTTCTAATACTACTAATGACTAAAAGAAAAATCAAAACATTATGAGATTTACGTTAAAAAAAAAAAACTTGACACCATATACAGTAAAATATCTTCAAATAATAGACCCATAAGTTTTTCCTTTACAAAAATACTCAACTGTCTTTTTGTACTTAATAAACTCTTACTTAAAAATATATTTACCATATTGATATATTCAGTTTTTTTTTCTTTGACTTTGATCCATACTTTTCTTTTTCATTACATCATTTGTCACACTAATTTATTTTTCCCCTTCTATTTTATTATTTATGTTTCAACGAAAATAGGAGCAATAACGTCCCCATAGCACTCCTGAGGAGAAAAATGGAAAACAGCATGCTTTCGAACAGCAAAGGTCAACTGTTTCTCTATCTGCAATTTGTTTTCTTTTGTTTTTGTGTTTTTCTTCTCTCCTCTTTCTATCTTTCTATGTTTGGTTTTCAGTTAGAGTTTCAACTGTTACTTTAACTTCTTAAACACCCTCTGTCCCACCTCAAGAATCTACGGTATGCATCTCTTCTCTTTTTCTCCATTCTTCACTCTAACTTTCGGTTATCTTTCTACCAAACCTCTCCTCAACCTCTCACCAAACATTATTATTAAAACTATTCACTTGCATTAGGAAAATACCAAATTAAAATTAAATTTAGGGTAGGGGAATCTCGCATATTAAGTCGGTTAAATTCCTCAATTTTTTATTTTATATTCATCACTAATTATATGTTCATATACAGTTATGAGAATGCATTTATAACATGTTTACTTTTTCATGTTTAATAATGCACTTTCCATGTATCACAGTTTTATATTGTATTGTATAAATCGACTGGTCACCACAACCTCAAAGTGAATTATTGGTCAATCTTTCGAAACTTTCTAAACAACATAGATCAATCGGTTACTATTGACATCAGTGATCGATCAATATCTCATATATTAAGAAAATTTCAAGATAATTAGTAAGGTAAAATATGTTTATAAGACATTGAATTGTGATTGGGTCAGTCCTAAATAAAAGTTAATTTCAGAACCTATAAATACAGAGACAAGATAAGGAAGTAGGTATTATATTTATTGGATATTTAAGACTTAACTGTGATAATCAATTGTATAACTGAAAACTGGCTTGAGTATCAGAGTAAGAATATCTTTAATAGATATATACCCACTCAGATTTAGACTTTACTAAAGAAAATTTAACAAAATATTAGAAAAGGAAAAATAAACTGAACAAAGTGAATTGATTTAAAATATGAAGGTATAATTTTCAACCATACTAACCGAAACATATATCATCAACAATGCTAATATAAACTATTCATAAATAAACTTTGAATGTAAGTGAATTTTAAGTTTAATTTAATTTTATAAATTCATATAATATAAAATAATTTCACATTTTCAATAATATAAATAATTTCTTTTATTATTTTAATTTGTAGTGAAAAATAATTTCTTTTATTATTTTAAAAGATAGAGAAATAAAGAAAATATGAAAGGGAGTATTGATATTGATATTCTACTCATAATTGTTCTTATTATAAGTTGTATATAATGATTACTATTATTATTATTATTGTGGAGCTCTATATAGTATATATGGTGGTGTTGTTAGAGTTTGACTAATGGATCATTCTCTGAATTGTTCATCAAGGGGCATAGTTGGTGGAAGCAGAAAACCAAGCGGTTCTGATGGAGAAAGTGGATGGACATCTTACTTTGAAGACTTCTCAAAAGGCATAGAACCCAGTTATTGTTCCAGTTTGGATGGTTCATCTTTGCTCTCAGATGCTGCTTCTTCTGCTGCATGGAAATTTTCTCACCACAATCATCATCATCATCATCATCTTCTTTCTTCTCCCTCTTTCAAGGCCCCAAATCCACCCAAAAAGTTGACCTTCAAGAAAGCAAGAGCCAAACAGATATCAGAAGATGACCCTTTGGAAGACACTGCTAGCTCTCCTGTCAATAGTCCCAAGGTATGATTTTTATCATCTTTTTTTTATAATAATCCGAGTTATAAGGATGACATGCTGAATTTGACAAGAGGGTTGAAGAAAAAAAAAGAAAAAAATGATTTTTATTTTTCTTTTCCTTTCTCACTTCACCAATGATATATGCCTTTTCTTGTAATATCTTTACTGATTACTGTCTGAAGGTGAGAGACTTGAATCCAGCTGAAATGAGTTCTAGAAAAGATGATGATGATGAACTGGTAAACCTGGATTAATATATATAATGCTTTTTTGATGATGATTTAAGGGAGAAGAGTGAGTTTTTGCTGACAAATTGTATGTATGGTTTGATGATGATGATTGCGTAGGGTAAGGGGTTGAAATCATCAGAGCATTATTCAGATAAGAAGAGAGATGATAAATTAAAGTATAATGGAAAGAATGGTGATTGCACAGAGTTGAAGAAAAGGGGATTATGCCTGGTTCCTTTGTCTTTGTTGGTTAATTATTTGGGGTGACTGATACTTTTGTCTATATACTTTCTCTCTCTTTATCTGTCCCTCTCCTTGTCTCCTTTTCTTTGTGTTCTTCTATGTAGCTCAAGTTCTTCAATTGTATATTAAAGAGCTTCATCACTCACTGTGATGTATAATCTCTATCTCACTATATATCTGTATATTCTTTCATCCTATATTGTTAGCAATTTCATAAACTTTTGTTCTTCAAAGGAAACTTAATTTACTATACTGTTTCACTTTTCTTACTTCATCATGATTCATTAATATTTGTCACGGTCAGACTTTAATTAACAAAGAAAATGTGGATTTTGATAAATAATATTCATGCTGGTTATTTGTAATGAGGACAGGTAGAAAGAAACAAATAATAGGTATATAGTTAAGAGTTGAATGAATCAGGTGGATTGGTCAATATTTAACTTCAAATTAAATGAATTGTAACAATTACCATGAAATTTGATTGTATTACGTGAGATTTTGATTTTTTTTTATAATATATTTTTGGTGGTTTTTAGATTTAGGTAATATTATGATAATTTTTTTTGTCTTCAATTTAATTTTTTATAAATTGACTTATAAAGTAAAAAAGAAAATTATTTATATAAATTTTGAATTTGTTTTCTAAGAGTGAATTTTATATCTAACTCCGTCGTAAAGGTTATGATAATATAATACACAGAACAAAAAAACATTTTTGATAGAATAGATTCTAAATCTTAATTCTAATATTATGCTAAAAGTGAATATTAAACTTAATTTAATTTTATAAAACCAATTTATAAAATAAAATTTATATTTATTTATATATTTAAATTGATGTTATTTTAGTTGAATAAAAACTTTCATTCTTTTTCCAACAACTACAAGCATTAGTTATTTTTTATTTGGGTAAGAAATATTTTTCCTCAGTTATGTCAAATTTGTTTAATATTTTGTATTATACTGTTGGTAAGAAAAAAATTGCTTAGTGCAGATATTTGTGTGAACACCTGTTTGAATTATAGTTAATTATGGTTGAAATGAAATTTTGTTTTGCCGTGACTTACACACTGATGTGTGGTTTCAAGAATCCAGTTGAACTATAAATTTTTATCACTTACC
The DNA here is from genome assembly GCF_029865625.1 of Vigna umbellata. Lineage (NCBI taxonomy): Eukaryota > Viridiplantae > Streptophyta > Magnoliopsida > Fabales > Fabaceae > Vigna > Vigna umbellata. The sequence goes on along the minus strand of NC_142170.1, from coordinate 28,430,277 downwards.
TTTGTTCATTTGAATGGATTTGGAGAGAGTAATTGAGTGGATTTGAGATGATTTAGAGATAAATTTTTTGTTATTTATTTAAGTAAATTTAGAGGTAAATAAAATTGAATTTGGAAATAACGTTTGTAAGAATTAAGGTAGAATTTGATTGATGTGATAAATTAAAAAAATTTACTTCCAAATTCACTCTCATCTACCTCCAAATCCATTCAAATAAACAACAAAAGAAATTATTTTCAAATCCTTTCGAATTGATTCAATTACTTTTCTATAGATTTATTTAAGTGAATAAAGACTTAAACTTAAAAAACTGTACGAGATAAATATTAAAAGGGAAAGTTTTATGAGAGAAAGAAAGGGTAAAAAAATTAAAGAGGATGAGATAAATATTATAATAGGCAAAAGGAAGAAAGAACGTGCAAGTCGTTGGATTCCTGTGGCTTGTCATACCATACTCACTACTCAGTATAAAAAGGAAAGAATATTTTATTTTTGGGTGTACCAAAAAATATATAAAAGGAGGATATCTTTTTAATTTTGCCTGAGAGTATAAGTATTTGGGTATAATTATTGCTTTTGTTTTAAAAACCATTTTTCTTTTAGGAACGAATTTAGGTACTTGTTACAACATTTAATAGCTCTTCATGATACAATTTTATCTATTTAATTGTTTCTAAAAAACTCAATTAAAATTATAAATTTAAAAATAATATATATATATGTTTTTTTTGTTAAGAATGCAAATGTGAGTTTGGTTCTGAATAAAAATGAAAAAAATAATGTGAAATGTACAAAGAAGAAGAGGATGTTATGGACTCTTATATGAATTGTCACTTGATTTATGGATGTTGATTTTATATGGAATGTTTTTTTTGAAAGATCTCAATAACAATATTAGAATTTATGATTAGCTTTAATTATCAGCTCAACAAGTAGAAACATGTTCTCTCATGATAAGTAATGATTGGTATACTTATTGTTTTTATTTTATTTATTTTTATTTTTTATTGAAATTATTATTATTATTATTTAGATAATTAAAGTTTTTATTTAATAAATTGATAAATATAAATATTTTATTTTTATTTGTGAAAATATTGTGCAGATAAATTAAAATAAAAACAATGTATATGTTCTAGCCACACATATACAAAGATTATAAATAATGAAAGAAACTCAATTCTATTCTCTTTTTTCAAAATTACAATATTTTATTGAAAAAAAAAAATCAGTTTTTTAAGTGAGGGTCGGTACTCATGTTGGGAACATTGTATCTTTAGGGATCTATTTTTTGAAAAAGAAATAGATATGTTTTTTTGTGTTTAAAAAGTGGAAAAAAGTATTGAAACTGAAACAAGTTTAATGGTTAATTGTATCAAGAACATAACAATGAATTATCTAGTAGAAAGAATGAACAAAACTTTTAATAAAAGAGTTAGGAGTATGAGGATTTACTATCTAAGGTGTTTGCATCATATATTTTAATAGACTATAATAAAATAGATAAACTATATATACTTTTTTATATTATTAGAGTCGATTTATAACATTATTATTTAGAAACTAATCTAATATTTTTTTTATTGAAATTTTTATTTTAGAATATCAAACATAATGTGCACTTTCATTGTATAAGGTAATAAGCACAAATTATAACATCATAAGAGTTAATTTAATGTTTTTGTAACTTGGTGCGTAAAATTGTAAAGATAATATTACATAAATTCAATTATTAAATTATATTATTAGAAAAAGCCTGCTAAGTAACTTTAGTATCAGACACTTCTCTATAGATTAACTTCATTGCATTTGCTCGTTTTCTTATGATATAATATGTAACTTTACATTTGAATAATTTGTTTTTTTGCTTTATGTGTACATATATTCTTTTATTATACTCCGGTGTATTTAATTAATGTCTGATTTCATTGAACATTGGCTTAATTATATCCTATGAAATATCTTCAGCCACACGCAGATAATAAACAATAAAAATACATTGTTCTCCAAATATGCTAATTGTTTAATACAATGTTGATTCCTTATCCAGTATTAATTACCGATATTTTAATTATGGAAGAAAATTCTACAAGTTTCTCTTTTTATTAGCTCTTTGGAATGATGAATATTTTTTTATTTAAATAAAAATGAAAGGTTCGTATCTGTGAAGGTGTAGAGTGGTTATAGTATAATGTATAAATAGCAAAAAAAAAATGATAATGGAAGATAGAAATCCATAAACAACTCCAACTAGCCTTGATTCCATAACAGATAGGATATTCTGTACATTGTCCTCTACATCCAACCAAAATAATACGTCAATAAGCTTTTTCTAGCACAAACAACCAAACCAATATATATATATATATATATATATATATATATATATGTAACTGTATTATTGTGAAATTGAACTAAAGAAGATAGATAAATACATTCTTTTTTCTCTGTCCTCTAATTAGTTTCACTATTTGCTTTTGTTTTTATATTTATTTCTCTTTTAAATAATTAAAATGTTATTAATTTATTAGATAATATAAAGAATTTATTTTAATTTTTTTTAACCCTTAAATTGGTAACTTATTTGTTACACATAATTCATCACTTCTACTTTATTTTATAATTGTTTAACTTTTATGCAATTGTTATTTGATATTCTTAATGATATTTATATAATTATAATTCTTCTTTTAATAATATTTAATATTAAATATTTGATAAAAGAAAACATATGTACTTTTCTACATTAAATATTTTGATAATATCAATTTTTATTTGTCGTGGTTTTTATTTATTATAAAAGTATTATTTAATTAATATTTAAAATAATAAAGAAGTAGATACATATATACTCTCAGAAGATTATACAAAAATTTCATACATATAAAAATGAAAATGAAAATACATGTAGATAAAATAGTCAAATTCGCATCCACTTTACTAATTATCATCCTTACACCAAATTAACTACCACATATCTCATGTTGTAAATACAACAATATGTTGAACTAATGTAACGTAACTTATTAGACTAGTTCTTTCAACTCCATATGTCTTCTTCACCTTGTTTTAACATTTTCCCAACTTGTTATTTTTGTTGAAATTATTTTTTACCGTGATAGATAGGAGAAATTGACCTCCATTGAGGTATGAGTTACTCATACAAGAAATTTGACACCACCTCCAACATAAAATCTTTAAGCTTTATGTTTATGGATATTGTTTTTTCTATCTACCATTTAACTTTCTTATTTTTATTCAATACGTGCTTTCAACTCATACTTGAATTCCTATCAATTTCTCTCACAAGTGAATTTAGTTTTTATTATGGACAAAACATGCTTGTCCCATCAATTTATCTGAACACATTTCCATTTATCTTACCTATGGTTGAGTCTTACCACAAACCATCAACTATGATACCATTGTTAAATTTCTTTTATTAGGATAAACTAGAGAGTTTGATCACCTCTAATGCATGAGTTTCTTACATAAAAAAATCCGAAACCATTTCAACTTAAAATCTTAAGGTTTTATTTTTATGGGTCTTATTTTTATTATATACTAGTAAACTTTTTCATTTCCACTCAATGTAGAACTTTTAACTCATACTTGAATTCTTTACACTTCTTTCATTTTTTTTTCCAAAAATCCATTCTAACCATTCAAATAGATTTCTTTCCCATCTAATCTTTATTCATAACATTTGTAACTCACCATATTACACATTTCCATTAGCTTTTACTTTGTAATAGAATAATATAATTTGTTATTTTGTTTATTGTTAGGCTTTGTTGTTGTCCTTATCACATATTAACTAAAAACTTCACCTAACACCATTTCCTACTCTTTTAATAATTTCATTTTCAAATAAGCTTAAATTGTTGTCTTTCCATACATCATTTTCATGTCCTTCCACTATTTAACCACATCCTTGTTTAACAAATTTCTCTAACCTCTATTCTTTGAGCATATTATTTTTTTCTAGAAACTATTTTTTCTTGAAATTGTAAGTCTCAGTCCAACTCACTTCTAAATAAGTTTCCTTTTTATTTGGTCCACCAAATAAGTAGACTAAAAAACCCTAACCCCCAAAGCCCCTACTTAAAGTTGGTTAAGGTCATGGTCAAAGGGAGTTTAGCTTTACTATAAGAGTTTAATTACCATTTATATATATATATATATATATATATATATATATATATTTTATAATAACACAAGTCTTTAAAATACTTAAATTACAAATTGATCTCAAATATTTTACATTAATTACAACTTTATTCTTACTTAATTTTTATTATTTGCAACTAAGTTACAACCCAAACTAACTTGTTTGTCCATATAGTGTCTAAACTTAATCGACCTTGTCTCAGTCTAAATTAGTAGACATGATTGAACTTGGTCTAATATGTATCAAACTTGAGTCCAACTCAACTCAGTTTGATGTGCCCCCGACTAAACTCTGATGAAGGTTAGTTCAACCTGACTCAACTCGATCCAAGGTGAGGTGAATCAACTTGCTCTTATGTAACACCAATGAGCCTTGGCCCAATAATGGCCTAAGCAACTTGCTTTAACATGCCCTGACTTTACTCGGCCTAACATGGACTAAACTTTACTTGATATGACATGTGTTTGACTCAACTAGGCACGAGGTGGCCGCCCTCAATCCAAGGTGGGCTCGACATCACTGACCTTAAGTTGGCCCAACTCGACTTAGCATAAGATAGACCTGACTTTACTTGTCTCGAGGTGGACTCGAATCGATTCACTGTGAGGTGGGCCAAACCCTACTCGATTAGAGGTGAGTCTGACTTAACTTAGCATGAGATTAACTTGACTCGACTCGACTCAAGGTTGACATGACTCAGCTTGACTAGAGGTGGAATTTACTCGACTTGACTTGAGGTGTACCTAACTCAATTGAGCTAGGTGCGGATCTAACTCAACTGAGTTTAAGTGGGCTCGATTTGACTTGGCTAGAGATAGGTCTGACTCCATAAAACCCAAGGTAGACTGATTTGACTTAGCCTAACATGGATCCAATGTAAGCTTAACTTGACTTGATCCAATGTCAACTTAACTATACTTAGCCTAATGTGGACCTAACTCAATTGGACATGACATTGTAATATTTGACCATGGATCAATGACAAGGAATAAAAATAATTCTAATATATCTTCAAGGCATAATAAACTTATGTCTACACATAAAACTCTCAAATGATCTTTGACATAATGGGATATTTTGATGCAAATTGGGCAACTAGAACTGATGACAAAAAAAATCAATGGTAGGACAATGTGTTTCTTAAAGAAACTCTTGTTCCTTGGTCTTCAAGAAAACAAAAGGTAGTGTCACGATCAAGCACAAAATCAAAATGTAGAGTCATGACTGACCTTGCAGTTGAAGTAGCTTGGATTAGATCTTTGTTGGCACAAATAAAATTACTAATGCTCAAAAAAATCAATTTTGTAGTGTGATAACCTAAGTGTCAAGTCAATTGCTTCTACTCCAATCATGCACGCATAATCCAAACATATTAAGATAGATGTGCACTACGTACGTAATCAAGTCCTATAAAATGAAATAATGTACATTACAATATCAATTTTTATTTATTGTGTAATATTACAATTATTACTGTAATCATTTATCAGCATTAGTTTAAGATAATATTTGTCTTAACACAATTATAGTTTACTATTTATTGTACTTTACTTTTTCTACGTATTTTTTGTACACTACTTTACTTTTGTATATAAACACATACATAATCAAATCAAATCACACTAATTTTCTATCTATAACTTCCCAAAATTAGCAAATGGAGCATATTAACTTCCACTTTAGTTTGCTGTACTTTATTATGTAAGGGTTAAATATGTTTTTAGTCCCTAAACTATTGACCGTTTCTGGTTTTCGTCCCTCTTCCAAAGTAAGGTACAATTTAGTCCTCAATCTTTAAAAAATTTTCGTTTTAGTCGAAAAAACGAACGTTTTGAGGACTAAAACGAGGACTAAAAACAAAATTTTGAGGACTAAAACGAATGTTTTTCTAAAGAATGAGGACCAAATTGTACCTTACTTTGAAAGAGGGACGAAAACCAGAAACGGCCAATAGTTTAGGGACTAAAAACATATTTAACCCATTATGTAAATATAGATTTTAAAGTTGGCATATTTAGAATTTGTCTTTTTTCCAGAAAAAGAAAACCGCTTAACTTTGTATATTATTTTATACGACATAGTAAGGTTAGGATATGTTGGAATTTGTCTAATTTTTTACAAATATAACAAGTTAGTAGATTTAGTTTCACTTTAAAAAATAATAATTTAATTTTGATTATAAGATTTTTCGTTTTTGAAAAGTCTTTTATTACTTTAGGGAAGAAATTAATGAAAGGTTGACTTCCAAACATCGAAAGTTTACACCCAAATTCAGAGTAAATATCGGAAAATAACATATTTCAGTCAATATAACTAGTATGTTCATGAATCAATCATCTATGATCATATATAATCTATAATAATGTAGAATGAAGTTTTTCTGTATTTTTTTGAGGATATTTCTTAAGTTAAGTCAACCCTCAATCTAAGAAAATCACAAACGTATTTCATTGGAGATACGCCAATAAATCTTTAACATTTATACCCAAAAAATGTCTCATCCGATTGAACAAATACTACATCCCTAAAAATGCCCTATCATTCTTCTTGAATTTTCTATCTTCTTTGAAATTTTTGCTTACAATTATATCATATTTATATTCAAACCATCATGCTAGCCATGAAAGCAAGAATCCCTATGTCATCGTAGCTCTTGGTCCTAGAAATGACAATGATAAGTTAAGTTGCACCTACACCTATCCTTGTAAAGAAATACTAAATTTATATTTTATACTTATCACTCCTTTCCACGCATTAATTCACAATTTAATGATTCAATTATGTTAAATTAGAGTTGAATTGTCAATGTTGTATATTTTAATAGTATACAATACTATAGATTTAAAATTAACATATAATTATAATAATCAATAATTTAAATTATCATACAATTATTGTATTACATATGCTTTATAAAATAAAATAAAGGTAACAAAAATAATAATTTGTATTGTTTGAAGAAATAAGATTATTATAATTGAGATTAATAAGGTGTCGACAAGTAGTGTTTATATCCATGATCCACATGATAGTACTAATATTTGTCATTCTTAATAACTCTTCTAGCCAAAAAGTCTTAATGCTTCGAGTTAGAGAGTATTCAATGTGTGTGTATTTTACTTTGTTTGTTTGTATACTTATAGTAGGTTTTGAATTAAGACATTTAATCACCTTCTTCATTCTATTAATAACACAACATAAAATGATATTAACATTGTTAATGTTAACACGTGTAATCTTTCATTAAACTTTTAAATAAAAAGTTGATAATTTTTTATAAAGTATATACCTTCCTCCACCCCCAACCTTTTATTATACATAAGTGACCATTCCATGGCTTTCATGGTGGTTGGAAAGAGTGAACCCTCCTCTAATAACATCACGAGCTTTGGTATCATGAGAATTGTGTTGAAAGTCTCACATCGATTAGAGAAAAGGTCAATTTATAATATATAAGTGAGGTGCAAACCTCACCTTACAAGCCGGTTTTGTGAGGTTGAGTTAGGCTTCCCACTTTCTAATATGGTATCAGAGTCATGGTTAGAGCCTATCCTAGCAAGTTCTAAGTGGGCAATCTATTCTTCTATTCCATCCGCAATCGGGTCGTTATCAGACCACCCAATTTCTACTATCACGCACGAGATGTCTATACCTCGGCGTGAAGGGGGTGTGTTGGAAGTCCTACATCGACTAGAGAAAAGGTCAATTTATAAATATAAGTGAGATGCAAACCTCACCTTACAAGCCGGTTTTGTGGGGTTGAGTTAGGCTTAAAACCCACTTTCTAATAAATTGTAGACGACTAAGTTATAAAAAAATCCAATATCAATTTAGTGCTTGTTGATACAAGAAAAAAAATGCTTATAACGGTTTTGTCTTTTATCTTAACTATTGAGAATTCAAATGTTACAAGTTTTAATTGAGATAAACTAGAAAGATTGATCATTTCTATGAGTTAACCTTTTTTTAGGTTAAAAATGTTTCTTATCTTTAAATTTTGATGTAAAATTGAAATTCATACATATTATTAAAAATCTCATATTAACTAGAGATAAGACAATTCATAATATATAAGTAGATGTAAATATCACCTTATAAGCTAATTTTATAAGGTTGAGTTAGACTTATAGTCATGTGTTACTAGTGAGATTTATTGTTTGTTGGGCCTATCATTTCACCCTCTATCAGAGTCATTATTGGACAACTGATTAATGTTTAGTCTCACACTTGAGATGTATATATCTAGGCGTAAGGGATGTGTTGGTGATACTACATCGACTAGAGATAATGTGAATTCATAATATATATATAAGAAGGTGCAAACTTCACCTTATAAATTGATTTTGTAAAGTTGAGTTAGACTTAAATGTTCACTTCTTAACATGATATCGGAGTCATGGGTTAAAGCCTATTCTAACGAGATTTGATAATAAATAAGTGTGGGTATTGCAAACATCACCTTATAGGCCAGTTTTGTAAGGTTGACTTGGATTTAAAATCTACTTCTTAACATGATATCAAAGTCATGTGTTAGAGTTTATCCTTTAAAAATGAATAAATATTGTCTTCCTAACCTTACTACATTAAATTTTTTAAAAGTGTTTAATATGTTTCATAATGACATTGGAGTTGTTTATATCATTTTGACAAATTCCAATACAAATATCACTCTAAAACACTATTTAACTAAATATGAATTTTAATTTCGTGTCTTTAGGAACTATAAACATATTTATTTCTTGTGAGTTAAATGTTATCACGAGTTTGTACCACAATAAAACAAACTTGTTCCACTTATTTATTTCAAAACATTTTCATTTATCCTAAATATAGTTGGATGTTACCACACTTTGAATCTTTATTGGAATAGATTGAAAAAAGAAATGAGTTGTTGATGTAAAAAACTTAACACCACTTATAACATAGAACATTAAGGCTCCATGTTTTGTGGTTTTTTGCTTTTTTTCAATATTGTTTTTTAATATAGCACGTAACTTTCAATTTACACTTAGATTCTGAACACTTTGGTATCATGAAAATTGTAGATGGCTAACTTATACAAATATCCAATACGATTTAGTGCTTGTTGGTACTGTAACAATTTTCATTTTTATCTTCACCATCGACAATTCAATAGATGCTTGGAGATCTTGAGAATTGGTATATTTAAGACTAAGAAAATGGAATAAGATATTATAAAAACTCGTGTTGTATTATCTGAGATCTAATTTATAATACCAAAACTTTCAACCTTTAATTTATGAGTTGTAATGAAGAATTAAAAGTATTAAAGAAAAACGGTAGGAGAAATCACCAAGAAGATAAAAGAGAGGGAAAAATTAGGAAAAATATATAATAATAACATTATCACGGTTAATTCTATTTTATGATAATGTATTATGTATAATATTAATTATGTGAACAAAAATTAAGAAAACACAAAAATACTTCAGATTTTGCATGTACAATAATAACTAGTTTCGTAAATACTTATTATCTCATCTCTCAAAGTTTGTACATATAATTTTACACTTTTTTGTTATTCATTTTAAAATTATAAATAACATGCTAATATATGAGCATTTAAAATATGAAAATTTGATAATATAAGACCCTTATCTTTTTAAATAGTACACATGATACATCCATATCAACATTATTTAGTTAACATGAAATAGTACGTCGATTACTGTTAATATTATGAATTCATCTCCTTCCTCCGGCTGGCCAATCATTTGATAAGAAAAAAAACAAATAAGAAATGGCTCCAACAAATCATGTGCTCCACCATTTGAAACAAGTTTGAATGAAAGTTTTCACCAATAAATTATTTATAGTAATATTTATAGTAATTATTTAAATGTTTTTTTTCTATCTTCTTATTTATATTAGAGTGAATTATTTATAATACTAAAAGAGATTAAGTATTATCTCTTGGAATTTTATTTATCACAAATTTATCATTATGGTCAATCATTATAATTTGAAATATTGTTTATTTTGAAATTTTTTATCATAATTTTTGTTTTAAAATACATGTCAGAGTAAAAAAAAAGAATAATTATTAAATTGTATTTAATTTTTACTTCTAAGTGTGGTAGAAATAATATATATATATATATATATATATATATATATGTATATATATATATATATATATATATATGTGTGTGTATATATATATATGTATATATATATATATATGTATATATATATATATATATATATATATATATATATATATATATATATATATATATTTTGAAATGTCTGTACATGTAGACAACTAACAGTGGCCATTTGGTGAACATGGAGTTATGGTTGGAATTAGAGGTGCTATAAAAAAAATGGATTCATGTGTATGCAATCCAATGCCGGAGCTGAAGATTTCAATGGCCAACCACTGCCAATGATCTGTCTGTTAATTTGTCAGTCTCCATCACTTATTATAAATACTACAAAAATGGTGACACTGTTGACAACGATCGCCTTATACATAAGCTACAAGATTATCAAAGTCTTTCACATGAGATGGTTGGACATTAAGCTAATAATTCATAAATGAAAGGGAAGTTTCAATTGCATTGCCTCAAATAATAATATCAGCTCATTAAACAAATCAACTTTAACAAATTTAGTTCAGTTCAACTAATAATTTTAGGTTTAAATAAAGATATCATTAATAACTAATCTTCCTCATGTTACTATACTTATTATTTTGGTTGAATTTACTTTTCCAACCACATGTTTTCAATAGTACTCAAACTAAAAATTTCGCTTAATGTTGTTGTCACTAAAGACATTAATATAAAAGTTATAAATTATTTTTATAGTTGAAAAAAACTTTACTTTTCATACAATAATTTTATCTAATTAGAACTATATGTTATTTGAAAAAAAGAAAATAGATGTAAACATGGATAGTATTAGAGAAAAGTTATTAATAGTTTGAAAAGAAACTTAGTGAGAACCACTTGCTAAAATTTGTTAAACATCACATGTTAGGTGCCCTATCAAATAGTTAACAACCACTAATGATGTGATTTGCGTAATGGGGTGGTAGATCAAAGGTCTAACTCATGCAAAAACTCATAATAAGCTTCCTCTTTCATGACCATCAATCGTTAATTAATCTCTTCATCCACACCATTAATGCCACACATAATAGACCTTATTTCTTGCATGCATGTGTCAAAATTTATACACATGTATATGCTGAAGGCTTTAATTAAGTTTTCTGTAATTAAGTATGTAATTTAGTTTTGTAATGATACAATTGAAGTAAGCTTGAGACTTTTGAATAAATTTCTTCGTACACACTCTTGAAAGAAGAAAATAAAAAAATAATTAAAGCTAATTAATTTGTTTATGTTTTTTAATATATATATATATATATATATATATATATTTAAACATATTACAAATTTTCTTTATGTATATCTAAAAGATGTTGATGTGTAGTGGTTTTGTCAATCCAAAACAACACAATGTTGATGCATTCGTTCATAGTAGTTTGTCAACCCAAAACTACATCATATTGGCATAAACATCTTGGCTAGCAGCAATACATATCTCAACCTTGTTATCCAAAGAAAAAGATTAGCATGATTAACAAAAGATTAAGACATAAGATATAAGATGTATTAGCAAAATTATAAAATGTCTAAGAAAGGTCACTACAAGAAAAGCCTGAATTACCGAGGGTGTATTTCCGAAGGCTTTGCGGCCGTCGGTAAATGTGATTTACCGAGGGTCAAAAAGTGAATCACCGACGGCCTTAATGAAATAACGTTACCGAAGGTCAAGAAGACCTTAGCGAGGGCTCTGTGGCCTTCGGTAAGAGCGTCCACCAATTAAACTCAGTAATTGGAGTTATTCGTGCAGCTCGTCCCCAATTTCATCAAACAGAACCCTCCCTCCCCTCTGTTGAGAACTACTGAAAATTTGGTTGTACTCCCTTTGCCTTCCTTTTGGCTTGCTATCGTTCATTCTCTTCCTATCCCTCTACCTATCTCTTCTGTTCGGTGGCATTGTGTGCCTAGGGTTCGTCGTGCCGTTGTGGGTGTTGCGGGTGGGGTGGTGGTTCTTGGTTGTGCGTGTAAGGGTTGTGCGACGGGTAGGGTGGTGATTCGTGGTCATTAGCGTGAGGAGGTCCTTGCAGTGAAGCCCAAGGTTGGCTGTTCGGTTGAGAGCTCCCGGTGTTGCTTGGCTTCCATTGAATTGGGTGTTCTGGAGTGCGAGGTAAGTTCTCTTTTTTAGAACGGTACATGAATAAATTGATTGCCTTGTTCTTCCCTACTTCTGTGCAATGTGTCCATGTAATTGGGTGTTTCCCTGTTCTTACCAATATGCGTAAGTTGTTTGCACTGTGGATATTTCTGCTTTAGTACCTTATATGTATCATGTGATAATTTCAATTGTTTGGCTTATACTTGGGTTTTGGGTTGAGACTGGGCAGGTTAGTACGTTCCATGTTTTCTTTTGAATTCCTATATGGCATTTTGTGTACTAGAAATTGTTCTGGTACTAAAGTCCTGTTAGTTTTGATTCCTCTTGATTTTGATTCCAGCTTGGAATAAGTTTTGGGATTTGTTTTTGTATTGCTGTAAGCATAGACGAAATTGGTAAATCAAGAGTATAAGAAAAATATGTCCTCAATAGGTTAAGTAATGAACATGTTAAATAGGAATGATTGTATGGACTGGAATAAGTTAAATTGAATGTGGTTAGGCTGTAAAGGAACATGATAACGCAGTAACTACATTATTGTTACTCTGTCGTACTCTATGTTAAGTAATGAACATGTGTATTAGCTAAGTGAGGGGTTCGATTCATGATAAATCAAGATTAACAGGGGTTTGATTAAATGAAATGGGGCTGTTTTGGGAAGTGGGATAAAACTGAATGAAGTCTTATAATTGTTTCTTTTGTGGTTGTCATTAACCAGTGGCTGCACTATTAAGTGAACATTAAAACAGGTTTAGTGATTACAACTTCCATCTTCAATTGTGCAGCCTCATTGTTCCTATCTTGTGTTTCCCTCCTCACTATTAAGTGCACTATTATTTGGCATAGAAATAGTAGATTCCAAAATTAGACCGTATAACAGCTAATAATGTGGCAAATTAAACAACTACACACCTCATTCTAAGTTATAATGATTCAAACAACTAGCTATCAATGTAAATGACTGTAGAAAGTGTAAATACACTAAACTAAGCTTGAAAACAACAAGTATAGGTTTCTGTGTTTAAAGTACTGCCCCTGTACCCATTCTAACATATTTTAAATGACTTTAAATTGATAATGAATGACCTAACAAGTATAGGTTTCTGTGTTTGGGCAAGTTGAGGTTGTTGATTGCTTATGAGTTGCTTATGACAACCTAGAACCTAATTGTCCCTCCTAGAATACATTAAAAGTCCTAAGAATGCAAAGTGTATTAAAGTACTAATTAAAACAGTAAACTAACTATGTAGACAAGTTTAAAACATAAAACAAAGTTAGAATTGAGGTGACAATTCAAAAATACAAATACAATCAAAATTTGACCATTGGGCACCTAAAATACAGTAGAATAGGGTAAATGTGTTAAGCATGAAGATGTTAAATCTGTAAAAGATACCTAAAACTACCTACACAAGTTGTAATGGACTAAAAATGACAAAGATAAGAGTGTAGAAGTGATTCCTAAGACAATTTCTAAAAATCACTACTTAAACCTCAAAAAAGGTGTACTGCAATTGCAAACTGCACTAAACTAGGAAAAGAAACTAGAAAGAAACTATCCTAACAAGTTTATAATGGTAAAACCTAGCTAATTAAGAACTCACTACAAAAAGTACCTAAAACTCAAATTATTACAACCTAGAATCTAAAAGTAGTACCTAGAATACACTAAAAGTGATAACAATGCAAAATGTATTAAAGTACTACTCAAAACAGTAAACTAACTATCTACACAACTTTGAAAAGATAAAAGAAAGATAAAAATGAAGTCTCAATTAAAAAATAACAACAAAAGCAAAATTGGACTACTTAAAACCTAAAAAAGTGTACTAAATAGGTGAGAAATTGGGAATTAATCTAAAGTAACCTAAGCGTGTCTATTATACACATCCTAACAACTGTAAAGTAGTGAAATAATGCTAGGAAAGTGGTCAAAAGCAAAGAATTCCCTAAACCTCAAATTTAGTGTTGTGGTTGATCAACATTTTCAAAAATTGAGTTATTACAGGTCCTTTTTCGTTCTGCTATGATTCTGTGATGTTTGGAAGTTTAAACAAGTCCAAATTGATGTATTAAAGCTGTTAGAAGCATTGATATGAAGTTAGAATGACCTGTATGCAATTTAGTATGTCAAACCATCATATTTGAGCCATTTTTGGAACTTGCAAGTGAATCTGAGTTGCAGTTCTGTTTTATGCCTAATTAGAATTCAAACAAGTGTATTTTGATGATTTAAAACTGTTAAAATGATTAGCAAAGTGTCAGAATGGCTTAGGCACAAAATCACTTCCAAAACCATCAATTTTGAGTCAATTTTAGGAAGTAGAAAGGTGATTTTAAGTAGCAGTTTGGTTTTGAGTTAAATTTGAGTTTTAACAAGTTTAAATTCACCAAACAAAGTTGTTGAAGTGGTGAAAAACAAAGAATAACCTAAAACTCAAAGTTTGAGTATTTAGATTATAAAAAGTGTACTTATAAGGTGAGAAATTGTCAATTCACCTAATATAGACTCATTTTAAGTAATGTCAACATCCTAACAAGTCTAAAGTAGTTTAATGAACCTAGGAAATTAGTCAAAAGCAAAGAATTAGGTAAAACTCAAAGTTTAAGTTGTTTGGACCTAAAAAAGTGGTTCCAAGTTAGTGAAATGCTACTGAAAATCAAGCCAAATTGCTACTTTTAGAGCTACTTCTTTGTCCAATTCAGCAACCCTTCCATTACCTAGTATGCTACCCCCTTGGAGCAAGAATTTTGGACCTTGGAAGCCTCACCAAAACGTCACAACACCATACCACACATTAAACCAGTCACATCAAAAATCTGCACTGCACCAGATTTTAAGTGGTGGCCCTTGTGTTGTCCAACTTGCAAAATTCTTCACTTTGAAAGTAATGAGTTGCAGCTGGAGCTTTGCCAACCATGAGTGGTGGCTGGACTTTCCTTCCCTATTCCTCTTCTTTCACACGTCCAACTCCATTCAGCCCTGAACTCATCTCCTTTTCTCTCTTAGCTCTTCCACTCCATAGAAGCCTTTCTTTTGAACGTGAGCTGCTGCCATGCTTCTCAAAGAAACCGTGAGCTTCCTTCTTCTTCCCAACTGGATGTGATGGTAGCTACAGCTGCTGGACATGTTTCCCCTCCTTCAAAGGCCGTGAGTGAAGCTTCTCTACGTGGCTAGACTGCTGCAAACTAGACCATGTAGGTAGCTGCAGCTGCTGGTGGAATTATCTTCACTTCATTCACGCTGCAAGTGGCTTCTCTTCACCTAAAACTCAAAGTTTGAGTATTTAGTACCTAAAAAGTGTACTTATAAGGTGACAAATTGTCATTTCACCTAATGTAGACTCATTCTAAGGTATGTGAACATCCTAACATGTCTAAACTAGTGGAATGAAGCTAGGAAACTTGTCAAAAGCAAAGAATTACCTAGCCAGCAAAGGTCAAAGTTGACAACATGTTATCTCACCCAAGTTGCTCATCTCATAAACATTGTTTCTTTCCTCCATCATGGGGTGCCAAAACATCACTTTCCTCCACTAAAACACCAGGACCAGCCTAAGACAAGATCAAAAGTGCTTAAAACTCACTTCTTTTAACAATGGTGACCCCTGTTCACCTGACTGAGTACCTGTGTTGGACTTTCTGTACAAAATCCAATTTTCTCTCGGGTAATCGTTTACAGTGTCCTTGTAATCGATTACAGTGTCAAAGAAGGTGTAAATTTGATTTCTAAGGCATAATTTGAAAGGTCTTTGAGTATAGATTCCAACAAAACAAGAATCAACTCATTTGGAGTTCGGTGGAGAAAGTTATGAGCAAAAGAACAAGCAAAGGTCAGAGTTGGCAAAAATATATGAAACGCTGACTTGAAACAATAAACTGTACCAACTCAAATGTCCAAAAATTACAAAATAGTAGTCATTGGAAAGATGTTTGAGTCTAGTTTCTAATAAAAAAAGAATCACATCATTTGGAGGTCGGTGGGAAAAGTTATCAGTAAAATAGCCAGCAAAGGTCAAAGTTGACAGCATGTTAACTCACTCAAGTTGCTCATCTCATAAACATTGTTTCTTTCCTCCATCATGGGGTGCCAAAACATCACTTTCCTCCATCATTGGGACATAATCACATCACTAACCTCCCTCTCCCACCACTGAAACACAAGGAACAGCCTAAGACAAGTGCAAAAGTGCCTAAAAGTCACTTTTTTTTCAATGGTGACCCCTGTTCACCTGACTGAGTACCTGTGTTGGACTTTCTGTACAAATTCCAATTTTCTCTCGGGTAATCGTTTACAGGGTTGGTGTAAACGATTACCAGACCCTTGACTGAGTACCCTCCATTATACTTTTTTTTTTTCAGCTATTTGGTAATTACCGAAGGCTTTTGGCCCTCGGTAATTACCGAAGGCTTTTGGCCCTCGGTAATTACCGAAGGCTTTTGGCCCTCGGTAATTACCGAAGGGCAGAAGCCCTCGGTAATGGTTAGCGACAAGGGATTTACCGAAGGATTTTTGGCCGTCGATAGGCCTTCGGTAAACATCCATTATCGACGACTTTTGGCAATTTCCGAGGGCTTATGGCCTTCGGTAATGCCCTACTTTTTTGTAGTGGGTATTTACTAAGGTGATATAGATCCAATTAGGTAAAAAATCATGAAACTACTGGTAAGGATTGAGAAATTCAGAGAAAGTGGGAAGACAGGTATATGCATCTGAGTGGATCGATCGGGTTTTAACGGTAGTATATAAAGGAACTTTTCAAAATTTCGTGCCACTCTCCTCTGCATGCACTACTTCTCTTTAAGTTTCTGAAATCTTCTTTTCTTCTCCTTCTCTCTAAAATTACTCACTGTTGGTTCATCTGATCGGTGATCAGAATCTCCATAGGCGTTCATGAGATCAAGAGTTTCCTTTTCCACCGATCAAAGTCTTGTTTAGAGCTGGTAAGTCTCGATTTCTTGAGCTCTTGTGAGATTTTGAAACATTTTGACACATGCAAGCCAAGTTTCTGGTTGCATGTGTTCATCAGCTTCTTCTTCCCATTTCTGATCACATTTCTGGTTTTTTGGTGGTCTATTCCCATAAATCAATGAACTGTAGGTGTTCATAGGAATTTCTGGTAGTGATCGAGTCTGCAGTTGTTAAGCTTCGGTTCGGTCAAAGAGGTAAGGGAAGCTAGTTAATTTAATTATGGTTTACTATGTATGAATATGTTGTTTGATGATTATGCATGTGTGTAAAAGTGAATGAATTGGTATTCGACATTGTTGGACGTATGCATGTGTGGATAATTTGATGTTGGCTTGATTTATGTGTATAGTCGAAACCTGTGAACGAGTTAGGTTTTCTGCATTATAGCGATCGGTCTGTTCTGTTAAGGAAGTGATTGGGAGAAATTGGTTATGGGATTCTTTTGATTGATGTTATTATGGTTTAGGTATATTTGGATATGTTTGAATTGATTTATAATTCGAAAGTGGAGGATTAGATATTGGCAAAGATATTCTGGTTTGGTTAAGTTAGGTATTGTTCATAATTCTGTAGAAGTTCTGCAGAATCATGTAGAATGTCGATTGGTTAGTGTTGACTGCTCGGTCTTGTTCTGTGCTCGGTTATTAACTGGAGTTGGTCTCCTCAGAGTCCTACCAGTTCATGATTGTTCGGCCTTAGAAGGGGGGGTTTCATAGCGTAATAACGGTCGTTCCTAGTAGTTCTTAGTCTTGTACTAGCGCTCGTTCTTGGTAGTGCTCGGTCTTGTACTAACACTCATTCTTGGTAGTGCTCAGTCTTGTACTAGCGCTCTTTCTTGGTAGTGCTCGGTCTTGTACTAGCGCTCGTTCTTGGTAGTGCTTGGTCTCATACTAACGCTCGCTCTTGGTAACGCTCGGTCTGGTACTAACAGTTATGCTAGTGTTAGCGTTAGGCTTAAGCCAATACTGTTCGGCGTAAGACCTAAGTGTTCGG
Organism: Vigna umbellata; assembly: GCF_029865625.1. NCBI lineage: Eukaryota > Viridiplantae > Streptophyta > Magnoliopsida > Fabales > Fabaceae > Vigna > Vigna umbellata. Next base: position 28,411,912 of record NC_142170.1, on the reverse strand, counting down.
TCTAAGCCAATAGTGTTCGGCCTAAGATATAAGTGTTCGGTATAAGATTCAAGCGTTCGGTTTAACTTTAGTATTCAGTTGTTTTAGTGTTTGGCCCTAAAACCGTGTTCAGCTCATGCTTGAGTCTTACTCTTAAATGATTGTTCGGTCATGTTCACATATTGAAAGTGTTTTGCCGTTCGGTCTTGTTCATAGGTTATGTTGATCTTTTCCGTTCGGTCGTGCTCAAGAATGGTGGTTGTTTTACTGTTCAGTTTGATTTTACTTAAATGTTATGGATGAGGAAGTATGTTGATATTGAAGTATGATATGATATTTTTAATGTAATGTGAAAGAGAATTCCAAGGAGGAATGCCTTAGTGGAGGTTTCAATGTGGTAAAAGTATGAATATGGGAAGCTCAGCTTTGGCGTTCATCCTGACATTCTAATGGTCACCAATTCTCAAGTAGAGAATGGTGAGACATGATGAGAATAGCTGGAGGCCCTAGCCTGGGCGGTATGTTTACCTTGACCTAAGGTGAGGGATAACGGGCTAACCTCGTGTGGCAGCTGAGGGTGTTTCCAGTTACTTCACCCACGAGTGCACGAACGACCATAGCTACATATTTATACTAGTCCGGACAGTTAGAATAAAGTGGTCAATTATAACACGATTGTATGATTTCTATATATGCATGATTGTATTATATGTGTGTCTGAATTGCATGTTAACATGGTTAATTAAATTACATTATCTTACCCTTATTTTTCTGTCTTGTCATGTTGTCCGTTCGGTCGTTTACGTCCTTGCAATGATCACCCTGTGGGTGTGAGTAGAGTGTGCAGAGGGTTCTCTGGAGCAGGTGCTGAGCGAGGAGTCTTCAACCCCTTAGGATAGGTCCGTTCGGTTGATACATATCTTGTATGACCGTTCGGTTGATACATATCTTGTATGACCGTTCGGTTTGTTCTTATGGTTTGTATCAGTGTAGGATTTTATAAGTTTTAAATTTATGGTTATTTTAGGATAATTGTAAGTTAATTTTATTTCCTATAACTATTCTATTTCATTGTATATATAAGTACTCTTAAATATAATTTACAGCTATATTTTTTTTGGATGTTACACTACTATAAATAATACTATTACGTATTTCTTTTAGTATTTTTTATTATTTTATGTATACATCTTACTTCAACATCAAAGTATTTTTGGAAGTACTCCACCCTCAAACATTGAAAAAATCTTACCCGAACAGATCTCGAAATATATCAGTGGGTCAAAGGATACATCTTAAATTTATAATAGATTGGAAGAATATCAACCATGTTTCTCGCAGAGACCTTGTATACAAATTTTAACCTACAAGAACAATTAACATTATTTATTTATTTATTATTTTTGTAAAATGCAAAAAAAAATTACTTCTATCATTTAAGATAAGGACATAATTAATTACAAAGAGTTAAAACAACTGTCCGTAAATTTTTCACATAACATAGTATATTATGTGCACAAATTTTAATATTTTGAGCTGAAATAAAACTTGAATACACTTTTTTACTCAATATTAAGTGAAACGTTGATAAGTAACTGATATAATTTTTTTAAGCTCTCCAAACGCGTCTTCAACCAAACTAGGTGAGATATCTTATTTTTTTAATTCTATTAATATTAATATTATATTTTAATAAAGTTAAATTCTAAATTAATGTAAAAGGATAATTTTTTCTTAAAAACTATAAAAACTACTTTTAACCTTTCATAATAATTAAATATTTTTTTATGTCAAATTATAGTTAGTACTAAAATAAATAAGATTATTTTTAGTTTAGTCAACGTTACTATTAAAATAAATATTAAATTATTCAAATTGACATTAATCATATTTGATTTTAATATTTATATTTAGGTTTAATTGGTTCTGTCTACTTGATATCTACTTTTAAAAAATTTCAATTTCGTCTCGAAATGGTTTAATATGCAGTAATCAAGTCATTCTCTGTTCACATTGTTTCAATCAATAACGTTGACTTATTGTATATGTTGACTTGGTAATTCTATGATGTGGTGCCATTTTTTTTTCTAACATGTAATATGTAGGGCACAATGATGTGGAAATTAGGAGTGCTTAGAAAAATAGAAAAGGAAATTGATACAATACTAAATTAGGGATTTACACAACTTTGAACATAAAGGAAATTGGAAATTCGATAAGAAAGAGGGGAAGAAAAATTAGGATTCAATTCCCAGCGAAGTGAAAGTGAAGAATGGGAGTTTCATTGACAGTGGAATGGGTTGGATTGAAGATCAAAGGTATGCTTGTGTTGAATGTATGTGATTGTGTGTCGTTTTAGGATTTTTGACATTGATGTGGTGTTTCACTAATTGCATAATTTAGGGTTAGAATTTTATATGTTTTTCATGATATGGAGGGAGAGGGTGATTGTGAAGATGAAGTTGATGGAGAGGGAGATTGTCATTGTCAAGAAGAAGTTAATGTGGAGGGAGATGGGCACTGTGAAGAAGTTATGGAGGGTCTAGCTGATGTTGCCCAGGAAGGAGAGGATCTGCTTGTGAGAAGGGGGACGGTGATTGTGAAGAAGACAATGGGTACAAAAGAATGCAATGTGCAGAGAAGAACTAGGGCAAACCTCAAACTTCAAAATTCACCATTAAAAGCACACCTCAACAACCCAATTTACACTGTGAATTTATAAATTGTTACACTTAGATCTTCTATTTTGCCACGTCACCACACAATTAACGTTGTATATGAAAAACTAACGGGGATGACTTGATTGATGCACATTAAATCATTAAAGGATGAAGTTGAAACTTTTTAAAAAATGGATATCAAGTACACACATTGCCCGAGAAGTGTATCAAATGACCAATTAAGCCATATATTTATTTAGGTTAATTAGCGTGGACGTGTTAATGTTAAGTTATATATTATGAATAATGTATGTTTAGAACAATGAATATGAATTGTGGATTATTTTTAATTTAAATGATTAGATTTAAAATTGACAAATCTCCTCATCACATTTTTTTCTTCCCCACTTCTATAAATCTTGTTATATTCATCTTCTTTGTTCATATTTATAAATCCTTTTACATTGATCTCTTTCATCCACACATATCTATCCAATTTTTTTTCTCTTCATCTCCTTCATTCACATTATTGGTCTCATCTCCTTCATCCACATTTCAAATGGAGTCACAATAAGGAAAATCATGACTAAGTTAAACAAGGATATATGTTAGTAACCCCATTAATAATTAATCATTACCAACAGATTAAAAGTCATCGATAAAAATCCATCGGTAATTTTATGATTTTCCTATTGTGATTGGTGTAGTTAAATAACTTCAAATTTTGAAATTTTTAGTTTCTGCTAATGTGGTGTTGATTGGTAACATAATGGCTAGGGATGGCCAAACACGTTATCTCGGCTGGTTTTGGCCTGTCCAAAATAGGCCGGACTGGCCCATCATAAAAGAATAGGCCAAAATTTCAACCTATCCTGCCATAGGATCTGTTGATAGGCTCGCCACCTAAGTTTTTTTTTAATTTTTATTTATAAAATTTGTTTGTATATATACTTATAAATATTATTTAAAACATATTTAATTATATAGATTTTTTATGCTTTGAATTGATTAATTAATATTTTTAATTGGATAAATTAAAATAATTATTACATTTGCATGTTAAATTACTCTATTATAACATACGATGAACATATACTATACGCGTAATGGATACGATGCATATTTGATTTGTCGATACGTTTATTTTGAAACAATAAGATATGATACATGATATATATGTATATTGAAAAGTGTACAATAATTCTTAATAATGTTATAAATATATGATTTTTATTGTGTGAATCAAAATTAAAATCATATATATTAAACATTGTCAACATAAAAAGTTATAAATTATTATCATCATATAAATATTATTGTTTGATAGATTAGATTATTTATTAATAAGCACATATAAAGTATTTTAAAGAATCGAACATGTATATGTGATCTAAATTGAAGTATCGTTGTATAATAAATTATAACTAATAATTGGAACTTAATTTGTAGATGTTAATTATTTAAATTATAATAGTATTACCTACTTACATTTTTACAAAAATATAATATAAAAAATTTAATCATTTTAATTATTTTTCTTTTCATATTTAATTAAAAAAATAAAAAATAGAAAACAAAATAGGTTAGCAAGCAAGGGGCCCACCAATTTGGCAGGCTAGGTGAGTCAGGCTAAAACGAACTGGTGAGTTGAAAATTCCAACTCAGTATGCCCTGTTTTAGCAAGTTAGCAGCTTAACTCGCGCCACAACCCATTTTGACACCCTAATGGTGGCACTGAACCCTAGCTTTAAAATCTCAAATTAGTGACATCTTCATGATAGGACATTGAGTGTTAATTTTTGCCATTGAGTACGCTCAAGTTAGAGTGCTCTAGTGGCCTTGACATTGAGTGCTCTCAAGTTAGAGATCCAGGGGTTGCTAATACTGAGCGCTAGTCTATGCCGTTGAGCGCTCCTTTGAAAATGACCCTCTATGAGCTTTAGAGTTGAGTTCACCTTCTGTTGTATGTTTTGATACATTGTCTATTGTATATTTAACTAGTTTTTGTGGTTGTAATGTTTTCTATTATTGTTATTCGTTGTTGTAATAGTGTATATAATTGATGTTGAAAAGGTTGTATTAGATATGAGTTTATGAAATTAAAAGGAATTCCATGGGAAAAATCCTATTGTTATCATTCACACTTATATATAGTAGAGTGTGTTATATGGTAAGAGTAGTATGAGGTCCTAGTCTGAAGGCAAGATAATGGTCTAGCACGTGAAGGAGATTAACCTCGTGAGTGGTAGAGTGAAACTCATTAGTAATGACTCTACAGAGCAATAGAAGCTTCCACAAGTGTTTGTCTTTAGTGATTTTGATGTTAATTTCGTTAATCCAAATATTGAGTCTAGTAATGTCTTTGATCTTGTGTCTACAAATGTGTAATGATATGATCATGTGATATAACTCTTTTATGCTTTATGTTATGTATTTCTTTTTTGTTTGCAATGATCATTATTTTTGGCATTAACATAAGATGTTTCAGGTTTAAATAGAAAAAAAAATAGTAGATGTAGTAGAGTATATGAATATAGGTTGTGTTCTTATTTTTTTTAGATGAATGTACTAATATAAATAGTAATATTATAGTTTTATCATATTTTGAGAAAATAGATAACTATAAAATGCAAATTTCATTTTACTCCAATGTTAAAGATTATGATGATATTATTAGTATTATAAAATACATTGCATCCTTCTCCATTGACCGCAATTATCTCTTTATACAATTTGTAAATATTCAAGAGAGTAGACATGTCTAATTTCTCATGTTGTTAGTAGAGTCTTAATCTTATGACATAAAGATCTTATGCAATTAATATTTATTGGCACTTTAATCAACTCACATTATATTTCCATAAAAAAAAAATATGACATATTTTAACTTTGGAGTGAAGTTATATTTTCATTTTCTTAAGGAACATAGAAAAAGGTTTCAGTTGACCCAAAATTGGACGAGGAAATCAAAAGCCAGGGTACCATAATACGATCTTAGTATTTGTACAATACATCAAGATAATACACATTACACCAGAGATTGAATAATGCATAAAAGAAGTGACTTTTTGGTGATTAAATTTGAATTAGGTTATTCAATAATACATTATGTGTTTGCTGGGAACATTTTTAGTGTCAATTTGTTAATGGCCGGCAACTAACAACCTAAGCATAAACTGGGAACAATTTAGGAATATAATGCGAATATTATCCATCAACTTCTAATCAGAATCTTTTGGTGCTTAGTTAGTTTTGGATTGGACCACACACTCTTTTCACTGCCTCCTTATTCTTTCAAAACCAATTTTCGTACCAAAATATAATATATATATATATATATATATATTATATATATATATATATATATATATATATATATATATTTGCATTTTTTTTTTGCAAGTGTCAAGTTACACCTATCAACTGCTCACCCAATACATATTTGGTAACCGTCATTAAATATATATAGTAAGGTTCATCAATTAAAAGAAAAGAAAGATAATATATTTGGATGCCCAAAATGGAATACAGCGTGAAAAATGAGAAAAACAAAAGTTCATTTATTATAATTGATAAGACGTTATACTTATTAGATTATGTGTGAAAAAAAAATTAAGTATTTTTTTCTTGAATTTTAATACGAAATTCAAATTTATTTTTGTTACAAAATACATTTTAATTTTTAAACTTTAAAAATAAACAAATCTAATTTTAACCAAATTATATTAAATTTTTTGATGTATCAAATGAAATTTTCAATTAAAATTGAAAACATACGAAACAATGTAAATAATTTAAATACTAATATAAAACGTGTTTGACACGTCAAAAAAATTTAAAGTAATTAGATTAAAATGACTATATCCATTAATTTTTAAAGTTTGAGATCAAAATTTATCAAANCCCTAATTTTTCCCGTGTTTTTTTCTTCTCACTATTTTTTCTTTATTTCTTGCAGACATCGTTGTCGATAACTGTGCCATCTGCCGGAACCACATCATGGATCTATGTAAGCGCGTTCTTTCAATCGAAAACTGTTTTTCAATTTGAAGCGATTCGTTCCGCTTTTGAATTTTTGGTCCCTGATTTCAGGCATCGAGTGCCAAGCCAACCAGGCCAGCGCAACTAGCGAAGAATGCACAGTGGCGTGGGGTATGTTTTTGATTCGCTCTAATTGCTGATTTGATTTGAAATAGGTTTTTAGAATGCTTGATATCCATCTGTCTGTTTTACCTTAGGGTTGAGGAAGGTAGATATGATTGTAGGAGTATTATAATTTAAAATTAAAATTGTTTGTACGTCCAATAGTTCTACCTAGCTTACTAGCCGAGCTAGGTCAGTTTAAATACACCTCCTCCTTCGATATCTTTTTCTAAGACGAACAATACCTCCAACGTAGTGATTGATCCTATCGGAACATTGGCCTTTTTTAAGGGAACAAAAACTCTCCTATCTCTTGATTGGGGACAGGGGCTTCATGTGTACCCCCAATAGTTCTAATAGTTCCATATAACTTAGAGTTAAGGTCAAAGTTTGTTTAAATACACTTTTCCCTTTTCGTCCTCCCATCCTCCGAGATGCCTTTTTGAAGCTCCAAAGTTGGATGTGATAATTGATTCAGATGTGATAATTGATCCTATCGATGTGAACTCAACAGATTTGAGGTCGGTACAAAATCGATAAAACATTCTTTGGTTGGAGTTCTTTAATATCTACTACAAGAAAATATGTTGGAAGTTTGTTCTTACTTAAGAGAGGGTAAGTTGATGCTGCTGTCATGTTCAAAGTGGGCGTATTATCATTAATATATGACAAATTAAAGCATATATAATTTGACTGAAGAATCAAAACCTTTATCTCAAAGCAAGGTTGTTATTGGGCCCTTGATCTTGAGGGAGGAGATAAAAGGTGTTTTTTACTCTAGGAGGGTGGACGCAAGCTAGTTTGAGTTAATGTTTTGATATTTCATTGTTTAACGTTACCAATTGAGACTGTATTTTGCGTATCTTGCGTTTATTATTTCCTCCCCATTTTATGTTTCGCCATCTATTAAACTGAAGCAAATTCAGTATCTTGCGTATACTATTGTACTACGACTATTAAATTTAGCGTTTATTTTCAATTTGACTGCTCAATCTTGTGGCACTTCCTTTGCCTCGTTCTGCTATGGCTATGAAGTGTACTAGATTAGATGTCCATCTTATCTAATTGGCAATCCTCTCACCTCTGACGCAAATGGTCACAAAAGTAAGCCATGAAAAATATGCTTATTTATAGGCAAAATGAATTAGAATTTGCTTAAGAAACATTAAAAGTAGTGTTTCCATCATATTTGTCCTAGCAGTTTATGATTTGAATAGGAAATAACCTTTTTTTTTTTATTTCAAGAACAATCATATTGATATTGCGTAGCCCATAAGTTCAACAGTAAACATCTAACCAATGGGATATGTTGCTCTGCACTTTAGAACTAATGGAGATACTGGCAGTTATTGCCAAACACATCATATATTGTATTTTGGTTATATTTAAGGTTTCTGTACCTTATATTTTTTTAGGAGTATAGAGATCATGGATTTTTATATGCTCAGTACGACTCTATGAGACAATCACCATGAGTTGTCCTGCAAGAATGTGGCCACACCTTTTTATTCAAGTTCTTGCAGCTTCTAAATTAATCGTACTTTCTTGACCCTTGGAATTGTGGTTTATAAGAGTCAGACATGTGAATTATTATGATTATGATGACCTTCAGGCTTTTGGGTACGAAGGAGGAAACGGAAAGGGTTCCTATTAAAGAAAAGAAAGGAAGTGAGAGAAGTGAAGGAGTTACCAAGGGATGCTTCCATTCCATTGTTTGGTTCCATCATGAAAAAAATGGAAATACGTGTTAATAACATTGAGATGGACAAAATAATGTTGGACCCTTCATTTTTGTGGGACAAAATATACTTTGTCTCCAGTAACGTTTTGGTATTTCTAGATTATCGCAATGTTGTAAACTCTTTACCTTTTTTTTTAATTTTGGAATAATCATGTGTAGGTTATTTCTTCGTGTCATGAGTAAAAATGTTGTGCTATTTCAGTTTAGCTGGGACTTAAAAGAATAGTAATGTGGGCTTCTATGTTTGTTAGTATTTTTCTAGTTTGCACTGAATTACTCAAACTGCTACTTTATACAGGCGTTTGTAACCATGCTTTTCACTTCCACTGCATTAGTCGATGGCTCAAGACTCGTCAAGTTTGTCCTCTAGGTATGCAGACGTGGATCCTTCATCCTCCTTTATAGATTAAGAAGTGCACTTCTAACTTGTGTTTTTGTACCTGTACAGATAACAGTGAGTGGGAGTTTCAGAAATACGGGCACTAGAACTCCGACGCGGTTGAGATCTCCTTGGACATTTGTACTGTCTATCCGATATTTTTAATATTACAACTCTCTTTTTTTATTTTGCTTGTCTACTGAATTTATTATGTTCAAGGAATCAGTTTGCCAGATGGAGTTTAATATACACAGATGGTTTATGTAAAGTTTATTTTAATGTTTTGATTTTATCTATTTCATCGGCTTCGTATCAGTTGTTTCAACTAGTTGTGTTTACGAGCCGTATGAGTTGGTTAATTTTTCTTGATAATGGTCTCATTTGAGCACATTGCTATCGTTACATTTCATTGCACATTTTCTCATTTGGTTGACTGTCGGTGTTTTACATTTCAGTATGGTGTGGCCATGCATTATTATGTCAGTATGGCTCAGTATCTAGGGTGTGCTTTTTCATTTATCTCATGCAATGCGACCTTTCTTTCTCACTGATAAGAAAAAAAATGTTTGTTGTACTTGTGGCCTAGTGTGGTATCAAATTGTTTAATTTTGTAAACAGTATATATTAATAAAGAACGAATGAAAAATGAGAAAATAAATTATTAGAACACGCAGGGGCATAATTTGGACTGAAATTATTTAATGTGGGTCCATTTCTTCTGATTTTAAAAGTAAATTAAATATATGCAACGAAGCCAAATCATAATGTTTGCCTTTCTCGGGCGGTGACGCTAAGTTGAGGCTGAAATTTCCCCAGAAAATTGGGAATTATAAAATAAATCTAATTATTAGGTAGTGATATTTGTTTATTTTAAACAACTGATATAAGAACCACTTTAACCACTTTTTTAATGATGTTACTTTAAATATGAAATAGTTGTCAAAAGTGATTACTCTTTCCGTGTTTAGGGTGATGTTATACTAATTTATTTGATTAGCCTACTAGTTAATCTAGTTTATTGTAGTGTATTAAAATAGTTTGTTTTAAAAGTTTAGTTCATTCCAATTTTTAATAGTTTGATACATTTTTTATTATTTTCAACTTTTTCTTTTATTTTAGATAGATAATTAATTATTAATAGTTTTATTAATTAATGGATTAATTTTTGAATTTTAAAATATTTTGTAGTACAAAAGAATATGAAATATCTATACCAACTTAGGAAGTTTTATACTTGATATTCTAAACATAATATTGTCGTACATGGCCACATAATTAGTCGCAGTTCCAAAGTACAGCTATACAGTTGGACACCTCTTACACATTGCGAATCTCCGAATCTTGTAGTATTATAGCTACCAGATTCGTTAGGTCCCCTGTCCATCTTTGTGCTCGTCCATATATATATATATATATATATATAATATATATATATATATATATATATATGATCATTTATTTTACAAAGATTAAACAAAATATTTACGCATTTCAATGGTTATTATATAACTAAATATAGCTTAGTTGCTTGACCAAATTTTAGCTAATTTTGTGCATAAATAAAAAACTTTTAAGTTCGACCTAAAAGAGAAAAGAAAAGAAAATGCCTTCCAAAACGCGGATAAAATTGTGTTTCGAAGTTTCACATTTTCTTTTGTAGTTGATTGTTGAGCCATTAGTAAGACAAATATTATAGTTCAAATTGTAGAGTTGATTCTAGATTATATATATATACATATATATATATATATATATATATAGTGCTGTCAAAATGGATTGAAACCCGTGAGTCAACCTGGTTCACCACGGGTTTGAGCCAGGTTGGATTGAAAAAAATGCAAAATTTTTTATGTGAGCCAATTTTGACCCGGCTTACTAAGAACCCGGCTCACACGGGTTGAACCCGTGGTGGGTCGGGTTGGCTCACCAACCTACCTATTTTTTTAATTAAATTAATTATTCAAATCCTATTTTTTTATTGAAATCAAATTAATTAAATTAATTATTCAAAATGCACAACCTTTACTTAGCAATAGAGCATTTTGCGTTGCTGTCTTTCCAAAAGTTCTCATTCGCAAATAAAACCCTAAGATTATAGATTGGATAATATTACAGATGGAGATAAAGAAGAAGATGTTTCAAGAGACCATAATACTGTGGATTTATCCATTCAGGACTCCAATTTAATAGATGGATAATATTATAGATTGAATAATTCGAGAATATATCATTTGTTTTATCTTGTTTTTACACCTATCTACAAGCATGACAATTTTATCTTGTGCTATATATTTTTGTTAACGTCTATATGTAGTTTCTTATATGTCTCACTAAACTAAATTGGCAAAACTTTACGCTTGATAGCTTAGAATATATATAACAATATATTTCTTTTGTTTCATTTTCTTTTATATCAATTGGTTCAATTATTATTGTTTCAATTTGATCGATCAAAGTAACATGTTATAAGAATCTGAGAAGAAGAAGGTGAAAAAAAAGTTAATTAAGTGAGTCAATGAGCCAACCCGTTTAACCCACCAATCCGTGGTGAGTCGGATCGGGTTCGAATTTTTTTGACTCGCTAATAAATGAGCCAGGTTGGATTGACTCACTAAGTGGTCAACCCGTGGTGGGTCGGTTCGGGCCGGGTTACCCGTTTTGACAGCTCTATAATATATATAATACAGAAGAAGTCGTGTATTTTTTTTCTTTATATATAAAGACATAATATGAATTTTTTTTATCTGCGTAAAAAAGAAATCTCTATAGAATCATTTGTCTTATCCCACTTTATTTTTAAGTACAAATTTTCTTCAATTAATGGTTGTTACAAATGTTTAACCAATCTTGTTAACACTTTGTATTAATTATATGATATAAAATATATCAAACTATGCTGATGGCCAAATTTTAAACTATAAAGATTTAGTACCCATACCTTGCATAGGATATAGTGTTCTTTGAACCTATTGATTAAAAATTACAGTTTGATAAGCATCAACCCATAAGAATTTGGGTAGAGAATCAGTCCAAGAAAAAGTGCAACTAATATCAGTAATAGTTTATGTTTGTGCTTAATGTCTTCATGTTGTCTTGTTGTGGTGTAAAATCATAGAAGCGGAAAAAGACAATTATGTACCTTCTCCATCATTTTATTTTGGTTTATAGCTGGAATATATTAAGGACTATTGTTTTTAACAAGGCACTAATTGTGAAACTCAAATTTTAATTAATAATAATGTTAGAGATAAGGAGAGTATATAAGTTTTTCAATCTTATAATCATGTTTTTAAACATTTGTAGATGATTTACAATTGCAAACAAACATACATGAAAAAATATTTAAACTTAATTCAACTTATAAGATCGGTTTTTAACACTATTTATATATTCTATTTTAATGATATAATTAATGTGTTGGAAATTCAAACATATTTATGTTTCTTTCTTTTCTTATATACTATTCAAATTTCTTATTTATATTCAATGTGATACTTTTAATTCATACTTGAATTTCTAACTATCTTTTATACACTTATGAGTTCAATTTTATCATTGATTTATATCATAGAACATATTTGTCTTATCTCTTTATTTTAACACACTTCCACCAATCCAAATTATGATTGGATCTTTACCAAAAGAGGATATATTTGTCTCAACTTGAGCAAGAAACCAAGACAAATCATCAACTCTAATATCATTGTTAGCTTTCTTTTATTATATGATAGATTAAGAAATTAATCACCTTTGATGTATACGTTTTTCATAAAAGACTTGACACCACATCTAATATAAAATCTTAAAACTCAATGTATAAGAGTCTTGTTTTTCTTATATATCATTTAACCTTTTCATTTTTTACTTAATATGAGACTTTCAATTAATGCTTGAATTCTTAAAGGTCTTCTCCACAAGTGTGAGTTGGATTTTATTATTTTTTTACCACAAAATTACATACTTGCCACACTTTTCAACACATTTTCACTGACCTTAACTATGATTGAATCTCTTATCATAATTAGCATACTTGTCTTCGCTTAAGTCGAACATCAAGACAAACTATCAATTTTAATAAAACAATAGAATTTTCTTTTATTGCGATAGATTAAGGAGATTGACCACCTTTGAGGTATGAGTTGTTCGTAAACCTTACACCACATAATCTAACATAAAATCTTATGGCTTAATGTTTATGGCTCTTCCTTTTTCTTGTATTTAACTTTTTTTTTATTTTTACTCAAGGTAAGACTCTCAACTCATACTTGGATAACAATCTTCCCCACAAATGAGTTGGATTTTGAGTGGTTTCTAACATCCCTTCCTTTTATTTCAACACACTTCTACTAACTCTAATGTGATCCAGTCTTACTACAATGAGACATATTTGTCTTTGTCTAAACTAAGAACCAAAACAAATCATCAACTTTGATAACACTATTAAAATTCTTTACTAGATCAGGCTGGAAAAATTTACTATCAATGATATATGAGTTACCTATATAAAAAACCTAACATCATTTTCAACCTAAAATCTTAAGACTTAATATTTATAGATCTTATTTTTCTTTCATACCACTCAATTTGTTCATTTATCTTCAATTTGAAAACTTTTTCAACTCACACTTAAATTCTTAATATAATATGGAATCTTCACAAAATAATTTCAAATACTTAAAAATAACAAGTATAAAATAATCAATTTTTTAAATAAAATTTTAAATTCGATACAAAAGTAATAATAATAAAATCATATAAACGGTCATTGTTACATATTAATTACCCAATAAAATCAACCGATACTATGAACTAACCAAATAGCAATCTTTAACTTCATTTAAAAACTAAGACGAATATTCGTTTCTAATACTACTAATGACTAAAAGAAAAATCAAAACATTATGAGATTTACGTTAAAAAAAAAAAACTTGACACCATATACAGTAAAATATCTTCAAATAATAGACCCATAAGTTTTTCCTTTACAAAAATACTCAACTGTCTTTTTGTACTTAATAAACTCTTACTTAAAAATATATTTACCATATTGATATATTCAGTTTTTTTTTCTTTGACTTTGATCCATACTTTTCTTTTTCATTACATCATTTGTCACACTAATTTATTTTTCCCCTTCTATTTTATTATTTATGTTTCAACGAAAATAGGAGCAATAACGTCCCCATAGCACTCCTGAGGAGAAAAATGGAAAACAGCATGCTTTCGAACAGCAAAGGTCAACTGTTTCTCTATCTGCAATTTGTTTTCTTTTGTTTTTGTGTTTTTCTTCTCTCCTCTTTCTATCTTTCTATGTTTGGTTTTCAGTTAGAGTTTCAACTGTTACTTTAACTTCTTAAACACCCTCTGTCCCACCTCAAGAATCTACGGTATGCATCTCTTCTCTTTTTCTCCATTCTTCACTCTAACTTTCGGTTATCTTTCTACCAAACCTCTCCTCAACCTCTCACCAAACATTATTATTAAAACTATTCACTTGCATTAGGAAAATACCAAATTAAAATTAAATTTAGGGTAGGGGAATCTCGCATATTAAGTCGGTTAAATTCCTCAATTTTTTATTTTATATTCATCACTAATTATATGTTCATATACAGTTATGAGAATGCATTTATAACATGTTTACTTTTTCATGTTTAATAATGCACTTTCCATGTATCACAGTTTTATATTGTATTGTATAAATCGACTGGTCACCACAACCTCAAAGTGAATTATTGGTCAATCTTTCGAAACTTTCTAAACAACATAGATCAATCGGTTACTATTGACATCAGTGATCGATCAATATCTCATATATTAAGAAAATTTCAAGATAATTAGTAAGGTAAAATATGTTTATAAGACATTGAATTGTGATTGGGTCAGTCCTAAATAAAAGTTAATTTCAGAACCTATAAATACAGAGACAAGATAAGGAAGTAGGTATTATATTTATTGGATATTTAAGACTTAACTGTGATAATCAATTGTATAACTGAAAACTGGCTTGAGTATCAGAGTAAGAATATCTTTAATAGATATATACCCACTCAGATTTAGACTTTACTAAAGAAAATTTAACAAAATATTAGAAAAGGAAAAATAAACTGAACAAAGTGAATTGATTTAAAATATGAAGGTATAATTTTCAACCATACTAACCGAAACATATATCATCAACAATGCTAATATAAACTATTCATAAATAAACTTTGAATGTAAGTGAATTTTAAGTTTAATTTAATTTTATAAATTCATATAATATAAAATAATTTCACATTTTCAATAATATAAATAATTTCTTTTATTATTTTAATTTGTAGTGAAAAATAATTTCTTTTATTATTTTAAAAGATAGAGAAATAAAGAAAATATGAAAGGGAGTATTGATATTGATATTCTACTCATAATTGTTCTTATTATAAGTTGTATATAATGATTACTATTATTATTATTATTGTGGAGCTCTATATAGTATATATGGTGGTGTTGTTAGAGTTTGACTAATGGATCATTCTCTGAATTGTTCATCAAGGGGCATAGTTGGTGGAAGCAGAAAACCAAGCGGTTCTGATGGAGAAAGTGGATGGACATCTTACTTTGAAGACTTCTCAAAAGGCATAGAACCCAGTTATTGTTCCAGTTTGGATGGTTCATCTTTGCTCTCAGATGCTGCTTCTTCTGCTGCATGGAAATTTTCTCACCACAATCATCATCATCATCATCATCTTCTTTCTTCTCCCTCTTTCAAGGCCCCAAATCCACCCAAAAAGTTGACCTTCAAGAAAGCAAGAGCCAAACAGATATCAGAAGATGACCCTTTGGAAGACACTGCTAGCTCTCCTGTCAATAGTCCCAAGGTATGATTTTTATCATCTTTTTTTTATAATAATCCGAGTTATAAGGATGACATGCTGAATTTGACAAGAGGGTTGAAGAAAAAAAAAAAAAAATGATTTTTATTTTTCTTTTCCTTTCTCACTTCACCAATGATATATGCCTTTTCTTGTAATATCTTTACTGATTACTGTCTGAAGGTGAGAGACTTGAATCCAGCTGAAATGAGTTCTAGAAAAGATGATGATGATGAACTGGTAAACCTGGATTAATATATATAATGCTTTTTTGATGATGATTTAAGGGAGAAGAGTGAGTTTTTGCTGACAAATTGTATGTATGGTTTGATGATGATGATTGCGTAGGGTAAGGGGTTGAAATCATCAGAGCATTATTCAGATAAGAAGAGAGATGATAAATTAAAGTATAATGGAAAGAATGGTGATTGCACAGAGTTGAAGAAAAGGGGATTATGCCTGGTTCCTTTGTCTTTGTTGGTTAATTATTTGGGGTGACTGATACTTTTGTCTATATACTTTCTCTCTCTTTATCTGTCCCTCTCCTTGTCTCCTTTTCTTTGTGTTCTTCTATGTAGCTCAAGTTCTTCAATTGTATATTAAAGAGCTTCATCACTCACTGTGATGTATAATCTCTATCTCACTATATATCTGTATATTCTTTCATCCTATATTGTTAGCAATTTCATAAACTTTTGTTCTTCAAAGGAAACTTAATTTACTATACTGTTTCACTTTTCTTACTTCATCATGATTCATTAATATTTGTCACGGTCAGACTTTAATTAACAAAGAAAATGTGGATTTTGATAAATAATATTCATGCTGGTTATTTGTAATGAGGACAGGTAGAAAGAAACAAATAATAGGTATATAGTTAAGAGTTGAATGAATCAGGTGGATTGGTCAATATTTAACTTCAAATTAAATGAATTGTAACAATTACCATGAAATTTGATTGTATTACGTGAGATTTTGATTTTTTTTTATAATATATTTTTGGTGGTTTTTAGATTTAGGTAATATTATGATAATTTTTTTTGTCTTCAATTTAATTTTTTATAAATTGACTTATAAAGTAAAAAAGAAAATTATTTATATAAATTTTGAATTTGTTTTCTAAGAGTGAATTTTATATCTAACTCCGTCGTAAAGGTTATGATAATATAATACACAGAACAAAAAAACATTTTTGATAGAATAGATTCTAAATCTTAATTCTAATATTATGCTAAAAGTGAATATTAAACTTAATTTAATTTTATAAAACCAATTTATAAAATAAAATTTATATTTATTTATATATTTAAATTGATGTTATTTTAGTTGAATAAAAACTTTCATTCTTTTTCCAACAACTACAAGCATTAGTTATTTTTTATTTGGGTAAGAAATATTTTTCCTCAGTTATGTCAAATTTGTTTAATATTTTGTATTATACTGTTGGTAAGAAAAAAATTGCTTAGTGCAGATATTTGTGTGAACACCTGTTTGAATTATAGTTAATTATGGTTGAAATGAAATTTTGTTTTGCCGTGACTTACACACTGATGTGTGGTTTCAAGAATCCAGTTGAACTATAAATTTTTATCACTTACCTTTGTTCATTTGAATGGATTTGGAGAGAGTAATTGAGTGGATTTGAGATGATTTAGAGATAAATTTTTTGTTATTTATTTAAGTAAATTTAGAGGTAAATAAAATTGAATTTGGAAATAACGTTTGTAAGAATTAAGGTAGAATTTGATTGATGTGATAAATTAAAAAAATTTACTTCCAAATTCACTCTCATCTACCTCCAAATCCATTCAAATAACAACAAAAGAAATTATTTTCAAATCCTTTCGAATTGATTCAATTACTTTTCTATAGATTTATTTAAGTGAATAAAGACTTAAACTTAAAAAACTGTACGAGATAAATATTAAAAGGGAAAGTTTTATGAGAGAAAGAAAGGGGTAAAAAAATTAAAGAGGATGAGATAAATATTATAATAGGCAAAAGGAAGAAAGAACGTGCAAGTCGTTGGATTCCTGTGGCTTGTCATACCATACTCACTACTCAGTATAAAAAGGAAAGAATATTTTATTTTTGGGTGTACCAAAAAATATATAAAAGGAGGATATCTTTTTAATTTTGCCTGAGAGTATAAGTATTTGGGTATAATTATTGCTTTTGTTTTAAAAACCATTTTTCTTTTAGGAACGAATTTAGGTACTTGTTACAACATTTAATAGCTCTTCATGATACAATTTTATCTATTTAATTGTTTCTAAAAACTCAATTAAAATTATAAATTTAAAAATAATATATATATATGTTTTTTTTGTTAAGAATGCAAATGTGAGTTTGGTTCTGAATAAAAATGAAAAAAATAATGTGAAATGTACAAAGAAGAAGAGGATGTTATGGACTCTTATATGAATTGTCACTTGATTTATGGATGTTGATTTTATATGGAATGTTTTTTTTGAAAGATCTCAATAACAATATTAGAATTTATGATTAGCTTTAATTATCAGCTCAACAAGTAGAAACATGTTCTCTCATGATAAGTAATGATTGGTATACTTATTGTTTTTATTTTATTTATTTTTATTTTTTATTGAAATTATTATTATTATTATTTAGATAATTAAAGTTTTTATTTAATAAATTGATAAATATAAATATTTTATTTTTATTTGTGAAAATATTGTGCAGATAAATTAAAATAAAAACAATGTATATGTTCTAGCCACACATATACAAAGATTATAAATAATGAAAGAAACTCAATTCTATTCTCTTTTTTCAAAATTACAATATTTTATTGAAAAAAAAAAATCAGTTTTTTAAGTGAGGGTCGGTACTCATGTTGGGAACATTGTATCTTTAGGGATCTATTTTTTGAAAAAGAAATAGATATGTTTTTTTGTGTTTAAAAAGTGGAAAAAAGTATTGAAACTGAAACAAGTTTAATGGTTAATTGTATCAAGAACATAACAATGAATTATCTAGTAGAAAGAATGAACAAAACTTTTAATAAAAGAGTTAGGAGTATGAGGATTTACTATCTAAGGTGTTTGCATCATATATTTTAATAGACTATAATAAAATAGATAAACTATATATACTTTTTTATATTATTAGAGTCGATTTATAACATTATTATTTAGAAACTAATCTAATATTTTTTTATTGAAATTTTTATTTTAGAATATCAAACATAATGTGCACTTTCATTGTATAAGGTAATAAGCACAAATTATAACATCATAAGAGTTAATTTAATGTTTTTGTAACTTGGTGCGTAAAATTGTAAAGATAATATTACATAAATTCAATTATTAAATTATATTATTAGAAAAAGCCTGCTAAGTAACTTTAGTATCAGACACTTCTCTATAGATTAACTTCATTGCATTTGCTCGTTTTCTTATGATATAATATGTAACTTTACATTTGAATAATTTGTTTTTTTGCTTTATGTGTACATATATTCTTTTATTATACTCCGGTGTATTTAATTAATGTCTGATTTCATTGAACATTGGCTTAATTATATCCTATGAAATATCTTCAGCCACACGCAGATAATAAACAATAAAAATACATTGTTCTCCAAATATGCTAATTGTTTAATACAATGTTGATTCCTTATCCAGTATTAATTACCGATATTTTAATTATGGAAGAAAATTCTACAAGTTTCTCTTTTTATTAGCTCTTTGGAATGATGAATATTTTTTTATTTAAATAAAAATGAAAGGTTCGTATCTGTGAAGGTGTAGAGTGGTTATAGAATAATGTATAAATAGCAAAAAAAAATGATAATGGAAGATAGAAATCCATAAACAACTCCAACTAGCCTTGATTCCATAACAGATAGGATATTCTGTACATTGTCCTCTACATCCAACCAAAATAATACGTCAATAAGCTTTTTCTAGCACAAACAACCAAACCAATATATATATATATATATATATATATATATATATATATGTAACTGTATTATTGTGAAATTGAACTAAAGAAGATAGATAAATACATTCTTTTTTCTCTGTCCTCTAATTAGTTTCACTATTTGCTTTTGTTTTTATATTTATTTCTCTTTTAAATAATTAAAATGTTATTAATTTATTAGATAATATAAAGAATTTATTTTAATTTTTTTTAACCCTTAAATTGGTAACTTATTTGTTACACATAATTCATCACTTCTACTTTATTTTATAATTGTTTAACTTTTATGCAATTGTTATTTGATATTCTTAATGATATTTATATAATTATAATTCTTCTTTTAATAATATTTAATATTAAATATTTGATAAAAGAAAACATATGTACTTTTCTACATTAAATATTTTGATAATATCAATTTTTATTTGTCGTGGTTTTTATTTATTATAAAAGTATTATTTAATTAATATTTAAAATAATAAAGAAGTAGATACATATATACTCTCAGAAGATTATACAAAAATTTCATACATATAAAAATGAAAATGAAAATACATGTAGATAAAATAGTCAAATTCGCATCCACTTTACTAATTATCATCCTTACACCAAATTAACTACCACATATCTCATGTTGTAAATACAACAATATGTTGAACTAATGTAACGTAACTTATTAGACTAGTTCTTTCAACTCCATATGTCTTCTTCACCTTGTTTTAACATTTTCCCAACTTGTTATTTTTGTTGAAATTATTTTTTACCGTGATAGATAGGAGAAATTGACCTCCATTGAGGTATGAGTTACTCATACAAGAAATTTGACACCACCTCCAACATAAAATCTTTAAGCTTTATGTTTATGGATATTGTTTTTTCTATCTACCATTTAACTTTCTTATTTTTATTCAATACGTGCTTTCAACTCATACTTGAATTCCTATCAATTTCTCTCACAAGTGAATTTAGTTTTTATTATGGACAAAACATGCTTGTCCCATCAATTTATCTGAACACATTTCCATTTATCTTACCTATGGTTGAGTCTTACCACAAACCATCAACTATGATACCATTGTTAAATTTCTTTTATTAGGATAAACTAGAGAGTTTGATCACCTCTAATGCATGAGTTTCTTACATAAAAAAATCCGAAACCATTTCAACTTAAAATCTTAAGGTTTTATTTTTATGGGTCTTATTTTTATTATATACTAGTAAACTTTTTCATTTCCACTCAATGTAGAACTTTTAACTCATACTTGAATTCTTTACACTTCTTTCATTTTTTTTTCCAAAAATCCATTCTAACCATTCAAATAGATTTCTTTCCCATCTAATCTTTATTCATAACATTTGTAACTCACCATATTACACATTTCCATTAGCTTTTACTTTGTAATAGAATAATATAATTTGTTATTTTGTTTATTGTTAGGCTTTGTTGTTGTCCTTATCACATATTAACTAAAAACTTCACCTAACACCATTTCCTACTCTTTTAATAATTTCATTTTCAAATAAGCTTAAATTGTTGTCTTTCCATACATCATTTTCATGTCCTTCCACTATTTAACCACATCCTTGTTTAACAAATTTCTCTAACCTCTATTCTTTGAGCATATTATTTTTTTCTAGAAACTATTTTTTCTTGAAATTGTAAGTCTCAGTCCAACTCACTTCTAAATAAGTTTCCTTTTTATTTGGTCCACCAAATAAGTAGACTAAAAAACCCTAACCCCCAAAGCCCCTACTTAAAGTTGGTTAAGGTCATGGTCAAAGGGAGTTTAGCTTTACTATAAGAGTTTAATTACCATTTATATATATATATATATATATATATATATATATATATTTTATAATAACACAAGTCTTTAAAATACTTAAATTACAAATTGATCTCAAATATTTTACATTAATTACAACTTTATTCTTACTTAATTTTTATTATTTGCAACTAAGTTACAACCCAAACTAACTTGTTTGTCCATATAGTGTCTAAACTTAATCGACCTTGTCTCAGTCTAAATTAGTAGACATGATTGAACTTGGTCTAATATGTATCAAACTTGAGTCCAACTCAACTCAGTTTGATGTGCCCCCGACTAAACTCTGATGAAGGTTAGTTCAACCTGACTCAACTCGATCCAAGGTGAGGTGAATCAACTTGCTCTTATGTAACACCAATGAGCCTTGGCCCAATAATGGCCTAAGCAACTTGCTTTAACATGCCCTGACTTTACTCGGCCTAACATGGACTAAACTTTACTTGATATGACATGTGTTTGACTCAACTAGGCACGAGGTGGCCGCCCTCAATCCAAGGTGGGCTCGACATCACTGACCTTAAGTTGGCCCAACTCGACTTAGCATAAGATAGACCTGACTTTACTTGTCTCGAGGTGGACTCGAATCGATTCACTGTGAGGTGGGCCAAACCCTACTCGATTAGAGGTGAGTCTGACTTAACTTAGCATGAGATTAACTTGACTCGACTCGACTCAAGGTTGACATGACTCAGCTTGACTAGAGGTGGAATTTACTCGACTTGACTTGAGGTGTACCTAACTCAATTGAGCTAGGTGCGGATCTAACTCAACTGAGTTTAAGTGGGCTCGATTTGACTTGGCTAGAGATAGGTCTGACTCCATAAAACCCAAGGTAGACTGATTTGACTTAGCCTAACATGGATCCAATGTAAGCTTAACTTGACTTGATCCAATGTCAACTTAACTATACTTAGCCTAATGTGGACCTAACTCAATTGGACATGACATTGTAATATTTGACCATGGATCAATGACAAGGAATAAAAATAATTCTAATATATCTTCAAGGCATAATAAACTTATGTCTACACATAAAACTCTCAAATGATCTTTGACATAATGGGATATTTTGATGCAAATTGGGCAACTAGAACTGATGACAAAAAAAATCAATGGTAGGACAATGTGTTTCTTAAAGAAACTCTTGTTCCTTGGTCTTCAAGAAAACAAAAGGTAGTGTCACGATCAAGCACAAAATCAAAATGTAGAGTCATGACTGACCTTGCAGTTGAAGTAGCTTGGATTAGATCTTTGTTGGCACAAATAAAATTACTAATGCTCAAAAAAATCAATTTTGTAGTGTGATAACCTAAGTGTCAAGTCAATTGCTTCTACTCCAATCATGCACGCATAATCCAAACATATTAAGATAGATGTGCACTACGTACGTAATCAAGTCCTATAAAATGAAATAATGTACATTACAATATCAATTTTTATTTATTGTGTAATATTACAATTATTACTGTAATCATTTATCAGCATTAGTTTAAGATAATATTTGTCTTAACACAATTATAGTTTACTATTTATTGTACTTTACTTTTTCTACGTATTTTTTGTACACTACTTTACTTTTGTATATAAACACATACATAATCAAATCAAATCACACTAATTTTCTATCTATAACTTCCCAAAATTAGCAAATGGAGCATATTAACTTCCACTTTAGTTTGCTGTACTTTATTATGTAAGGGTTAAATATGTTTTTAGTCCCTAAACTATTGACCGTTTCTGGTTTTCGTCCCTCTTCCAAAGTAAGGTACAATTTAGTCCTCAATCTTTAAAAAATTTTCGTTTTAGTCGAAAAAACGAACGTTTTGAGGACTAAAACGAGGACTAAAAACAAAATTTTGAGGACTAAAACGAATGTTTTTCTAAAGAATGAGGACCAAATTGTACCTTACTTTGAAAGAGGGACGAAAACCAGAAACGGCCAATAGTTTAGGGACTAAAAACATATTTAACCCATTATGTAAATATAGATTTTAAAGTTGGCATATTTAGAATTTGTCTTTTTTCCAGAAAAAGAAAACCGCTTAACTTTGTATATTATTTTATACGACATAGTAAGGTTAGGATATGTTGGAATTTGTCTAATTTTTTACAAATATAACAAGTTAGTAGATTTAGTTTCACTTTAAAAAATAATAATTTAATTTTGATTATAAGATTTTTCGTTTTTGAAAAGTCTTTTATTACTTTAGGGAAGAAATTAATGAAAGGTTGACTTCCAAACATCGAAAGTTTACACCCAAATTCAGAGTAAATATCGGAAAATAACATATTTCAGTCAATATAACTAGTATGTTCATGAATCAATCATCTATGATCATATATAATCTATAATAATGTAGAATGAAGTTTTTCTGTATTTTTTTGAGGATATTTCTTAAGTTAAGTCAACCCTCAATCTAAGAAAATCACAAACGTATTTCATTGGAGATACGCCAATAAATCTTTAACATTTATACCCAAAAAATGTCTCATCCGATTGAACAAATACTACATCCCTAAAAATGCCCTATCATTCTTCTTGAATTTTCTATCTTCTTTGAAATTTTTGCTTACAATTATATCATATTTATATTCAAACCATCATGCTAGCCATGAAAGCAAGAATCCCTATGTCATCGTAGCTCTTGGTCCTAGAAATGACAATGATAAGTTAAGTTG
Source organism: Vigna umbellata (assembly GCF_029865625.1). Taxonomy (NCBI): domain Eukaryota; kingdom Viridiplantae; phylum Streptophyta; class Magnoliopsida; order Fabales; family Fabaceae; genus Vigna; species Vigna umbellata. The sequence goes on along the minus strand of NC_142170.1, from coordinate 28,387,700 downwards.
CACCTACACCTATCCTTGTAAAGAAATACTAAATTTATATTTTATACTTATCACTCCTTTCCACGCATTAATTCACAATTTAATGATTCAATTATGTTAAATTAGAGTTGAATTGTCAATGTTGTATATTTTAATAGTATACAATACTATAGATTTAAAATTAACATATAATTATAATAATCAATAATTTAAATTATCATACAATTATTGTATTACATATGCTTTATAAAATAAAATAAAGGTAACAAAAATAATAATTTGTATTGTTTGAAGAAATAAGATTATTATAATTGAGATTAATAAGGTGTCGACAAGTAGTGTTTATATCCATGATCCACATGATAGTACTAATATTTGTCATTCTTAATAACTCTTCTAGCCAAAAAGTCTTAATGCTTCGAGTTAGAGAGTATTCAATGTGTGTGTATTTTACTTTGTTTGTTTGTATACTTATAGTAGGTTTTGAATTAAGACATTTAATCACCTTCTTCATTCTATTAATAACACAACATAAAATGATATTAACATTGTTAATGTTAACACGTGTAATCTTTCATTAAACTTTTAAATAAAAAGTTGATAATTTTTTATAAAGTATATACCTTCCTCCACCCCCAACCTTTTATTATACATAAGTGACCATTCCATGGCTTTCATGGTGGTTGGAAAGAGTGAACCCTCCTCTAATAACATCACGAGCTTTGGTATCATGAGAATTGTGTTGAAAGTCTCACATCGATTAGAGAAAAGGTCAATTTATAATATATAAGTGAGGTGCAAACCTCACCTTACAAGCCGGTTTTGTGAGGTTGAGTTAGGCTTCCCACTTTCTAATATGGTATCAGAGTCATGGTTAGAGCCTATCCTAGCAAGTTCTAAGTGGGCAATCTATTCTTCTATTCCATCCGCAATCGGGTCGTTATCAGACCACCCAATTTCTACTATCACGCACGAGATGTCTATACCTCGGCGTGAAGGGGGTGTGTTGGAAGTCCTACATCGACTAGAGAAAAGGTCAATTTATAAATATAAGTGAGATGCAAACCTCACCTTACAAGCCGGTTTTGTGGGGTTGAGTTAGGCTTAAAACCCACTTTCTAATAAATTGTAGACGACTAAGTTATAAAAAAATCCAATATCAATTTAGTGCTTGTTGATACAAGAAAAAAAATGCTTATAACGGTTTTGTCTTTTATCTTAACTATTGAGAATTCAAATGTTACAAGTTTTAATTGAGATAAACTAGAAAGATTGATCATTTCTATGAGTTAACCTTTTTTTAGGTTAAAAATGTTTCTTATCTTTAAATTTTGATGTAAAATTGAAATTCATACATATTATTAAAAATCTCATATTAACTAGAGATAAGACAATTCATAATATATAAGTAGATGTAAATATCACCTTATAAGCTAATTTTATAAGGTTGAGTTAGACTTATAGTCATGTGTTACTAGTGAGATTTATTGTTTGTTGGGCCTATCATTTCACCCTCTATCAGAGTCATTATTGGACAACTGATTAATGTTTAGTCTCACACTTGAGATGTATATATCTAGGCGTAAGGGATGTGTTGGTGATACTACATCGACTAGAGATAATGTGAATTCATAATATATATATAAGAAGGTGCAAACTTCACCTTATAAATTGATTTTGTAAAGTTGAGTTAGACTTAAATGTTCACTTCTTAACATGATATCGGAGTCATGGGTTAAAGCCTATTCTAACGAGATTTGATAATAAATAAGTGTGGGTATTGCAAACATCACCTTATAGGCCAGTTTTGTAAGGTTGACTTGGATTTAAAATCTACTTCTTAACATGATATCAAAGTCATGTGTTAGAGTTTATCCTTTAAAAATGAATAAATATTGTCTTCCTAACCTTACTACATTAAATTTTTTAAAAGTGTTTAATATGTTTCATAATGACATTGGAGTTGTTTATATCATTTTGACAAATTCCAATACAAATATCACTCTAAAACACTATTTAACTAAATATGAATTTTAATTTCGTGTCTTTAGGAACTATAAACATATTTATTTCTTGTGAGTTAAATGTTATCACGAGTTTGTACCACAATAAAACAAACTTGTTCCACTTATTTATTTCAAAACATTTTCATTTATCCTAAATATAGTTGGATGTTACCACACTTTGAATCTTTATTGGAATAGATTGAAAAAAGAAATGAGTTGTTGATGTAAAAAACTTAACACCACTTATAACATAGAACATTAAGGCTCCATGTTTTGTGGTTTTTTGCTTTTTTTCAATATTGTTTTTTAATATAGCACGTAACTTTCAATTTACACTTAGATTCTGAACACTTTGGTATCATGAAAATTGTAGATGGCTAACTTATACAAATATCCAATACGATTTAGTGCTTGTTGGTACTGTAACAATTTTCATTTTTATCTTCACCATCGACAATTCAATAGATGCTTGGAGATCTTGAGAATTGGTATATTTAAGACTAAGAAAATGGAATAAGATATTATAAAAACTCGTGTTGTATTATCTGAGATCTAATTTATAATACCAAAACTTTCAACCTTTAATTTATGAGTTGTAATGAAGAATTAAAAGTATTAAAGAAAAACGGTAGGAGAAATCACCAAGAAGATAAAAGAGAGGGAAAAATTAGGAAAAATATATAATAATAACATTATCACGGTTAATTCTATTTTATGATAATGTATTATGTATAATATTAATTATGTGAACAAAAATTAAGAAAACACAAAAATACTTCAGATTTTGCATGTACAATAATAACTAGTTTCGTAAATACTTATTATCTCATCTCTCAAAGTTTGTACATATAATTTTACACTTTTTTGTTATTCATTTTAAAATTATAAATAACATGCTAATATATGAGCATTTAAAATATGAAAATTTGATAATATAAGACCCTTATCTTTTTAAATAGTACACATGATACATCCATATCAACATTATTTAGTTAACATGAAATAGTACGTCGATTACTGTTAATATTATGAATTCATCTCCTTCCTCCGGCTGGCCAATCATTTGATAAGAAAAAAAACAAATAAGAAATGGCTCCAACAAATCATGTGCTCCACCATTTGAAACAAGTTTGAATGAAAGTTTTCACCAATAAATTATTTATAGTAATATTTATAGTAATTATTTAAATGTTTTTTTTCTATCTTCTTATTTATATTAGAGTGAATTATTTATAATACTAAAAGAGATTAAGTATTATCTCTTGGAATTTTATTTATCACAAATTTATCATTATGGTCAATCATTATAATTTGAAATATTGTTTATTTTGAAATTTTTTATCATAATTTTTGTTTTAAAATACATGTCAGAGTAAAAAAAAAGAATAATTATTAAATTGTATTTAATTTTTACTTCTAAGTGTGGTAGAAATAATATATATATATATATATATATATATATGTATATATATATATATATATATATATATATGTGTGTGTATATATATATGTATATATATATATATATGTATATATATATATATATATATATATATATATATATATATATATATATATATATATATATATATTTTGAAATGTCTGTACATGTAGACAACTAACAGTGGCCATTTGGTGAACATGGAGTTATGGTTGGAATTAGAGGTGCTATAAAAAAAATGGATTCATGTGTATGCAATCCAATGCCGGAGCTGAAGATTTCAATGGCCAACCACTGCCAATGATCTGTCTGTTAATTTGTCAGTCTCCATCACTTATTATAAATACTACAAAAATGGTGACACTGTTGACAACGATCGCCTTATACATAAGCTACAAGATTATCAAAGTCTTTCACATGAGATGGTTGGACATTAAGCTAATAATTCATAAATGAAAGGGAAGTTTCAATTGCATTGCCTCAAATAATAATATCAGCTCATTAAACAAATCAACTTTAACAAATTTAGTTCAGTTCAACTAATAATTTTAGGTTTAAATAAAGATATCATTAATAACTAATCTTCCTCATGTTACTATACTTATTATTTTGGTTGAATTTACTTTTCCAACCACATGTTTTCAATAGTACTCAAACTAAAAATTTCGCTTAATGTTGTTGTCACTAAAGACATTAATATAAAAGTTATAAATTATTTTTATAGTTGAAAAAAACTTTACTTTTCATACAATAATTTTATCTAATTAGAACTATATGTTATTTGAAAAAAAGAAAATAGATGTAAACATGGATAGTATTAGAGAAAAGTTATTAATAGTTTGAAAAGAAACTTAGTGAGAACCACTTGCTAAAATTTGTTAAACATCACATGTTAGGTGCCCTATCAAATAGTTAACAACCACTAATGATGTGATTTGCGTAATGGGGTGGTAGATCAAAGGTCTAACTCATGCAAAAACTCATAATAAGCTTCCTCTTTCATGACCATCAATCGTTAATTAATCTCTTCATCCACACCATTAATGCCACACATAATAGACCTTATTTCTTGCATGCATGTGTCAAAATTTATACACATGTATATGCTGAAGGCTTTAATTAAGTTTTCTGTAATTAAGTATGTAATTTAGTTTTGTAATGATACAATTGAAGTAAGCTTGAGACTTTTGAATAAATTTCTTCGTACACACTCTTGAAAGAAGAAAATAAAAAAATAATTAAAGCTAATTAATTTGTTTATGTTTTTTAATATATATATATATATATATATATATATTTAAACATATTACAAATTTTCTTTATGTATATCTAAAAGATGTTGATGTGTAGTGGTTTTGTCAATCCAAAACAACACAATGTTGATGCATTCGTTCATAGTAGTTTGTCAACCCAAAACTACATCATATTGGCATAAACATCTTGGCTAGCAGCAATACATATCTCAACCTTGTTATCCAAAGAAAAAGATTAGCATGATTAACAAAAGATTAAGACATAAGATATAAGATGTATTAGCAAAATTATAAAATGTCTAAGAAAGGTCACTACAAGAAAAGCCTGAATTACCGAGGGTGTATTTCCGAAGGCTTTGCGGCCGTCGGTAAATGTGATTTACCGAGGGTCAAAAAGTGAATCACCGACGGCCTTAATGAAATAACGTTACCGAAGGTCAAGAAGACCTTAGCGAGGGCTCTGTGGCCTTCGGTAAGAGCGTCCACCAATTAAACTCAGTAATTGGAGTTATTCGTGCAGCTCGTCCCCAATTTCATCAAACAGAACCCTCCCTCCCCTCTGTTGAGAACTACTGAAAATTTGGTTGTACTCCCTTTGCCTTCCTTTTGGCTTGCTATCGTTCATTCTCTTCCTATCCCTCTACCTATCTCTTCTGTTCGGTGGCATTGTGTGCCTAGGGTTCGTCGTGCCGTTGTGGGTGTTGCGGGTGGGGTGGTGGTTCTTGGTTGTGCGTGTAAGGGTTGTGCGACGGGTAGGGTGGTGATTCGTGGTCATTAGCGTGAGGAGGTCCTTGCAGTGAAGCCCAAGGTTGGCTGTTCGGTTGAGAGCTCCCGGTGTTGCTTGGCTTCCATTGAATTGGGTGTTCTGGAGTGCGAGGTAAGTTCTCTTTTTTAGAACGGTACATGAATAAATTGATTGCCTTGTTCTTCCCTACTTCTGTGCAATGTGTCCATGTAATTGGGTGTTTCCCTGTTCTTACCAATATGCGTAAGTTGTTTGCACTGTGGATATTTCTGCTTTAGTACCTTATATGTATCATGTGATAATTTCAATTGTTTGGCTTATACTTGGGTTTTGGGTTGAGACTGGGCAGGTTAGTACGTTCCATGTTTTCTTTTGAATTCCTATATGGCATTTTGTGTACTAGAAATTGTTCTGGTACTAAAGTCCTGTTAGTTTTGATTCCTCTTGATTTTGATTCCAGCTTGGAATAAGTTTTGGGATTTGTTTTTGTATTGCTGTAAGCATAGACGAAATTGGTAAATCAAGAGTATAAGAAAAATATGTCCTCAATAGGTTAAGTAATGAACATGTTAAATAGGAATGATTGTATGGACTGGAATAAGTTAAATTGAATGTGGTTAGGCTGTAAAGGAACATGATAACGCAGTAACTACATTATTGTTACTCTGTCGTACTCTATGTTAAGTAATGAACATGTGTATTAGCTAAGTGAGGGGTTCGATTCATGATAAATCAAGATTAACAGGGGTTTGATTAAATGAAATGGGGCTGTTTTGGGAAGTGGGATAAAACTGAATGAAGTCTTATAATTGTTTCTTTTGTGGTTGTCATTAACCAGTGGCTGCACTATTAAGTGAACATTAAAACAGGTTTAGTGATTACAACTTCCATCTTCAATTGTGCAGCCTCATTGTTCCTATCTTGTGTTTCCCTCCTCACTATTAAGTGCACTATTATTTGGCATAGAAATAGTAGATTCCAAAATTAGACCGTATAACAGCTAATAATGTGGCAAATTAAACAACTACACACCTCATTCTAAGTTATAATGATTCAAACAACTAGCTATCAATGTAAATGACTGTAGAAAGTGTAAATACACTAAACTAAGCTTGAAAACAACAAGTATAGGTTTCTGTGTTTAAAGTACTGCCCCTGTACCCATTCTAACATATTTTAAATGACTTTAAATTGATAATGAATGACCTAACAAGTATAGGTTTCTGTGTTTGGGCAAGTTGAGGTTGTTGATTGCTTATGAGTTGCTTATGACAACCTAGAACCTAATTGTCCCTCCTAGAATACATTAAAAGTCCTAAGAATGCAAAGTGTATTAAAGTACTAATTAAAACAGTAAACTAACTATGTAGACAAGTTTAAAACATAAAACAAAGTTAGAATTGAGGTGACAATTCAAAAATACAAATACAATCAAAATTTGACCATTGGGCACCTAAAATACAGTAGAATAGGGTAAATGTGTTAAGCATGAAGATGTTAAATCTGTAAAAGATACCTAAAACTACCTACACAAGTTGTAATGGACTAAAAATGACAAAGATAAGAGTGTAGAAGTGATTCCTAAGACAATTTCTAAAAATCACTACTTAAACCTCAAAAAAGGTGTACTGCAATTGCAAACTGCACTAAACTAGGAAAAGAAACTAGAAAGAAACTATCCTAACAAGTTTATAATGGTAAAACCTAGCTAATTAAGAACTCACTACAAAAAGTACCTAAAACTCAAATTATTACAACCTAGAATCTAAAAGTAGTACCTAGAATACACTAAAAGTGATAACAATGCAAAATGTATTAAAGTACTACTCAAAACAGTAAACTAACTATCTACACAACTTTGAAAAGATAAAAGAAAGATAAAAATGAAGTCTCAATTAAAAAATAACAACAAAAGCAAAATTGGACTACTTAAAACCTAAAAAAGTGTACTAAATAGGTGAGAAATTGGGAATTAATCTAAAGTAACCTAAGCGTGTCTATTATACACATCCTAACAACTGTAAAGTAGTGAAATAATGCTAGGAAAGTGGTCAAAAGCAAAGAATTCCCTAAACCTCAAATTTAGTGTTGTGGTTGATCAACATTTTCAAAAATTGAGTTATTACAGGTCCTTTTTCGTTCTGCTATGATTCTGTGATGTTTGGAAGTTTAAACAAGTCCAAATTGATGTATTAAAGCTGTTAGAAGCATTGATATGAAGTTAGAATGACCTGTATGCAATTTAGTATGTCAAACCATCATATTTGAGCCATTTTTGGAACTTGCAAGTGAATCTGAGTTGCAGTTCTGTTTTATGCCTAATTAGAATTCAAACAAGTGTATTTTGATGATTTAAAACTGTTAAAATGATTAGCAAAGTGTCAGAATGGCTTAGGCACAAAATCACTTCCAAAACCATCAATTTTGAGTCAATTTTAGGAAGTAGAAAGGTGATTTTAAGTAGCAGTTTGGTTTTGAGTTAAATTTGAGTTTTAACAAGTTTAAATTCACCAAACAAAGTTGTTGAAGTGGTGAAAAACAAAGAATAACCTAAAACTCAAAGTTTGAGTATTTAGATTATAAAAAGTGTACTTATAAGGTGAGAAATTGTCAATTCACCTAATATAGACTCATTTTAAGTAATGTCAACATCCTAACAAGTCTAAAGTAGTTTAATGAACCTAGGAAATTAGTCAAAAGCAAAGAATTAGGTAAAACTCAAAGTTTAAGTTGTTTGGACCTAAAAAAGTGGTTCCAAGTTAGTGAAATGCTACTGAAAATCAAGCCAAATTGCTACTTTTAGAGCTACTTCTTTGTCCAATTCAGCAACCCTTCCATTACCTAGTATGCTACCCCCTTGGAGCAAGAATTTTGGACCTTGGAAGCCTCACCAAAACGTCACAACACCATACCACACATTAAACCAGTCACATCAAAAATCTGCACTGCACCAGATTTTAAGTGGTGGCCCTTGTGTTGTCCAACTTGCAAAATTCTTCACTTTGAAAGTAATGAGTTGCAGCTGGAGCTTTGCCAACCATGAGTGGTGGCTGGACTTTCCTTCCCTATTCCTCTTCTTTCACACGTCCAACTCCATTCAGCCCTGAACTCATCTCCTTTTCTCTCTTAGCTCTTCCACTCCATAGAAGCCTTTCTTTTGAACGTGAGCTGCTGCCATGCTTCTCAAAGAAACCGTGAGCTTCCTTCTTCTTCCCAACTGGATGTGATGGTAGCTACAGCTGCTGGACATGTTTCCCCTCCTTCAAAGGCCGTGAGTGAAGCTTCTCTACGTGGCTAGACTGCTGCAAACTAGACCATGTAGGTAGCTGCAGCTGCTGGTGGAATTATCTTCACTTCATTCACGCTGCAAGTGGCTTCTCTTCACCTAAAACTCAAAGTTTGAGTATTTAGTACCTAAAAAGTGTACTTATAAGGTGACAAATTGTCATTTCACCTAATGTAGACTCATTCTAAGGTATGTGAACATCCTAACATGTCTAAACTAGTGGAATGAAGCTAGGAAACTTGTCAAAAGCAAAGAATTACCTAGCCAGCAAAGGTCAAAGTTGACAACATGTTATCTCACCCAAGTTGCTCATCTCATAAACATTGTTTCTTTCCTCCATCATGGGGTGCCAAAACATCACTTTCCTCCACTAAAACACCAGGACCAGCCTAAGACAAGATCAAAAGTGCTTAAAACTCACTTCTTTTAACAATGGTGACCCCTGTTCACCTGACTGAGTACCTGTGTTGGACTTTCTGTACAAAATCCAATTTTCTCTCGGGTAATCGTTTACAGTGTCCTTGTAATCGATTACAGTGTCAAAGAAGGTGTAAATTTGATTTCTAAGGCATAATTTGAAAGGTCTTTGAGTATAGATTCCAACAAAACAAGAATCAACTCATTTGGAGTTCGGTGGAGAAAGTTATGAGCAAAAGAACAAGCAAAGGTCAGAGTTGGCAAAAATATATGAAACGCTGACTTGAAACAATAAACTGTACCAACTCAAATGTCCAAAAATTACAAAATAGTAGTCATTGGAAAGATGTTTGAGTCTAGTTTCTAATAAAAAAAGAATCACATCATTTGGAGGTCGGTGGGAAAAGTTATCAGTAAAATAGCCAGCAAAGGTCAAAGTTGACAGCATGTTAACTCACTCAAGTTGCTCATCTCATAAACATTGTTTCTTTCCTCCATCATGGGGTGCCAAAACATCACTTTCCTCCATCATTGGGACATAATCACATCACTAACCTCCCTCTCCCACCACTGAAACACAAGGAACAGCCTAAGACAAGTGCAAAAGTGCCTAAAAGTCACTTTTTTTTCAATGGTGACCCCTGTTCACCTGACTGAGTACCTGTGTTGGACTTTCTGTACAAATTCCAATTTTCTCTCGGGTAATCGTTTACAGGGTTGGTGTAAACGATTACCAGACCCTTGACTGAGTACCCTCCATTATACTTTTTTTTTTCAGCTATTTGGTAATTACCGAAGGCTTTTGGCCCTCGGTAATTACCGAAGGCTTTTGGCCCTCGGTAATTACCGAAGGCTTTTGGCCCTCGGTAATTACCGAAGGGCAGAAGCCCTCGGTAATGGTTAGCGACAAGGGATTTACCGAAGGATTTTTGGCCGTCGATAGGCCTTCGGTAAACATCCATTATCGACGACTTTTGGCAATTTCCGAGGGCTTATGGCCTTCGGTAATGCCCTACTTTTTTGTAGTGGGTATTTACTAAGGTGATATAGATCCAATTAGGTAAAAAATCATGAAACTACTGGTAAGGATTGAGAAATTCAGAGAAAGTGGGAAGACAGGTATATGCATCTGAGTGGATCGATCGGGTTTTAACGGTAGTATATAAAGGAACTTTTCAAAATTTCGTGCCACTCTCCTCTGCATGCACTACTTCTCTTTAAGTTTCTGAAATCTTCTTTTCTTCTCCTTCTCTCTAAAATTACTCACTGTTGGTTCATCTGATCGGTGATCAGAATCTCCATAGGCGTTCATAAGATCAAGAGTTTCCTTTTCCACCGATCAAAGTCTTATTTAGAGCTGGTAAGTCTCGATTTCTTGAGCTCTTGTGAGATTCCGAAACATTTTGACACATGCAAGCCAAGTTTCTGGTTGCATGTGTTCATCAGCTTCTTCTTCCCATTTCTGATCACATTTTTGGTCTTTTGGTGGTCTATTCTCATAAATCAATGAACTATAGGTGTTCATAGGAATTTCTAGTGGTGATTGAGTCTGCAGTTGTTAAGCTTCGGTTCGGTCAAAGAGGTAAGGGAAGCTATAGTTAATTTAATTATGATTTACTATGTATGAATATGTTGTTTGATGATTATGCATGTGTGTAAGTGAATGAATTGGTATTCGGCATTGTTGGACGTATGCATGTGTGGATAATTTGATGTTGGCTTGATTAATGTGTACAGTCAAAACCTGTGGACGAGTTGGGTTTTCTGCATTATAGTGATCAGTCTGTTCTGTTAAGGAAGTGACTGGGAGAAATTGGTTATGGGATTCTTTTGATTGATGTTATTATGGTTTAGGTATATTTGGATAGGTTTGAATTGATTTATAATTCTAAAGTGGAGGATTAGATATTGGCAAAGATATTCTGGTTTGGTTAAGTTAGGCATTGTTCATAATTCTGTAGAAGTTCTGCAGAATCATGTAGAATGCCGAGTGGTTACTGTTGACCGCTCGGTCTTGTTCTGTGCTCGGTTATTAACTGGAGTTGGTCTCCTCAAAGTCCTACCAGTTCATGATTGTTCTGTGCTCAGTCTTGTACTAGCGCTCGTTCTTGGTAATGTTCGGTCTTGTATTAGCGTTCGTTCTTGGTAGTGCTCGGTCTTGTATTAGCGCTCGTTCTTGGTAGTGCTCGGTCTCGTACTAGCGCTCATTCTTGGTAACGCTCGGTCTGGTACTAGCAGTTATGCTAGTGTTAGTGTTAGGCTTAAGCCAATACTGTTCGGCCTAAGACCTAAGTGTTCGGTCTAAGCCAATAGTATTCGGCCTAAGATATAAGTGATCAGTATAAGATTCAAGCGTTCGGTTTAACTTTAGTATTCGGTTGTTCTAGTGTTTGGCCTTAAAACCGTGTTCGGCTCATGCTTGAGTCTTACTCTTAAATGACCGTTCGGTCATGTTCACATATTGAAAGTGTTCTGTCGTTCGGTCTTGTTCATAGGTTGTGTTGATCTTTTACGTTCGGTCGTGCTCAAGAATGGTGGTTGTTTTATTGTTCAGTTTGATTTTACTTAAATGTTATGGATGAGGAAGTATGTTGATATTGAAGTATGGTATGATATTTTTAATGTAATGTGAAAGAGAATTCCAAGGAGGAATGTCTCAGTGGAGGTTTTAATGTGGTAAAAGTATGAATATGGGAAGCTTAGCTTTGGCGTTCATCCTGACATTCTAATGGTCACAAATTCTCAAGTAGAGAATGGTGAGACATGTCATGAGAATAGCTGGAGGCCCTAGCCTGGGCGGTATGTTTACCTTGACCTAAGGTGAGGGATAACGGGCTAACCTCGTGTGGCAGCTGAGGGTGTTTCCAGTTACTTCACCCACGAGTGCACGAACGACCATAGCTACATATTTATACTAGTCCGGACAGTTAGAATAAAGTGGTCAATTATAACACGATTGTATGATTTCTATATATGCATGATTGTATTATATGTGTGTCTGAATTGCATGTTAACATGGTTAATTAAATTACATTATCTTACCCTTATTTTTCTGTCTTGTCATGTTGTCCGTTCGGTCGTTTACGTCCTTGCAATGATCACCCTGTGGGTGTGAGTAGAGTGTGCAGAGGGTTCTCTGGAGCAGGTGCTGAGCGAGGAGTCTTCAACCCCTTAGGATAGGTCCGTTCGGTTGATACATATCTTGTATGACCGTTCGGTTGATACATATCTTGTATGACCGTTCGGTTTGTTCTTATGGTTTGTATCAGTGTAGGATTTTATAAGTTTTAAATTTATGGTTATTTTAGGATAATTGTAAGTTAATTTTATTTCCTATAACTATTCTATTTCATTGTATATATAAGTACTCTTAAATATAATTTACAGCTATATTTTTTTTGGATGTTACACTACTATAAATAATACTATTACGTATTTCTTTTAGTATTTTTTATTATTTTATGTATACATCTTACTTCAACATCAAAGTATTTTTGGAAGTACTCCACCCTCAAACATTGAAAAAATCTTACCCGAACAGATCTCGAAATATATCAGTGGGTCAAAGGATACATCTTAAATTTATAATAGATTGGAAGAATATCAACCATGTTTCTCGCAGAGACCTTGTATACAAATTTTAACCTACAAGAACAATTAACATTATTTATTTATTTATTATTTTTGTAAAATGCAAAAAAAAATTACTTCTATCATTTAAGATAAGGACATAATTAATTACAAAGAGTTAAAACAACTGTCCGTAAATTTTTCACATAACATAGTATATTATGTGCACAAATTTTAATATTTTGAGCTGAAATAAAACTTGAATACACTTTTTTACTCAATATTAAGTGAAACGTTGATAAGTAACTGATATAATTTTTTTAAGCTCTCCAAACGCGTCTTCAACCAAACTAGGTGAGATATCTTATTTTTTTAATTCTATTAATATTAATATTATATTTTAATAAAGTTAAATTCTAAATTAATGTAAAAGGATAATTTTTTCTTAAAAACTATAAAAACTACTTTTAACCTTTCATAATAATTAAATATTTTTTTATGTCAAATTATAGTTAGTACTAAAATAAATAAGATTATTTTTAGTTTAGTCAACGTTACTATTAAAATAAATATTAAATTATTCAAATTGACATTAATCATATTTGATTTTAATATTTATATTTAGGTTTAATTGGTTCTGTCTACTTGATATCTACTTTTAAAAAATTTCAATTTCGTCTCGAAATGGTTTAATATGCAGTAATCAAGTCATTCTCTGTTCACATTGTTTCAATCAATAACGTTGACTTATTGTATATGTTGACTTGGTAATTCTATGATGTGGTGCCATTTTTTTTTCTAACATGTAATATGTAGGGCACAATGATGTGGAAATTAGGAGTGCTTAGAAAAATAGAAAAGGAAATTGATACAATACTAAATTAGGGATTTACACAACTTTGAACATAAAGGAAATTGGAAATTCGATAAGAAAGAGGGGAAGAAAAATTAGGATTCAATTCCCAGCGAAGTGAAAGTGAAGAATGGGAGTTTCATTGACAGTGGAATGGGTTGGATTGAAGATCAAAGGTATGCTTGTGTTGAATGTATGTGATTGTGTGTCGTTTTAGGATTTTTGACATTGATGTGGTGTTTCACTAATTGCATAATTTAGGGTTAGAATTTTATATGTTTTTCATGATATGGAGGGAGAGGGTGATTGTGAAGATGAAGTTGATGGAGAGGGAGATTGTCATTGTCAAGAAGAAGTTAATGTGGAGGGAGATGGGCACTGTGAAGAAGTTATGGAGGGTCTAGCTGATGTTGCCCAGGAAGGAGAGGATCTGCTTGTGAGAAGGGGGACGGTGATTGTGAAGAAGACAATGGGTACAAAAGAATGCAATGTGCAGAGAAGAACTAGGGCAAACCTCAAACTTCAAAATTCACCATTAAAAGCACACCTCAACAACCCAATTTACACTGTGAATTTATAAATTGTTACACTTAGATCTTCTATTTTGCCACGTCACCACACAATTAACGTTGTATATGAAAAACTAACGGGGATGACTTGATTGATGCACATTAAATCATTAAAGGATGAAGTTGAAACTTTTTAAAAAATGGATATCAAGTACACACATTGCCCGAGAAGTGTATCAAATGACCAATTAAGCCATATATTTATTTAGGTTAATTAGCGTGGACGTGTTAATGTTAAGTTATATATTATGAATAATGTATGTTTAGAACAATGAATATGAATTGTGGATTATTTTTAATTTAAATGATTAGATTTAAAATTGACAAATCTCCTCATCACATTTTTTTCTTCCCCACTTCTATAAATCTTGTTATATTCATCTTCTTTGTTCATATTTATAAATCCTTTTACATTGATCTCTTTCATCCACACATATCTATCCAATTTTTTTTCTCTTCATCTCCTTCATTCACATTATTGGTCTCATCTCCTTCATCCACATTTCAAATGGAGTCACAATAAGGAAAATCATGACTAAGTTAAACAAGGATATATGTTAGTAACCCCATTAATAATTAATCATTACCAACAGATTAAAAGTCATCGATAAAAATCCATCGGTAATTTTATGATTTTCCTATTGTGATTGGTGTAGTTAAATAACTTCAAATTTTGAAATTTTTAGTTTCTGCTAATGTGGTGTTGATTGGTAACATAATGGCTAGGGATGGCCAAACACGTTATCTCGGCTGGTTTTGGCCTGTCCAAAATAGGCCGGACTGGCCCATCATAAAAGAATAGGCCAAAATTTCAACCTATCCTGCCATAGGATCTGTTGATAGGCTCGCCACCTAAGTTTTTTTTTAATTTTTATTTATAAAATTTGTTTGTATATATACTTATAAATATTATTTAAAACATATTTAATTATATAGATTTTTTATGCTTTGAATTGATTAATTAATATTTTTAATTGGATAAATTAAAATAATTATTACATTTGCATGTTAAATTACTCTATTATAACATACGATGAACATATACTATACGCGTAATGGATACGATGCATATTTGATTTGTCGATACGTTTATTTTGAAACAATAAGATATGATACATGATATATATGTATATTGAAAAGTGTACAATAATTCTTAATAATGTTATAAATATATGATTTTTATTGTGTGAATCAAAATTAAAATCATATATATTAAACATTGTCAACATAAAAAGTTATAAATTATTATCATCATATAAATATTATTGTTTGATAGATTAGATTATTTATTAATAAGCACATATAAAGTATTTTAAAGAATCGAACATGTATATGTGATCTAAATTGAAGTATCGTTGTATAATAAATTATAACTAATAATTGGAACTTAATTTGTAGATGTTAATTATTTAAATTATAATAGTATTACCTACTTACATTTTTACAAAAATATAATATAAAAAATTTAATCATTTTAATTATTTTTCTTTTCATATTTAATTAAAAAAATAAAAAAATAGAAAACAAAATAGGTTAGCAAGCAAGGGGCCCACCAATTTGGCAGGCTAGGTGAGTCAGGCTAAAACGAACTGGTGAGTTGAAAATTCCAACTCAGTATGCCCTGTTTTAGCAAGTTAGCAGCTTAACTCGCGCCACAACCCATTTTGACACCCTAATGGTGGCACTGAACCCTAGCTTTAAAATCTCAAATTAGTGACATCTTCATGATAGGACATTGAGTGTTAATTTTTGCCATTGAGTACGCTCAAGTTAGAGTGCTCTAGTGGCCTTGACATTGAGTGCTCTCAAGTTAGAGATCCAGGGGTTGCTAATACTGAGCGCTAGTCTATGCCGTTGAGCGCTCCTTTGAAAATGACCCTCTATGAGCTTTAGAGTTGAGTTCACCTTCTGTTGTATGTTTTGATACATTGTCTATTGTATATTTAACTAGTTTTTGTGGTTGTAATGTTTTCTATTATTGTTATTCGTTGTTGTAATAGTGTATATAATTGATGTTGAAAAGGTTGTATTAGATATGAGTTTATGAAATTAAAAGGAATTCCATGGGAAAAATCCTATTGTTATCATTCACACTTATATATAGTAGAGTGTGTTATATGGTAAGAGTAGTATGAGGTCCTAGTCTGAAGGCAAGATAATGGTCTAGCACGTGAAGGAGATTAACCTCGTGAGTGGTAGAGTGAAACTCATTAGTAATGACTCTACAGAGCAATAGAAGCTTCCACAAGTGTTTGTCTTTAGTGATTTTGATGTTAATTTCGTTAATCCAAATATTGAGTCTAGTAATGTCTTTGATCTTGTGTCTACAAATGTGTAATGATATGATCATGTGATATAACTCTTTTATGCTTTATGTTATGTATTTCTTTTTTGTTTGCAATGATCATTATTTTTGGCATTAACATAAGATGTTTCAGGTTTAAATAGAAAAAAAAATAGTAGATGTAGTAGAGTATATGAATATAGGTTGTGTTCTTATTTTTTTTAGATGAATGTACTAATATAAATAGTAATATTATAGTTTTATCATATTTTGAGAAAATAGATAACTATAAAATGCAAATTTCATTTTACTCCAATGTTAAAGATTATGATGATATTATTAGTATTATAAAATACATTGCATCCTTCTCCATTGACCGCAATTATCTCTTTATACAATTTGTAAATATTCAAGAGAGTAGACATGTCTAATTTCTCATGTTGTTAGTAGAGTCTTAATCTTATGACATAAAGATCTTATGCAATTAATATTTATTGGCACTTTAATCAACTCACATTATATTTCCATAAAAAAAAAATATGACATATTTTAACTTTGGAGTGAAGTTATATTTTCATTTTCTTAAGGAACATAGAAAAAGGTTTCAGTTGACCCAAAATTGGACGAGGAAATCAAAAGCCAGGGTACCATAATACGATCTTAGTATTTGTACAATACATCAAGATAATACACATTACACCAGAGATTGAATAATGCATAAAAGAAGTGACTTTTTGGTGATTAAATTTGAATTAGGTTATTCAATAATACATTATGTGTTTGCTGGGAACATTTTTAGTGTCAATTTGTTAATGGCCGGCAACTAACAACCTAAGCATAAACTGGGAACAATTTAGGAATATAATGCGAATATTATCCATCAACTTCTAATCAGAATCTTTTGGTGCTTAGTTAGTTTTGGATTGGACCACACACTCTTTTCACTGCCTCCTTATTCTTTCAAAACCAATTTTCGTACCAAAATATAATATATATATATATATATATATATATATATATATATATATATATATATATATATATATATATATATATATTTGCATTTTTTTTTTGCAAGTGTCAAGTTACACCTATCAACTGCTCACCCAATACATATTTGGTAACCGTCATTAAATATATATAGTAAGGTTCATCAATTAAAAGAAAAGAAAGATAATATATTTGGATGCCCAAAATGGAATACAGCGTGAAAAATGAGAAAAACAAAAGTTCATTTATTATAATTGATAAGACGTTATACTTATTAGATTATGTGTGAAAAAAAAATTAAGTATTTTTTTCTTGAATTTTAATACGAAATTCAAATTTATTTTTGTTACAAAATACATTTTAATTTTTAAACTTTAAAAATAAACAAATCTAATTTTAACCAAATTATATTAAATTTTTTGATGTATCAAATGAAATTTTCAATTAAAATTGAAAACATACGAAACAATGTAAATAATTTAAATACTAATATAAAACGTGTTTGACACGTCAAAAAAATTTAAAGTAATTAGATTAAAATGACTATATCCATTAATTTTTAAAGTTTGAGATCAAAATTTATCAAAGTTATAGACATTAATTTGACGTCAAAGTTTAGAAACTAAAAACATATTTAATTCAAAATAATAAAATATCCAAAATCATTTATAATCAAATTTAACTAAATATTTAAATTTTAAGTGTGATAGTGAATAAACACCACGAAACAACTATATTTAAATTCATTTGTGTAGTTGGAATATATGTTGAATCAAGTTCGCAATTTTCAAATTCTTGCAGTGTTGATAAATATTTCACTTTAATATTTTTTTTTTCATTATGGAAAACTAGTGATGCAAAGACCATGAGTCTAGTCTTCTTTGAGTACAATAGAATCATCATGTGCTAACGATATTTATTGTGTTTATGATGTTTTATAGGATGAAACTATATTTATTTTATTATAAATTTTAAATAATTATAGATTAAGTTGAATTTCAATTTAAATTACTTTTATATTACTATCGTGATTTTGAGAAGGAAATATTTTAATGATATATATTTGAATACTTTGACAAAAGTTTGATATATCCTTTTTCTTTTTCATAAGTATTTGAACAAACATTTATAAATATTGTTAATAAAAAAATAAGTACCTCAAAAGGTGACATACTTTGTCATATAACAGAATTTCTAATTAAATACAAATTATTGAATTTAGAAGATTAAAAATAACGCAAGCAAAAAAATAAAGTAGTAATAAACTCATAAAATAAATAATATAAAAGACATTAAAACTTCTACAATAATAATTCTAAATTGAAGAGGATATCAACCCATATAAATAAAATGAAAGAAACCTATGTTTAAATCTATACACTAAAATAAAAGATATTTCAAACATTCACAAAATAATAGTCAAAATAGAAGGGATTAAAACCCGACTTAAAAAGACCTTCACAATATAAATAAGATATCAAAGTAATAAAATTCTACAAGAAGGGGTGTAACAAACCTGTATGCAAAGATTTAAAAAACTCTTGCAAATTAATTTGCATAGGATAAAAACCTTTATAAATTAAAATAAAAATCTCCACAGAATATCTTTTGTTTTCTTAGTGATGGTTTAAACTTCTAGAGTGGATAAAGAAAAAAAAATATAAAGAGATAAAATTTTCTAATAAAATTTTTATAATTAGTTTATAGATTTTTTTTCATTCTTTATCCATTAAAATTATATCTCTGAAAAATTTAAAGGTTTTATGATTTTTATATTTAATAATTTGATCTCTATATTTAACCATTTGATTCATTATTATATTATTCTAAAAACTACAAAGTTTCTATTTATAATAAATTATCAATTCTAAAATTATAATTTAGTAACATATCTATAAAAAAATATTTTAAAAATTGAAATCTTTTATTCTTTTTATCGGTTGAGATAAAACATCTATTTATAATATGTGAGAATCTAAATAATAACTTCAGGACAATGGTGGTTTTTTATAAAAAAGAAAAAATAACACTACAATATTTTATTAATAAAAGGTTTGAACTATAAAGATTTTTAATAACTTAATTTCGTTTCCAACTCATATTTTCATCTAAGAGACAATAGAATTAATCTATCAGGTGTGGAAAATCTTTTTCATATTTAAATTGGTTGATTTATTGTTTATAATTATGAGTGTGAGATAAATTAGCATGTTTGATTATTATGAATGACTGAATTTGGAATATAGAATTTGTCTTTGATACGCTCATATTGAAACTGTTAAAATTGAAGGACAGAGAAAAAGAAATTATGAAAAGAAACGAAAAACAAAGTGGAAAGTATGGTGATGCAAAAAGAAAGATATTGAGGTGCGGAAAGAAACTGGAAAAAGTAAAGTCTTCTGGAGTCTATCTAATTTTCACAGTAGCCCAAAGCCCAAATAAATATCATAAGGACAAAAACAAAACTTCATCATAAAGATATATGGATGTTTTTCAGTTTTAAATTTTTAAAACAATAAATTTATAAATTTTATGATAATTTACAGACTCTAACTCTTCAATTCTACTCTTATATGATTTAATTTACAGACTCAAATTGATTGAGAGTAAAAAAGTTTTCAATTGAAGAACCTCATACAGTGTCAGCATTTTGTGAAATTTGATGTAGAAGTATATTTGATATAAGTACAAATATAGAAGTAAAAGAACATTTGACAAGAAAAATTATTGAAATTTGGGAAAATTAAATTTAAAGAAAATACAACTAGTGGAAGGTGAAAAAGAAGAAGAAAACTGAAAATAAAAATAAAATAAAAAATTAGAAACAAAATATTGATACTAACTTGGTTTAATAGTAAAAGAATGGATTACTAAACCAGAAATTATGAATAGAATCGTGATTAAGTGGATTGAAGAAGAGATAAATATGAGATCCATCTTGAATTCCACAATCAAATAGAGACATATTTTCTTCCTCCTTACCTATTATAAGAGATTCATTATCACCATGAAGAACAAGTATCAAACGATCACCTGCTACTTTCTGCTCACTCTCAATTTCCTTCTTCAGATCTTCGACTGTTGCATCATTCTTCACTTCAATGTAGCAAAGTGTTCCTGTCAAATTTTCCATCACCACTTTCATGTTTTAAGAATTATTATTCTAATATATTTCGACTACACCTAATGATCTCACATTCTAAGAGTTGTAATTTAAGACTGTTTAAATATTTCATCCTCTTAAATATCTATAAAAGTGTAACAGAATTTCACATTTTCGAGAATATTGTTTATTTATTTATTAAACTTATAAAACAAACGCAAACTTAGAAAATGATAAAACTTGAGTCAAAAAGTTCGTTTAAGTTTATAATGTTTGGTTGTTTTCAGTTTCTTTTATATAGTTAAAAAAACAGATCTAAAACTTCTATATCCAAATTACTTGGTGGTGGTTTGTAACATAATATTAGAATGTACAAATTCTGTTTACTTTATCCTTTATTTTTAAAAACTTTTCGAAAAAATTGAGATTATTTTTAAAATCTTCCTGTTTATCTTACGTAAAAGCATTATACAATTTTGAAATAAATTTAATATTTTTTTATAAAGTGGAATATAACGTATATCTACTATATCAAGTTGAAAGTAATTTAGTCATACTATTAAACAAAAATAAATCTAACTAGTATATATATAAGGTACAAATAAATTTATCTTCAATGAAAAATCTTCAACTACCTCTTGATCGATAGAGAACTTGCATAGAACCAATAAAGAAGCATTGCATTCTTATTAGATTAGGAAAAATTATTGTCGTTACAACATAATATATTTAAAAGTATGTGATAAAATTTCCCTTTAAACTGGTAACTAATAAATTAACTATTTTTGTTTAAAAAAATTACTTATATCAGTTCAATTATGCACACGCTTTTTCATATATATTTCGTAATCTTGAGAGTTGAATTGATTACTATTATATGTTTTTTATTTGTTTATATCAATATACTATCATATGATACACTTATGATAAAAAAATATTGAATAACGTACATAAAGAAAAGTTCAAAAATATTTCAAATATTAATAAATATAAATAAATACTTCAAAAACTAAAACCAAAATGATACTTTATTAATTACAAAAATTTTACTAAGCTCATACAAAAATCGTAATATTATTTTGCTTTAAAGACATAATTCAAGAAATAAAGTTCAAATACAAAAGTGTTTAACAATAAATAATGAAAAAAAAAAAGAAGATAAACAGAGATAAACACAACATCGAATTAACGACTCATGTTGTAAACTTAGGTTTTTGTAATTCTTTTAAAATACTTACTGTTGTGCATCTTAATTAGGCATTTTTTATATTAATTTGTTTCATAATTGATAGAGTTTTTTTTTTTTTTTTTTTTTTTTTTTTACTTTAGAATGAAATGTTCATTGAGCTTAGAAGGAAGAAATCTAAGATAATTTAGGCCCTTTATTTTATATGACGTATACTATTATACAAATCAACCAAACTATGAATCAAGTAAAAACTTAGAAAAAGGTTGAAACAAAAGAAAAACAAAATTTATCAAACAAAAAGAATCCAAATGGTTTCACAAACCCTTTTAACTAATGGGTTTATTAGCTTTCTATCTTATAAAATTCAGATTGATTCAACCCTAAAATTCAGTACCATATTTAAAGGTACATAATCTTCTGTGCAAAATCTTAAAATACTCAATTTTCATATGTGTAATTCCTAATAAAACAACTAGTTGACTAAGATTTAAAATATATGTAAACAAATCGTATTAGTTTATATATAGTTGGTAACAACTTTTTGAGAGTTGCTCCCTCCACTACCACCAACCGCTCCCTGCACCTCTCCATACCATATTTGCCCTTCTATAAAACGAATGTCAACATCCGTTTCACCTTCAACGGATGTTGACATCCGTAACATTCATTTACATATTTTATATTTTAGTTTATTATTTTATTTTAAAAAAAAAAACTTCAACGGAACGGATGTGGCCACATCCGTTAACGGATGTGCCACATCCGTTTAATAGATTTTTAAAAAGTTTTTTATTTATTATTTAAATAATAATATATAAATTAAAATAATAATAATTATTTTATTAAATAAAATAAAATTAATTTATAAAAAATTAAATAATATTTATATATTAATTTAAAATATAAAAAAATTAAAAAACTAAAAACTAAAAAACTAAAAAAGGAAACGGATGTCGCCACATCCGTTAACGGATGTGGCACATCCGTTTTCATATATTTATAAAAAAAATTTAATTATTATTTAAATAATAATACATAAATTAAAATTAATAATAATTATTTTATTAAATAAAATAAAATTAATTTATAAATAATTAAGTAATAATTTTAAAATAATTAAATTATATTTATATATTAATTTAAAACAAAAAAAATAAAAAAGCTAAATTAAGAAACAAAAAAAGCAACGGATGTCGCCACATCCGCTAACGGATGTGGCACATCCGTTTTAATATATTTATAATAAATTTTTTAAATATTATTTAAATAATAATACATAAATTAAAATTAATAATTATTTTTTATTAAATAAAATAAAATTAATTTATAAATAATTAAGTAATAATTTTAAAATAATTAAATAATATTTATATATTAATTTAAAACAAAAAAATAAAAAAACTAAAAACTAAAAAACTAAAAAAGGCAACGGATGTCACCACATCGATGTGGCACGTCCGTGGAAGAATTTTTTCTTCAACGGATGTTGACATCCGTTGAAGAAAAGAGGTGGGGTGTAGGATATTTTAAAATATAAAGGATAGTTTTGAAATTTAAAAACAATGTGGTAGTGCAGGGAGCAAAGTGAGATGGTGTAGGGAGTAACCCTCCAACTTTTTTTATGCAAAAGGGCTTAAAAGGACAAATAAAGCTCGACAAGAGAAAAAGAGAAACAAAATTGGATCTGGCCCAAAATTGTATCATGCAAAATAACTCTAGTTTTTCTTTAATTACATAAAGTTACTTGTAATTAAATTAAAATAGGAAAAAATTTAAGTTTTTTTAATAATTAGAAAAAAATGTGGTTTTTTTTATTAAATAAACCGATCTAAAAGAATAAAAGAAAATGCACAAATTCTAGTAAAAGTATTTTGAATTAATATCAGTACGAAAAAGAAAATAGATAAAAAAATAAAATAATATTAGTTTAAATATATGCAAATAAATAATAAAAAAATATAAAATTGGATGTTTACATGAAGTTAACTAATTTATTTAAAATGTTAATTTATGTTGTATTTTTGTGTCGAAAAAGATTGCAAAAAAAAAAAAGGAGTTCAATCTAAAACTTTTGAAAGAGAAAAAGATGTTACTTGTAACATCTCATAATCTCACACTTGATAATTCATATTTAATATATATATATATATATATATATATATATATATATATATATATATATGTGTGTGTGTTTTAAACTCAAATTTCAACTACAAACTCATAAATATAACTCGAATTCTTCTAATTTATTCTTCTATCTCTTTTTTCATTGACACTGAATCAGAGTTTAAAACGAATTATACAATCATCACACAAACACAAACATAAACAAGTAGGGTGAGCTAACATGCAATAAATCATTTATAAAACATGCATAATTACTTTGATAACTCAACAAACATCATATAATAATTATGTCAAATACCGTGATACCATCATACAACAATCGCACCATAGATACTCATCCCATCATACCACAATTCCTAATAGACACTCATCCCACAATACCCAATAAACACTCATCCCACAATACTCAATAGACATTCATTCCACAATACCCAATAGACACTCGTTCCACAATACCCAATAGACACTCATTCGGATGATACGTTGACGAGCGGTCACGGGAGGTTATGCACTTGTGATGACTTCTACTTCTTCTTACAAATGCACTTCCAAAATACTCCATACCATCCACAAGGTTAGTCCTCAACACTATGTCCAAAACCGGCACATATGCTAGGACCTCCTGTCCCTCTCACCACATAATTCATCCTTCTCTACTTGAGATTGGATGATTATTAGAGTATCAGGATAACCTCCAACAACAGGACCCTCAACATCAACATATACACAAATATCATATCATTACAGAATCTATCCATGAGACTCATACCATGCTCATATTCCTCAACTCATATTATACCATTACAAAATCTCCCCATAATACTCATATCATGTTCAGATGCATAAATTCAAATCCAATATAATAAAATACAATCATCACAGAAATCATACAAAATGAATATATCAAAAAATAAATTTCTTGCAACTAAAAATTTCTTCCTAACTCTTTCTTCTCTATTTCTCAAGATTTCTCACTTGATTCTTCCTCTCTTTGTGCAGAATAACCTCCACTCTCATGGCTATTTATAGTCCAAAAATTTTACTATTTAACAATTTTTTAATATTATTTATTATTTTAATATTAATATTATTTTATTATATTAATATTTTAATATATTAATATTTTAATCACCACTTGACATATCTGATCCCTCAATAATGACTTCAAACGTGGAGTGCTTATCCACTATCACTACAATTTTCTATCATTTAAGCTACTAAAATTTCTTATTTAGCTTTCCACATTTTATTTTTACATAAACTTATTAATTATATTTTCCATTCACAAAGAAATTTATTACTACTAGTAATAAAATTGTTACTATTAAGGTAAATATTTTTCATGGATCTTACATTCTCCCCAACAACAAAAAATTTTCGACCTCGAAAATTTTATACTTCAAGAAAAATATATATGATAGTACGATATAGATATATATATATATATATATATATATATATGTGTGTGTGTGTGTGTGTGTATATATATATATGTGTGTATATATATATATATATATATATATATATATATATATTAATTTATTTATTTAGTTTCAAGTCAATTACAACTTCTAATAGTTAAGTGTTAGTACATAATGATTATGGTAATATATTTTGATTCCTCAAATAATTATTCACAGCTAATTTAAATAAGATTTTAATAAATATGTAATTACCTCTTCTACATTGTGCATTTCAACATCATAATTAAAATTTAGAAATACAACACTTTTATGCAGATGAGAGTGGTTCTCGTTGGGTAACACATCACTATTTATTAGATTCTATTAAATTAAAGACGGAACATTTGTATTGGTGCAGGGTACAATTGTATAATCTGATCCGAATAACATTATACTTTCCCTAAACAGTTATATTACATATTCCGCATTATTCAAACCACAACCCTTTCAAAGCCCATACCTACTATGTATGAATGATTTTTACATGAATTTAATACCAGCCATCTCACGTCAGCAAATTAATTAAGGCGTTTAGACTTCATAGGAGAACATTCAATCCACACATGAATGTTTACGATATTATACTAGGCATAACCAATTTAGTACTCAGTTCATTTTTTATTTTTTTTTTACATTTCAACCAATTAAATTCTGAATTGAAAATTAATATGCACTAATAGTACTTTCATATTATTAATTTCCTCCTTACGGACAACCAAAATCATACCAACAAAGTATATATATAATTAACCTTGCACCTTAAAAGAGCGTAACACTATTAAACAGAGTATGCATTTCAGACAACATCTATTATTGAGATAAATGTATTCACATAAGTCATACTATGAGTTATATATATCATATGTACTGTATATTACTGTTAACTTCCTTTATGGGTTGCCTAGTCAATTCAATTTATACTAATTACTCTACATATGATATTATGAGTTACCTAGTCAATTCAATTTATACTAATTACTCTACATATGATAATTCACAAATACCAGAGCATTTTTTTTATTCTAAAAAAAATATAACAAACATCTAGCCCTTTCACAAATCAAAATACCATACACAAGAAATTTATCCAATAATTTCCCATACGTATACCAATATTATTATTATTATTATTTAAATAACCGACACTGTGAAACAACCAGTAGCAACAACCGAAACTATTGCTACAATGAAAATGTTTGGCTATAACTAGAGTATTCCTCCGCATTGAGCGACACTTGAGTCTCATAATGGAGCATGAGTTTGCTCTCCTTGAGTGTCCTAATTTTGTGAGGAACCTCTCTCTCTAAGTGTGACTTTTGTTTTCGCATTCTTGTAAGTGTTTCATTCTCTCAATCTTTCGTTTTGTTCCTTCTTTCCTTTAAGCTTTCTTTTAATCCATGTTCTTTTGCATTTACGTTCGTTCCTTGTTCTTGTTATACTTGTTTATTTGTTTTGTTATTTCACCACTCTTCACCTTTTTTTTATACTAATAAATTAATAATGGTGTATATAAGCTGGAAAACCGAAGTTAACCTCCCTTCGTGGTAGGATAGAGGAATTCAGATAGAACAATGCTACGTACCCTAAAAATTATTTTAACTTAAACAAATCATGGATATAAACTTGTTGGACTTAGATCTAGTAAGATCCTTTGCGAGGACCGGAGGATACATCTAGACTGGACTTCAAACTAGACTATGGACAAAATTGAGTTAAAAGAAAACTAATTGTATCAACCCTCTTTGACACAAACATAATATTCCTTCACTTTTGTCTCTTAGAAAAATGAACAAAAATTTAAAAAATTTGGACGTTCAAGACAAGCTGGGATATAAACGATGGAGTCCTACTAAAGAACAAGTTGCTCTACTAGAGGCCCTTTTTGCATATGGGATACGAAATCCAAATAGAGAGCAAGTGCATGAGATTGCATCGAAACTTAAAATTTATGGGGAAATTGGAGAGTATAGCGTTTATTGTTGGTTTCAAAATTATGGGTATAGTGAAAAGCAACGATGCTTGAAGCAAAGCACCACCACCACATCTTACTCTCCACTACCCCTCTTGGTACCTTTTATGAATGGTAAGATATGTTGTATTTTTTTTTTTACTTTTATTTATTTATTATTTTAATTATTATTTATTTTAACATTTCTAATTTTATTTATTTGGAGATCTTGCATGGATAGCGTTGTCGGTTCCAGATCAGGTGACGTTGGATCTTTTTCTAATCCCTCTCATTCCTGATGAAAGAGAGATTTCTCCTCCCCTACTGTTCCAGGTGAAAGCTCCTTCCATTGAGCTTTCCTTACGATTGCCTTCCGCCGAAGAATAGTCTCCTCGAGGAGACTACAATTGTCTTTATTTATTTCTATTACTATGGACTGTAATCTTTAACGATCACTTGTGATCGACTTTTGAACATCTTTATTATTATTATTATTATTATTAGTAGTAGTAGTGTTATTATATATTTATTTATAGACTTAAATCTAACGTAAACTAGCTAACCATCATTTTTTTTAAACATGGTTTAAAGTTGATTCCTTGATTCACGGTAAAGTAACTTTGCGTCCTTATTGTCAGATCTATCGGTTTCTTTTTATCTAGGAGTATTAATTTGTTTATTTATTTTGTTTAAGTAGTGTAAGATAGATTTTATTTATCACAACGGTAAGACCATCTTCGGTGTAATGGTTAAGACATTTGGTTTTTCAATAACTCTACTCATATTGGTGTTTCTTCC
Source organism: Vigna umbellata (assembly GCF_029865625.1). Lineage (NCBI taxonomy): Eukaryota > Viridiplantae > Streptophyta > Magnoliopsida > Fabales > Fabaceae > Vigna > Vigna umbellata. The sequence continues at coordinate 28,359,679 of NC_142170.1, read as the reverse complement.
TCAATAATTCTATAGATGTTCAATCTTCCTTCCTCGGTCTGTACTAAGGTAAAATTGGACACTTGAAGAGTTGTATTGATTTTGGGTATTTACAAGACTCAAGCCAAAAGTGAAATTTTCAAAGGCTTAGGAAGGAAAATCTATAATTGTAAATTTTTACTCTGATGATGAAATTAATTAAATCTTATATTTTTCCTTGATTCATTCATTTGAAAGCGTTTAAACATATCCTACTTACCTATATATATATATATATATATATATATATATATGTGTGTGTGTGTGTGTGTGTGTGTGTGTGTCTAGCCGGTTTAACGTACAATGCTAGTTATACATTAATTAATTCACTTAATTAGTACCTACACTTATAATATTAAGACCTATTCTAATATAATTTAGTACACTTATCATGTATCCACACCATAAAAATTATAAATTCTACAAATCAATGACCAGTAATAGTTGAGACTGTATCAAACATGTTTATAGAATTGAAGTTCACTCAAAACAACCATGAATCGCTACACTGATACCATAAAACAATGACAAGTAGTATTTGTTCATCATGTGAATTATGAAATCATGATCAGACCTATACTAGACATAATGTATTTAAATTCCACATAGACTAATAACCAAAGATAATATCATGTGAAAATCAATAGCAAAAGATTGCCTTCATTTACCTAATTAATTTATAATCCATTTCAATAAACAATCAAACATATATGCATCACCACGAGGTTTTCCAATGTGCTTTGTCCTCACTCGCACACTTTCCGAAAAAACTTCCCAAAAGGTCACAATCCCTATATTACTCCAGGCTAAGCACGCTTAACCATGTAGTTCTTATGGGTTGGGCTACCGAAAAGCAAATGCATTTTGGTGATATGAGTAGCCAAATCAATCCCTTTAAGCTATCCTTCAACTGTATAGTCTCATACCTATACAATCTTTAGATCCCTCTCATTCCGTTGTATGTTCGATTCATCCATGTGTCCCTTCCACTGGAAGCCTTCCAGGAGCCGCTCCTTGTTTGTGCCCTTTGCACTTCGTGCCTCTTGCACCGGCGATCACTCCCCGTCCTCGTCAGTACCCGGGTGTTACATGTCCACCAGCTTCCGCTTGATTTGTTCTCGAACCACACCGTACTGAAAGAGGCTAGACTCTAATATTACTACTTTCTTAACCATGAGTTGGACAAGTCATTTTACCAAGAAAATTAAAATATATGACATGTGAATTATTTTAAAATATTTTATTTTTTTTTAATTTTCCAAATACATTGTTTAGATAAATACTTCTCTCACATTCAAATTTCCTTGTCCAGATAAAACAATTGGCTTTCTCAACTACTTTTCTTAAAATTCAAAAGTTTAATATTAAACTTTGCAAAAATAAATATCAGTGAAGCCTTGAATATTTAATAATTCAGAAAAACGAAAACATTAACATAGATATATTAAATAATTCGTTTTTTAATATTATGTAATAGTTAATAAATAAAAACGATCGTAAAATTAAATAATATTTAACAAAATACAGATATATTTTTGTGTGTTATAGAGGAAAGTTTTTTCAGCAGATATTTTGTGCATTGAATAAAGCGATAATGAGCATAATGATTAATAAAGACATCATCACTATGATTGCTATACTACTACTTGTGCATCTTCTACCTTTCTGCTCTGTTTTTCTGTCACACGAAAGCATCTCAAAAGAATACCAGAATGATAAGAACAACATCAATAATATAAAATAATTGGAATGCATGATTATTATTATTAATATGAATGTGTTCACTCTATCAATCAACAATTTTCGTGTGCTGCAAAGGGAAACACACCTAAAAATTACTATACATTCCTGAATTCCAAGAGTTTTTCACTTGATTGCAGGTGCTATAACATCAGAGCATCTCTGCTACATAAAGCATCAGAGTCAATCCATGTCGGCAATATAAACCAATCAGAAATGATCTAAATGCAAAGTTCCTTTCGAAATTAAGAATTCATAGCTTGAGTTTGGAGACGCAGGTGGAAGTGGTCTGAAGAGCTGATATGTTCAAAGAGATTGTGCAAGAGAGATAAACCTTGGCCTTCAGCCTGATAAACTTTAACACACTCACTTTCCCAGAAAGTTTAGCCTCTGATGTCATATTGAAGCCCCCACCTTCCATATCCGACATAAAGTTCGGATCTTTTAACAATAAATCTGTCTGAATGTCCGCAGTGGTGGTCACATTAGTGGTGCTTCTCGGAGGGTAAGATCTTGATTCCAGGGGAATTTTTCCTATAATGGTGTCGCCATATTTAAGATAGCCACTGGAAATTCTGTTCTTGAAAGTTGCATAGTTTGGGTTCTGAATTGTGATCACCAAGGGCAAAGGGGCAGTGCTTGAATTCGGTGAGAGAATTTGAAACTTTTCAAGGTCAACAGGGTTTACGTATACCAAAGGGTTCTTGGGCTTAAAGATGGCAAAAATCAAGATCATGGTCACAGCGATGAGGATCAAAAGTGAGGATACGCCGAAGCAGATTCTGATGCTTCTTTGTCTTTTTAAAAGTTTGAGGTCCCTGATGGCCATGGCTTCTGGATAATAGGGTTGCAAAACTTGCTTTTGGACATAAAACAGTGTTTCTGAACGGAGATGAAGCTCTGATCTCATCGTGACTTTATAGACGTGAAAAAGATTTAGGGATTGAGTTGGCAGAAATCAAAATCAAGGAATTGGATTTTTCCTAAATCTTAGGCTGTTGAATCCTGCGTAGAGAACAAACCCCGTGGACTCAAATTAATGTCTCCAACGACTCAAAGCTACGCATGCATTGCATTTCCGATTAAGGTAATGGCACCATTTCTATAAATGTACGAGGATTTATATATACATAAGAAAAATTAATTAGCTAAATAATGTTATGCTTCTTATCAATTTAGTATTAATTATTGGCTAAATAAATGGTGCATCCAATTGATCCTATTTCTTAATGTGTTCATGTTTTTTTAAACTTAACCCTTAGTGAAAGGGCAATGACATCAATCTTTGAGGTTACCGAAATGATTGCTTCTTTAAAAATTATGCATTTGGGTCAGTTGAATTCACTGAGAATATACAAACTTTTTTCATTCTTTTTTTCAAGTTTTATTTAGTGAGGATATTGTCCTATTTTAATTTAATTTTCAAGGATTAAGTAGTGTTGTATTATTTGAGTCCATGGTTAAGATGAATCATCTCTAATATTATTGATGGTTGTTATGAGAAAATTCATACGAAAGATATTATTAAATATTATCAATAAATTAAAGGTTACATTGTGATAAATTAATGTTATTATTATTGTCATTAATAAATTACAATAGTCATTAATATTATTAATAAATTATTATTTTCATTAATATTATTAATAAATTATTATTATTACGAAATTTGCTGCAAATACTAATTTGGATTATTATCGCTAAAACAATAATCTACTTTCTTTATATGCATCGTGCAATTATCGACATAGAAGAAACATTATGGTATGCACTTTATTAGCCAAAGCATTACGTTTTCTGATAGCCAAAATCATATTCACTCTGCCGTAGTAAGTAAACTTAAAAGAGAAAAGAGAAATCACTTGAAGTTTTGTTGACTTATTCCTTTATTGAATCAAAATCATGATATTTATTGTGTGATAATTCCTAGCTGGAATTTCATAAAACTTACATTTGCATTAATATTTTATTTAATTATTGATAAAAGATATGCTTTTATGATAAAAAAGTTTAAAATTTTAGATCTAATTCTTTTATACCATATTAACATATTCAAATAAAGAAATAAGATTCGGGTCTTTATTATATAACTCGTATACTATTATAAGATGGTGCAAAAAGATGGAAAAGTCGTTTTAATTATTTTTTTACCTAACATTCTAATTATTTATTGAAGGGAATGATACGATTAGACCCCTTTGGCACGTAATGTCTGTATGGGAGTGGATGCATGTTTTGTCTCTTGGCTGAGTAAAGGGCTCGTTGTAAGACAAGGTCCTAATTTTCTATCATAAATTTAATATATTGATTAATAAAACTAAATTATTGAATATAACCTAATCTTTCCCATCACCAACTTAATTTCTGAAAATGTAATAGTTTGTTAAAAATTGGGTTTTGGAATCGACCAAATCATAAATATAGTTCTTGGAATCGTACATTATGTACGTCCTTGAATTTGTAAAAAGACAGTCATATTGTTCCCTATGATAAATAAAATAAAAATATGGTTCAAAAATTATAATTATAAATCAAATTATTTTTTGAAATTGCGTATGCATATCTTTTATTACTCCATAATTTTCTTAAATTAGGAAATTTTGTCTTGAAACTAATTAAGGCTTTAGAATATGGTAATTGTGTTAAATTGAGAATTAGGTGTAATCAAGCATTTATAATTAGAAACCATTTTGTCTAGCTGTTGTAATTCCAATCACTGAATAGATTGCTAATTTATAATTTTAAAGACAATTTTTTCGCTTTAATTATTTTAGGACCAAGTTATGATGCATCCGGCTTTCAAAGACTCAAATGAGTGAGGATGTAAAGAATGACAAGTGCTTTATTAATTTATTAATATTTAGAAGTAATGTGTAAGGACTTATAAAATAATAAAGAATAGCAGTAACTTTAAAATATGACATTAAATTATTTTATTAATAAAAGTTATATTATAAATAAAGATTTCTAATAATCTAGTTTTAGTTTTATAAGAATCATTAATTCTCTAAAAAGAATTTAAAACATTTTTTCTCTATCTTTTCTTTGGATGTTTAGCTTCATCCTTCATTTTTTTTTAAGAATGGAGTACACCATAAGACTCTTGGTGGCAAAGTCTATCTTCATATGCGATTAGTTTGTCGAGTAGAATATTTCATCTTTCTTTTGTTCTTTTTAAATCTTTTTTATTTTTGTAATGCATGTGTGAGGTTACATGTGTCATCTTAAAGCTCTAGATGAATTACTATTTAATTATTGTTAAAATATGATCATATCATTGATTTAAATATTTTTTCTGTAAATATTGTCTTTTTTTGTGGTTAAAATTGCTTAGAGCAAAAGAGATTATGTTTTCTACTTATAAGTCAGGTAGCAGGAGCTAGATATTTAAAAAGTTTTGTTGAGAATGATGAATAGGTTGATTGATGCATTTGTTGCTATGATAAATTTAATTTAACATGTATTGGTTTTGTTTGATTGATGAATACAATTCTTTAATATACTAAATTTGTTGGTTAAAAGTTGAAGTGTATATGAGAATAAGTAAAGGAAGTTAGTTATCTAAAATTGAGTTTTGTCTAGTAGGAATTTGTATTATAAAATTTGAATTGGGATTGATTGTTATTAGTGAATGAGATGAATTTGACTACTTAAAGGGTTTATGAGTTACATTTATTAATTTGAATGGTTGATTCTATGTTTGGTGTGTTAACTTAATGCATCTTGTAATCAGATTTCGTAAAATTGTTGATATTGTCTTGAGTTAGAAATAACTAGAGAGGGATCATATTTGAGTATATCAATATTAGAAAGTGGATTTTAAGTCTAACTCAACCCCACAAAACCGACTTGTAAAGTGAGATTTGCACCTCACTTATATATATTATAAATTGGCCTTATCTCTAGTCGATGTGAGACTTCCAACACACCCCCTTCACGCCGAGGTATAAACATCTCGTGCGTGATAGTAGAAATTGGGTGGTCTGATAGCAGCCCGACAACGGGTGGAAACAGAAGAATGTCCACTTAGAACTCGCTAGGATAGGCTCTAACCATGCCTCTAATACCATGTTACGAGAAAAGAAAGGATGAAATTGTGTATATTATTCCGTAATAAAGAGAGAGTACAATTGATATATATAGCTGTTTAAAATAATATAAAAACAGAATATAAAAATAAAAACAGAATATAAATATATGAACATAAATGCACAGATATGAATAGAAAATAAATTAAATCCAATAATTAGATTGACAAATTGGTGTTATAGGTTAGCAACTGTCATTATGTGCTTGAAATGATTCTTTTTTGTGGCTTTGGTTGTTGATGAGGGATTTCTGTGTTATAATTAATTGTTTAAATTAGTGCTTCTTAAGCTTTTATATATATATATATATATATATATATATATATATATATATATATATATATAAAGTATATTAAGTGATCAAGAGTCAAATTGATCAATTAAATCTTATAGACAAATCTTAAACTTTTGGTGCAGTGTTGGGCACCCCTGCAGTGCCTCTTGGTGCCAATTAGACAATGGTTACTAACTTTAATTGCACTGGACAAAACTTTAGTATTGTTGTGCACAACAAAGTCAGTGATCTCACTGTCTTGTTGATGTTGGGTGCAACTTTTGGAGAACGCTCTCAAATCATTGAGTTTCAGTAGTAATGACAATAGGTTGGGTCGAATACAAATAGTGCTTACTCGCTACTCGACTTGTAACAAAAAAATTCAACTCGTTACCCATCCCTATTACCTATGGGATACTTATTTAAATGATACATGTTGGTTTTTAAAACCCGAAAGTATATTTGGATACTCAGGGATATTTAAAAAAAGACATTTTAGAACTTTTTAAAATAAAATATAAATAAAATTACAAAAATATAAAATATAATATAAATTAAATTTTAATTTTAATTAAATTTAATCTAATAAAATATTAATTAATTTTTAGTTTCAATTAAGTTTAACTTAATAAAATATAAATTAAATTTTAATTTTAATTTTTTGTATGTATAGATAGTATGATATATCACTTGACCTGTTTATAAATAAGTATTAAAATACCTACCATCCATGGGTAATAGATATCCGCACATACCAACTGTCCATCGCATATTTAATCTGACACATGTATTTTTTTCATCTCTAATTCTAAGAGGATTGTAGCGTTGAGTGTCGCCTAACTAGTACTTGACGCCATTAGAACTCAATTGCAAGGGCTTTTGAGGCTTTAAGCGCTTGGCGCAACTTTCCCAAGGTCGGGGCATCACCATGTTTTCTATTCTAAGTCATCTTAAAAAAATTGGGATTCCCGTTTTGTTAATCATTGGATCCACCTGAAACTTTAACAACTTGTCCTAAATACATGATTCTTCACTTTCTCATTGGGATATTTGATTTGAGGGTTGTGGTTAGAGTAATGTACTTTGTCATTTTGATGTACTTAATAGAAACATTGTATTTGAATATTATGCTAATGTAATGGAAAATAAATGATGAATTATTAACATTTAATTTGAAATAAATAATAGATGATTCATGCTATGATTATATATGTATGACATGTTGTGATGATTTAAGATTATTTGAAAATCTTATGAATGAGATGCGTGATATGTTTTTACTTGGTTATTTGCTTTTGACTATTTATCTTGGTAATATTTATTGTGAATTATATGTATATATGTGAATGAATGTTAATGTTTAAATGTTGAATGAGATGATAATGTGTGGTTGTGAAGTAATGAATGTGGAATGTCTTTTAAGGGAGAAAACATTCCACTCTTGTAGTAAGTGTATGGAGTAGGGGCTTGGAAGGAGATTATCCAGACTTTACTAAGTATCCCAACTCACACAGATTAAGATATTTAGTTAGCGAGAGTAGTTGAATGTTCCTATGATGGGAATTGGTTCTAAATCAACCATTTACGGCTAACATAGATTAACTAACCTGGTCATATAAGAAGACTTGATAGAGCCATGGTTTTATAAATGTTATTAGAATCCTTGTGATAGTACAAAATTTTTTAGTTCGACTCTATATACAAAATCCTCCATAAATAGTTACCATGATTTGCTTATATATTGTACTTGTTTGAATGCATTGGTTGTAAGTGATTGTTTGATTTTAATTATTTAATTTAACTTATAAGTCTTTTTTTTTAAATATATTAGCTTATCTTGTTTTTTGTTTTTATTTTTTATTTATCCATATGTGATTATCTAATCTAAGAAAAAATCATGCAAATAAAAAGATTGAGAAAAAATAAAATTAAAGATTGTTGGTTACAATATAATTGTTGCATAAATATATAATTTTTATATTTTATAGATCTCCAATTATTTATATATTTTAATAAGTTATATAGACTTTTAAGAAAGACTTTAAATATATATTATATACTTATAAGTTTATTTATTACCTAAATATCTAAATTGTAATACTTACGTAAATTTGTCAAATTAAGATCTTACAGCTAGAAATTTAAAGATGATATTATTGGTTTACTTTGTCTAGTTAACTTTTGTAATCAAGAGGTATTTTAAGTATATATATTTGATAATAATGACGATTAATTTTCAAAACAGGATAGAATATATATATATATATATATATATATATATATATATATATTATATTATATATATATAATATAATATATATATATAATATATAATATATAATATATATATATAATATTATATATATATATAATATAATATATATATATATATATTATATTATATATATATAATATAATATATATATATATATTATATATTATATATATTATATATATATATATATATTATATATTATATATATATATATATATATATTATATATTATATATTTTATATATTATATATATATATATATATATTATATATTATATATATATATATATATATAAAATATATATTATATTATATATATATATATTATATATTATATATTGTGACATCCTATAATATACGACATGCATATATAATAAAGACGTCATTCGGTTATAATATTGGAAAGCAGTTAGAGACATATAACAGACTATATTGGTTACAGTCATCCAAAATAAAATCAGAGTTGGTCGCTTAAACATAAAGGACCACTGTGAATTATCATCAGAATAATACTACTAATCAAGATCCTAGACATACTAAGCTGCAGCATCACCTTCTTCCAGCGCTTGCTCCATCGACACCTTCTCTTCATCTGCTCACATCCAATTTAGGATGATCATTACAACAGGAAACATACCCAAACAAAGCACGAACACACAAGCAAGGGTGAGCTAGTTTCACAAGCAAGCATACTATATTAAAGTAAACAATTCAACACATAAGTACTTTAAGCCAAGCAAGTTAAACCATACAAAGGAACATGTCACAAACTAGACTTGACTCGTTGCTTTATAAACCGACTCGTCCGGACTAGAATGATTACTGACCTATGGCGGGTTATGCACTCGTGGTGGCCTCTACTGCTTTGCAAAGTCGTTGCCAATGGGTTCCACCCTACCACACTCACGAGGTTAGTCCGTTCCGCGCCCTGGAGCATACTGGAAACCTCCAAGACTAGGACCTCCTACTACTCCTCACCACATGGATCAATCCTCTCTACTTGAGAATGAAAGACCATTGGAGCGTCAGGAAAACCCCCAAGACTGAGCTACCATGCAATCATTCTACACACTACCATGACACCACCATGTATCCCCTCCTTGAGGATCATGGAATTACGTTCATGAACCGTACTGTCACTTTGTAATCATATACTTTCTGCCACAATCAACATATACACAATCTCAACAATATACATTACTCACCACTCACAAATTATAAAAATAACATCTCCACAATTGAATCTAAGTTAATCAATACCAAGAACCAAACAGCTCCAACTAACCCATAACAGCTCATAAAATGCATCAATTTATACATACCCACAAGTAATATAATTATTGATTAACACTCACGTTTCAATATAAGAAACAACTATCTTTACTTTATTATACATATATATATATGATACGTAACGTTATAAATATATATTTTTATATTATATTAAACTAATATATATTATATTAAATATATATATATATATATATATATATATATTTATATATGGATCCTTATTTTAAATTCCAAACACAAAGTGACTGATTTTCTAAAATTATAATTGACTAGAAATTAACACATGATAACTTTATGCATCTACAATCAACTTGTTTTATTTTATTTTCATCCTAGTAGAGATCTTTCATTACCCCAATTGGTCGCTGGAGAGGACCCAGATGTCTGAACGCATCAAACTCACCTTCGACGCCAGCACATATGACTAGTCACAACTGACTGGACCAGGCCAGGGCTGCTCTATAATCAGGGATGTGCCAACTCCGGTTTTTAAGGTTCCTCTATCCTACCAACAAAGAAAGACTCTCAACAATTAATAATTAATTTATTTAAATTATCTACCCTGTTCTCTTATGCTCTAAATCTGAAATGCCTAATTTTAATATTTTCACTTCCTCTCACAGCAACCTCAAGCAGTACCTGTACATCTATTTAATACCCATATACATGCTATTACAAAACCCTTACTCCAGACCTTTCAACAAGATCAATTTCAGCCAACAAACTCATTCAAAACAAATTAAATTCATCACATCACAACCTGCACAATTTCACAGTTTCAGTTATAACACCCAATACAATAAAAGTCATAAAACAGTTTCACAAGAGCACATCAGTTCAACATTCATATGCATATATTTTTATAAAATAAATTCATACAAAAATAATTAGCTCCCCTTACCTTAGTGGTTACAAGCACAACACTCTTTAGAGGAAACCCAAAACAGTACTCTTGCACAAAAGCAAGTTCAACAAGATCTACAAAACGTCAAATTGGGTACAGAGACATCTCTTAGAGTTAGAATAGATAGAGAATCTAGAGAGGAAAACCCTTGACTACATGCAACTAAAAAATTGCATGCCCTAGGTTCAAAGGAAAAAGGGGAAATAGAAAAAGATAACTTACCCGTCCAAAACAAAAATCTAATCGGATGAAGGGAAAGCTCTCAACTCCGTGAACGAAAGCACACCACCTATTTGAAATTTCAACGGTGGGAAGTGGTGGAAAAGTAGAGAGAAGTCAGAGCAAGAAGAAGAAAATGAAGCTGAACTTAGAGAGAGAAAGAGAAACTGGATGAAGAACTCAGAGCTCGAAAATGAGACCTCTTCTAAGGTCCTAGTGTCCTTAGCTTCTTGGGCCAGGCTGTAGGGCCCAATAGCCTTATATTTTCAGGCTCTTACATAATATATATATATATATATATATATATATATATATATATATATATATATATAGAGTGTGCGTAACCTTTTAAAGTGTATTAAATTTTAGTTGACTAAAATATTCTCATGTGTTATTGATTCTAAGTTTTAACGTTAAGAGTATTTGAATAATTTCTGATTTTTTTATTTTAAATTAAAAATAAAAATTATTAAAATATCTCGTATTTAAAGTATGTTTTTTTTATGAATAATATTTTTTTTGTCAACTAAAATTTGGTATACTTTAGAAGATTACCTTCTCTATATATATATGAGGTTTGCTAACGCGCGTACGCCTGTTTTTCAGTTGATACATTTTAGCAATGTGTACCGGGTTTTAGTAAACAAAAATACTCTTATATATAATGGATTCTAAGTTTTAAGGTTAAGGGTATTTTAATAATTTTCATTTTCAAAACTTAAAAAAGAAAAAGAAACCCCCCAACCCTTACTCACCTCCCTCATTACTCTCAATGTAAGACCCATGAAAAATATTTACCTTAATAGTAACAATTTTATTACTAGATTTCTTTGTGAATGGAAAATATAATAAGTTTATGTAAAAAATAAAATGTGGAAAGCTAAATAAGAAATTTTGGTAGCTTAATTGGTAGAAAATTGAGGTGATTTCAAGAACATGGGTTCAAACTCTCTTCTACCTTTTTGTTAAAAAAAAAAAATTAAAATATTGATAGTGGATAAAACACTCAAATTTGAAGGCATTATTGAGAGATCCAATATGTCAATTAATGATTAAAATATTAATATAATAAAATAATATTAAAATAATAAATAATATTAAAAAATTGTTGAATAGTAAAATTTTTGGACTATAAATAGCCATGAGAGGGGAGACTATTCTGCACAAAGAGAGGAAGAATCAAGTGAGAAATCTTGAGAAATAGAGAAGAAAGAGTTAGGAATAAATTTTTAGTTGCAAGAAGAGTAGAGGTTCTGGAGGGTTTTCGGGCAAACAAATTCTGAGCAAGAAATTAAGTCTGGAGTAGAGGTAAGGGAGCTAACCTTTCTAAGCTTTTATATTATGATTTAGTATTGTTTTGTTACTATCCATGTCTTGAAATTCTGTGTGAATATTGTTAATGAAAAGCATAGGTGCTTGTTATATATCTATCTATATTGAATTTATGTGTTAATATTATATGTTGTTGTTTTGAATATGTAAATAAGAAATTTGTTAAAACTAGTTGAGGAACACTTTGGCTAAGGAAAGACTTGGTACTTAAGTTGTCCATTGTGACGCACCTCTCTTTCCTGGAAGTCTACTCGACAAGTTTTTAACTTAAAATCTTGTTGAACAGATTATGTACTATTAAATTATTGTGCAATATTTCTTGTTGGAATGAAAATTTCTGATGAATTCATGTTATTGTGCTAGATATGGAATTATGAATTATAATTTTGATGGTAGGATAGAGGAATCTTAAAAATCGGAGTTGGTACATCCCTGGTCATAGAGCAGCCCTGGTTAAATCCAGTAAGTTGTGACTAGTCATATGTACTGGCGTTTATGGTGAGTTTGATTCGTCAAACATTTGATTCTTCTCCGGTGACCATTTATGGTGATATTTTAGTATTGTTAATTTATTTTGTGATATATTCATTTTGTATGATTTCTACGATGATTGGATTTTATTGGATTTGAATTTATGCATCTGAACATGATATGAGTATTATGGGGAGATTTTTTAAGGGTATAATGTGAGTTGAGGAATATGAGCATGGTATGAGTCTCGTGGAGAGATTCAGTAATGATATGGTATTTGTGTATATATTGATGTTGAGGGTCTTGTAGTTGGAGGTTATCCTGATACTCTAACAATCATCCAGTCTCAAGTAGAGAAGGATGAATTATGTGGTGAGAGGGGCAGGAGGTCCTGGTCTATGTGCCGGTTTTGGGCATAGTGTTGAGGACTAACCTTGTGGATGGTATGGAGTATTTTGGAAGTGTATTCGTAAGAGGAAGTAGAAGTCATCACAAGTGCATAACCTCCCGTGACCGCTCATCAACATATCATCGGAATGAATGTCTATTGGGTATTGTGGAATGAGTGTCTATTGGGTATTGTGGAATGAGTGTCTATTGAGTATTGTGGAATGAGTGTCTATTAAGTATTGTGGGATGAGTGTCTATTAGTAATTGTGGTATTGTAGGATGAGTATCTGTGATGCGATTGTTGTATGATGGTATGAGTATCTATGATGCGATTGTTGTATGATGGTATGAGGGTGTCTGACATAATTATTATATGAGGTTTGTAGAGGTTATCAAAGTAATGGATGAGTATCTATGATGCGATTGTTGTATGATGGTATGAGGGTGTCTGACATAATTATTATATAAGGTTTGTTGAGTGTATCAAAGTAATTATGCATGTTTTATAAATGATTGGTTGCATGTTAGCTCACCCTACTTGTTTGTATTTGTGTATGTGCGATGATCGTATAATTCGTTATACGGGAGCAGATGGAGGAATGTCGTCTGATTCAGTGCCAATAAAGAAAGAGATAGAAGAATAAATTAGAAGAATTCGAGTTATATTTATGAGTTTATAGTTGAAATCTGAGTTTAAAACATATATATATCAACTATGAATTATCAAGTGTGAGATTATGGGATGTTACCTTAAATGTAATGCTACAATATATAAATTATGAATTATCAAGTGTGAGATTATGGGATGTTACATTAATGGTATCAAAGTGGTTCGTCCTTATGACGACCTAAGAGTTGTGAATTTATACTACGAACTCATTATGAATCATAATGACAATAATGCTCTGTGTGAACAGAGAAATGACACGCACACAACCCAACTGTGAAACCTCTAATATGCCTAGCTTGGCAAGGGCTTTGGGGAGTGAGCTCATCTAGTTTCTAGTATGTGTATCGAATGAGCAAGTGGAAATTAATTACTTTGGCATTACGATGCGTATATGTTTGACTGTTTATTGAAATGAATTATAAATTAATTAGGTAAATGAAGTCAATCTTTTGCTATTGATTTCCACATGATATTATCTTTCGTTATTAGTCTATGTGGAATTTACATACATTATGTCTAGTATAGGGCTGATCATGATTTCATAATTCACATGATGAACAAATACTACTTGTCATTGTTTTATGGTATCAATGTAGCGAGTCATGGTTGTTTTGAGTGAACTTCAATTCTATAAACATGTTTGATACAGTCTCAACTATTACTTGTCATTGATTTGTTGAATATATAATTTTTATGGTGTGGATACATGATAGGATTAGGAGTTATAAACGTAAGGTACTACTGGATAGTGTACTAAATTACATTAGAATAGGTCTTAATATTATAAGTATAGATACTAATTAAGTGAATTAATTAATAACTAGCATTGCACGTTAAACCGGGTAGACATATATATATATATAGGTAAGTAAGATATGTTTAAACGCTTTCAAATGAATGAATCAAGGAAAAACATAAGATTTAATTAATTTCATCATCAGAGTAAAAATTTACAATAATAGATTTTCCTTCCTAAGCCTTTGACAATTTCACTTGTGGCTTGAGTCTTGTAAATACCCAAAATCAATACAACTCTTCAAGTGTCCAATTTTTACCTTAGTATAGACCGAGGAAAGAAGATTGAACATCTATAGAATTATTGAGGAAGAAACACCAATATGAGTAGAGTTATTGAAAAACCAAATGTCTTAACCATTACACCAAAGATGGTCTTACCCTTGTGATAAATAAAATCTATCTTACACTACTTAAACAAAATAAATAAACAAATTAATACTCCTAGATAAAAACAAACCGACAGATCTGATAGTAAGGACGCAAAGTTACTTTACCGTGAATCAAGGAATCAACTTTAAATCATGTTTTAAAAAAAATGATAGTTAGCTAGTTTACGTTAGATTTAAGTCTATAAATAAATATATAATAATAATACTAATAATAATAATAATAATAATAATAAAGATGTTCAAAAGTCGATCACAAGTGGTCGTTAAATATTACAGTCCATAGTAATAGAAATAAATAAAGACAGTTGTAGTCTCCTCGAGGAGACTATTCTTCGGCGGAAGGCAATCGTAAGGAAAGCTCAACGGAAGGAGCTTTCACCTGGAACAGTAGGGGAGGAGAAATCCCTCTTTTATCAGGAATGAGAGGGATTGTAAAAAGATCCACCGTCACCTGATCTGGAACCGACAACGCTATCCATGAAAGATCTCCAAATAAATAAAATTAGAAATGTTTAGATAATAATAATAAAAATAATAAATAAATAAAAGAAAAAAAAAATACAACATACCTTACCATTCATGAAAGGTGGCAAGAGGGGTAGTGGAGAGTAAGATGTGGTGGTAGTGTTTTGCTTCAAGCATCGTTGCTTTTCACGATACCCATAATTTTGAAACCAACAATAAACGATATACTCTCCAATTTCCCCATAAATTTTAAGTTTCATTGCAATCTCGTGCACTTGCTCTCTATTTGGATTTCGTATCCCAAATGCAAAATGGGCCTCTAGTAGAGCAACTTGTTCTTTAGTAGGACTTCATCGTTTATATCCCAGCTTGTCTTGAACTTCCAAATTTTTTAAATTTTTGTTCATTTTTCTAAGAGACAAAAGTGAAGGAATATTATGTTTGTGTCAAAGAGGGTTGATACAATTAGTTTTCTTTTAACTCAAATTTGTCCATAGTCTAGTTTGAAGTCCAGTTTAGATTTATCATCCGGTCCTCGCAAAGGATCTTACTAGATCTAAGTCCAACAAGTTTATATCCATGATTTGTTTAAGTTAAAATAATTTTTAGGGTACGTAGCATTGTTCTACCCGAATTCCTCTATCATACCTTCAAACGAAGGGAGGTTAACAACGGTTTTCCAGCTTATATACCCCATTATTAGTTTATCAGTATAAAAAAAAGTGAAGAATGGTGAAATAACAAAACAAATAAGTATAACAAGAACACGGAATGAACGTAAATGCAAAAGAACATGGATTAAAAGAAAGCTTAAAGGAAAGAAGGAACAAAACGAAAGATTGAGAGGATGAAAACACTTACAAGAATACGAAAACAAAAGGCACACTTAGAGAGAGAGGCTCCTCACAAAATTAGGAAACTCTCGAAGGACACTCAAGGAGAGCAAACTCACGCTCCCTTATGAGACTCAAGTGTCGCTCAACGCGGAGGAATACTCTAGTTGGAGGTTATCCTGATACTCTAATAATCATCCAGTCTCAAGTAGAGAAGGATGAATTATGTGGTGAGAGGGGCAGGAGGTCCTGGTCTATGTGCCGGTTTTGGACATAGTGTTGAGGACTAACCTTGTGGATGGTATGGAGTATTTTGGAAGTGTATTCGTAAGAGGAAGTGGAAGTCATCACAAGTGCATAACCTCCCCTGACCGCTCATCAACATATCATTGGAATGAGTGTCTATTGGGTATTGTGGAATGAGTGTATATTGGGTATTGTGGAATGAGTGTCTATTGGGTATTGTGGAATGAGTGTCTATTGAGTATTGTGGAACGAGTGTCTATTAAGTATTGTGGGATGAGTGTCTATTAGTAATTGTGGTATTGTGGGATGAGTATCTATGATGCGATTGTTGTATGATGGTATGAGTATCTATGATGCGATTGTTGTATGATGGTATGAGGGTGTCTGACATAATTATTATATGAGGTTTGTTGAGTGTATCAAAGTAATGAATGAGTATCTATGATGCGATTGTTGTATGATGGTATGAGGGTGTCTGACATAATTATTATATAAGGTTTGTTGAGTGTATCAAAGTAATTATGCATGTTTTATAAATGATTGGTTGCATGTTATCTCACTCTACTTGTTTGTGTTTGTGTATGTGCGATGATCGTATAATTCGATATACGGGAGCAGATGGAGGAATGTCGTCTGATTCAGTGCCAATGAAGAAAGAGATAGAAGAATAAATTAGAAGAATTCGAGTTATATTTATGAGTTTATAGTTGAAATCTGAGTTTAAAACATATATATATCAACTATGAATTATCAAGTGTGAGATTATGGGATGTTACCTTAAATGTAATGCTACAATATTGATAAGTGTGAAAAAGAGTTATTTTTATACTTATAAATGAGCTCAATCTTATAATTATTCATGTTGTTCCTCATTGAAAAGTCGTAATAGGAAGTAGATTGTGTTGTAAATTATTGTTCAGGAAAAGTTGTACAAAAGGGAATTTGTCAGCCAATTCTCGCATAGCAGAAGCAAAATTCGCAGAGCCAGGAGAATAAATTCGCACAGTGCATCACCATTGGTTCGCTGAGCGAATGACATCAGAGAAGAATGAAAATTGCAAAATTCGCACAGCGCACCAGAGGCTGTGCGCTTAGCGAATTTGTGCAGTTGAGTGCTGAATTAATTTTAATTCGCACAGCGAATCTGCTTCTGTGCGCGGAGCGAATGAAGCAGTTATGAGAATTCAACTGTCTCTTAAAAGACGTGACAGAGCGACAGAAACACTCTCTCTTCTTCGGATAGAAGTTCCGGACAAAAGAAAGAAACGAAAAACATCTCAGGAACTTCCGGAGACTACTTCAAGGCATCAAGACACCATTGTTGCAAGGGATTGCTTCAAATGTGTACGTTTTAGATGACTAGGAGTAGTTAAATTTCTCTTTCGTTGGGATTGGATGTAATGAACTCACTGTAATTTTCCTGTTCAATATATCGTTGTTCGTTCATATGCTCTTTCTTAAATTTATTATCATTGTATGAAAATATAATGTTATTTGAATGTCTTTGATTACTGGAAAGTAACTTTGAACATGAACGAACGTAGATAGAGCACTTAAGTGATTTGTGATCTAGGGATAGACTCAATAACTTGATCATTCTTAACATCGGACTTAATGCAAATTGAATATTAAATTGACTAAGGGATTAGCATTTTGATATATTAATTTAGAACTAGTTGCTAAGGGATTAGGACTAGTATGCCTTGATGTGAATGTTTGAATGAAATAATGATATATTGTACAGAGTTTTATCTTCATATGATTCATGAAACCCAATTCCAACAAAGTTTCTTTTAAATATAAATTTCTTGCACACCAACTGTTTGATAAAATACCAAAAATAGTTTCTTGTGTTGTTTTGTACACTTTGATGTCTAATTGAGTTATAAAAGGAAGAATTGTCATGTGTTGCACAAGTCCCTTGGGAGACGATACTTTTACTTATTCACTGTATTACTTGAAACGATTTGGTATACTTGCCAATAAGTTATCAAGTTTTTGGCGCCGCTGCCGGGGACTTGTGTTCCAACACAAGGCAAATTGGGCATTTATGACTCTTTTAGACTTTGTTGTGAATTTTCCTTTTTTTTAATGTTGTTGTGTATGCAGTTGGCTTTAGTTTTTTAAGACTTTCCATTGATTTAGTTTGAACTTAACGCCTGTCTCGGAGTACGCTTTAGAGCTTGATGTTGTTATTGAAAGTTCTTAGGAATGAGATTTCAGTAGCGGAACTAACTAAATCAAACCAGATGTGCAAATCACCAGGGATGGGGTTGTGTGTTTGGATTCACTGTTTTTGAACTTAAGGCAAGTTTGACGGACGTCTTACACCAAGGGATTGGGTGAGGGTTTGTCATACTTAGGTAGGCACAACAAGAGGGATCTGAGTGTTCTAACTTCAGAAAACAGGGAAAGTGAAATTCTTTGCCAATTGTATGTCTCTTTTGTTTGAATTTCTTTTATGCAGTATGCCTAGAGATGTTTCTAGTTGTTGGAAGATCCTAGGGATGGGATTCCAACAGCTGAAAGGGGAGTACTAAGTGATCTTGCAACAAGAGGGATCTGAGTGAGGTTATTTAGGAAATCCATTTCAATCATTTTGCATATTGGAATTGTTGTTGGTTGGTGTGCTCATGTTCTGCAAATTTTTTTTTTCTATTCCTTATTTCTTTGTTTGTGTTTTTATTTTATTTTTCTATTTCACTTCTCTCTATGTTACTTTTTGCAAGTGCAGGTGCAGGTGCAGATAGAGTTATCTTCAATGTTTAGTTATGTTATTTATGTTTTGTAATATGTTTTGAACTATGTGTTAGTTGTAAAGACATGTGACTTTGTGATTTAATGGTTATGCATTGTCTTGATTAAGTTGATGTGATTCTTGAAAATGATAACACATATGACTGTGGTTGCAATGTGTTTCATATATTTTTATTTGTGTATGAGTATGTATGACCAGATCTGTGAGTGTTGAGAGCATATATTGATGGAGAGATATTGAGTTGTCTAGATATGGAATTGGTTTTTGCATGATTTTGATTCTACGTATATACACATACTCTTTGGTTAAGGATGAAAAAGGCCCTGTTTATTATTGATTATATAGCTACTTGGCCAGATAGCCTACCTTTAGACACTGTGATACATTTGTGAACCCTTTTGAGCCTTGAAAATTTTTTTTCCTTCCACCTTGAGCCTATTAGATGATATCCTACCTTACACCCTAGAAGAGAACATGTATTATGTTTTAAAAGAGGTTAAGGTTGAATTCAAGTTTGTGGAAAGAAAAGATCAATAAAAAAAATATGATAAAAAAAAAGCTCAAAATGAAAGAAAAGGTTGAGCTGTGAAAGAAAATGGTATGTGATGAATGATATATTTTGGGATTTGAGTACTGGATTGGGAATTGAAGTTGTTCTCTTCTTAATAGGTGTCTTTGAATCCAAGAAAAACCATGATTCTTTTTCTAGTCAAGCCAAGCCTTAACCTGAAAAGACCTTTGGACTTAACCAATAGTGTGTGAAGTGTGTGAATCAAATGAAATGCAAAAGCTGAGGAAGTTCTATGTCAATTCTACTGTCATGTGAGGACAAACACTTGAGTGTGAGTAATGATAAATGTTGATCTGGTTGTTCATATTCTATGCACAGATGATTTTGTGAGTGATGCACCATGTCATACTTGTTTGAAATCTTTGGGAACGCATGTGATTATTCTGATGTGCAGAGTCATTTTATCATAATTTCAAATGTTTGTTGTGATGTTCATTTTCTTATGTGATTTCATGAGGGCATGAAATAGTTCAAGTTTGGGGGAGTTGATAAGTGTGAAAAAGAGTTATTTTTATACTTATAAATGAGCTCAATCTTGTAATTATTCATGTTGTTCCTCATTGAAAAGTCGTAATAGGAAGTAGATTGTGTTGTAAATTATTGTTCAGGAAAAGTTGTACAAAAGGGAATTTGTCAGCCAATTCTCGCATAGCAGAAGCAAAATTCGTAGAGCCAGGAGAATAAATTCGCACAGTGCACCACCATTGGTTCGCTGAGCGAATGACATCAGAGAAGAATGAAAATTGCAAAATTCGCACAGCGCACCAGAGGCTGTGCGCTTAGCGAATTTGTGCAGTTGAGTGCTGAATTAATTTTAATTCGCACAGCGAATCTGCTTCTGTGCGCGGAGCGAATGAAGCAGTTATGAGAATTCAACTGTCTCTTAAAAGACGTGACAGAGCGACAGAAACACTCTCTCTTCTTCGGATAGAAGTTCCGGACAAAAGAAAGAAACGAAAAACATCTCAGGAACTTCCGGAGACTACTTCAAGGCATCAAGACACCATTGTTGCAAGGGATTGCTTCAAATGTGTACGTTTTAGATGACTAGGAGTAGTTAAATTTCTCTTTCGTTGGGATTGGATGTAATGAACTCACTGTAATTTTCCTGTTCAATATATCGTTGTTCGTTCATATGCTCTTTCTTAAATTTATTATCATTGTATGAAAATATAATGTTATTTGAATGTCTTTGATTACTGGAAAGTAACTTTGAACATGAACGAACGTAGATAGAGCACTTAAGTGATTTGTGATCTAGGGATAGACTCAATAACTTGATCATTCTTAACATCGGACTTAATGCAAATTGAATATTAAATTGACTAAGGGATTAGCATTTTGATATATTAATTTAGAACTAGTTGCTAAGGGATTAGGACTAGTATGCCTTGATGTGAATGTTTGAATGAAATAATGATATATTGTACAGAGTTTTATCTTCATATGATTCATGAAACCCAATTCCAACAAAGTTTCTTTTAAATATAAATTTCTTGCACACCAACTGTTTGATAAAATACCAAAAATAGTTTCTTATGTTGTTTTGTACACTTTGATGTCTAATTGAGTTATAAAAGGAAGAATTGTCATGTGTTGCACAAGTCCCTTGGGAGACAATACTTTTACTTATTCACTGTATTACTTGGAACGATTTGGTATACTTGCCAATAAGTTATCAAGTTTTTATAAATTATGAATTATCAAGTGTGAGATTATGGGATGTTACACTCAACCCTTTCTCTTTCATCTCTCTCACTCCAACATTTTCTCAGTCATCATATGGTAGCCCAACTGAAAAAAAAAATCAGAAACACTACTGTTAAACAATCTTAAAAAGTGATTTTATAATGAGTTTTCATTTTATAATTTTTGTCTTATCTAATTTTATCCAATTTTCACAAGCATAAAGAAATTGGTAATTGACGTGAAATAAATTCAAAAATACTCTTTGTTAAACAATTTCTTAAAAAAATGATTTTATAATGAGTTTTCATTTTATAATTTTTGTCTTATTTAATTTTATCTAATTTTCACAAGCATAATGACATCAAAGAAATTGGTAATTGGCCTGGAAAAAATCAGAAACACTCGTTGTTAAACAATTTCTTACAAAAAATGATTTTATAATGAGTTTTCATTTTATAATTTTTGTCGTATATAATTTTATCTAATTTTCACAAGCATAAATGCATCCGAAGGAATTGGTAATTGGCCTGGAGGGTTTTTTTAGAGATGATGATTCAACATATGCAGATGATAAAATTAGACAGGTTAGTGAAGATGGTGAAACTGAAGAGATCTTTAATGAACCTTTGCCTGAAAGTGAATATGTCAATGACTCAACTCTTTATAAAGGGAAAGTGAGAGATGAAAAAGAAAGGATTGAGAGGAATAAGGGAGGTGAGTAAGGGTTGGGGGTTTTTTGAAAATAAAAATTATTAAAATACACTTAACCTTCAAAGTTAGAATCCATGATATATAAGGGTATTTTTGTCTACTAAAACCCGGTACACATTGTTAAAATGTAACAACTGAAAAACAGGCGTAGGCGCGTTAGCAAACCCATATATATATATATATATATATATATATATATATATATATATATATATATATATTATCTCACTTCTCCACATGAACAAACGTGATTATAGTTTTGAGATGCACATTAGAAATGTTTTTTTTCAAATTATATATTCTTTAAAAAACACCGAAAATATTTTATACATGAACAAATTTATATAAAATATTAAAATATCACTTATAACTAACAAATCTTAAGATAATAATTTTTTTAAACGTAACAATAAATTTGTTGCTCTTTTACTTGTATATTGTTCACCGTAATTAGTATATTTAATTGTGAAAATTTAACTACGACCTTTTGTTTTTTATCTTTCAACATTAAAAAAACATGTTTTTTTAAAATTTTTATTAAAAGGACTTTCAATATAAAAATCTATAAATTTTGAAGTCTAGTTTATTTTATGTCATACCCATTTGATTCTTGATGTGAAAAGTCGATTTTGATACTTGGAATTACTTTCGAATTCATGGATATTTATAATGGGACAAGAGGTGTGGTAGTTAAATCGATTATATTAATTTCATGTAAACAAATATTTTTTTTAATAAATGACCTTTCCCTCTCACATTAAAGCAATGCAATTAACATGTATCAAGCCACTTAACAGGCCAAACCACATGATTCCAAAAAATGATTGTGATACTTTTAATTATTTAGGCTTTATTTATTGTTAAAATAGTTTTAATATTGTTACGTAATTCTGCGTTTCTTTTATGAAATTGGAGAGCTTAACTTGAGATATAGTTGTAGTTATACTTCAAATGTTTCAATAAAATGAGAAAACAAAACTTTTGTAAATCGTTATTTAATATAATACAATAAGAAAATAAATCTCAACTTCCCTATCATGTATCTTTTCCGCCATTAATATTTTTTATCTCAGCAATATAATATTTCATTTGTTTACGCGGTTAAACTAAATTTTATTACGAGAACATAAATATTTAAAAATAAATAAAAAATATCGCTGGAAAGTGTAAAAATATTTATAGTTATAACATAAATAGTGAAAAATAGGTTAATAGTTTATTGATATGTTTCAACTTTAATAGTCCATTTTATACCTTACTTTAATAAGAAATATTATATATGTTTTTTAGACTAGGTATTAAAAAAAATCAATTCAAGTTATTTTCATTTATTTTAGAGACGAAATAAGTTTTGAAATATTTCATATTTATTTTTATGTAAACACTATTTGAGAGCGTTTTTTAAATTCTGCCCTACCGGTCCATCAAATACATAAGATGAACAAAATTATAAAATTAGATTATATTTCATAGAATATCAAATAAATAAAAAATACTTGTTTAAAGTCGTATATGTGGTGAGAATGATTTTTTTTTAATAATTTTATTTGATTAATTTTTGTAATAATGTGATAGTCAAGCATAATTTTCGAATTAAGTAATGAAACTATAGTTTTATTTTATCCATTTAATTTAATTTTTTTCTTAAAATATAGTTTAAGAACAATATAGTTATAAATTGACAACTCAGCAAGTATAACAATCTTGAAACTTAAAATTGAATTGAATTCTAACCGTGGGCTTTTAGTAATTAGTTATTTTATTAAAATATAATTCTCATCCAATACGTAAAATACTAAAAGTAATTTTAAAATCAAAATGTATAGTGTGAGTATATTCCAACATACAAACTATATATAAATTTCTCACGTACATTAGTCTATTCAAAGACAATACAAAGACATAAGCATATAAACCTATAATAATAACTAAGGTTTCCTTCCCTTTCATAACCAATTATATAGCAGTGTGTGAGAGGAGTTTGGCTACACCAAATTTTCGTACGTAAATATAAATTAATATATAAATTTTTTTTTATTTTATTATATTCTTATATTTGATATTTTTGAAATTTTGTACATATTTTAAAAATGTTAACATCATCAAAAGGTTTTTTAAAGATTTGTCGGGATAAACCTATACACACATAATAAGATAACAATAATCGACAAAAATAAAAATTGTGAGCTAACCATTTAGCTAAACATATAATTAAAAAGTTTTTTCTTTTCTTTCTTGTTATTTTGTATTTCCTTTTACTAATTTTTGTTTTGTTTACTTTCTTTCATCCATGTCTACAATAATGAAGAATGAGATCCCAATTTTGTGTAAGAAGAAATTAAATCCTTATGAGAAAGGATGATATTCTAGAAGTCACTGTTATATATTTTATATTAAATCATGTTAGAAAATTGTGTTGATTACAACTAAAATATGATGGTTGAATTTGTAGATATTATTACCATTGATTTTAGTAGCCTACTCTTAGTTTGTTATTTATTTGATAACATGTTTAATTTTACTTAGTATATAAACTTATCTTTACGCGTGTAAAGGAGTTGAACTTAAAATACAATAGAAATAATATTATATTTGTGCACACTGAAATGTGAATTTAACAAAGGAGTTGAACTTCAAATACAATAGAATGTATCATTTTTAGTGATTAATTTTCGCTTAAAAATCATTATACAAATTTTAGTTGATAGACCGGTGATGATTGCTAGTAGAATTATTTTTCTTAATCAAAATAGTTTTATTAAAGGAAGGAGTATTTTATATTATTTATAAAACTATTAATCTTCTATTTAAAAAGGTTAAAGGTGGTAATATAGCCATTAAGATTTATATAATCAAGGCTTTTATATCATTAATTGACATTTTTTTAATTCAAGTGTTGCATTGTTTTGGTTTTCAAGAAAGTTTTTTGACATGATTCTTCGTATCTTGTAATATGTTTATCTTTCTATTTGGATTAATGGTGATTTGGTCAATTACTTAACTTATGGTAGACGGGGGTTAGAGGGGAGATCCTTTATTTTCTTTGCTTTTTTGTTTTGTTGAGGAGGTTTTGAGTATGAACATCTCACCTAATTTCTAAAAGCCTTATGCTTCCCATGTTGATGATATATTTGTTTTTTGTAGAGGAAATAATGGTATCCTGCAACATTTGAAATCTTTCTTGCGTGGATATGACACATTCTCAGTTTAATGGGTGAGTCCAACTAAAAGTCACTTTTACACTGCTGATACTTGTATTTCTTTTGTTTGGCATCTCAAGAGGTTCTCTCTTATAATCAATAATTTCTTCCTTTTATGTATTTGAGTGTGTCAATTTTTGTGGGGGCTTCTAAGGCGTGATTTTTTCAACCTTTGGCTGATAAGATTTGCAATAAATTGCTTCTTGGAAATGGAAGTTGCTAAGTATGATGGAAAGAATTCAACTAGTGTATTCTATAATATTTGGCTTATTGTCTTTTAGCTTCTAGGTTTACACAACCTATTAAGCTTCTTTTTGAGGTGGAACAATGGATTTCAAATTTCTTTATGGACTAGAGATACTAAAAAATAGGGTTTGCTCACTATTGAATGATCTATCTTATGTGGTTCTAAGGTGAATGATGGTTTACAGGTTACTAACATTTAGTTGGAGAACAAAGCCTATATGCTACATTTATCTTGGGAGTTTGCTTATGGAAAAATGACTTAAACTAAACTCATGCATATTTAATTTCTTAAGTCTAAGTATTAAAAATATGTTATTTAAATCATCATCAATTTGGTATGGTATTGAGTATGTATATGATGTTGTTCTAGAAAATACTTTTTTGGATATTAGGTAAGAGTGATTGGATTAATCTTTGGATTGGTTGTTGGTGTTATGACATTTGCATATCTAAATTGGCTAGAATTCCTTATTTTGACAAAGTAAGATTATATTACGTTGTTAGTTCAACCTAGACATTCATTGAAACTTTTCTTCTTTTGTTGTCAATTTATATAATTTTTCTTTTTTAACGGTTAATAAGGATAAGAGTGTACCTAATTGGATTTTGGATTATACTCGTGGTGTTTTCTCAAAAAGTTATAAAAATGTTTTACTCTTCTGGTATGAAATGTATGGATTAAGAAAACTTGATTTGGTTGGATGAGGTGCCACTAACTAAAAATTTAGTTCTTTGAAAGTTGCACTATAAAAATTATTACAATTATTGATGAAATTTCACCCATCAAAATAAATTATAAATTCGAATTATCAATGATTTTTACAAAAATAATTTTTAAAATTTTAATTACTAAGGAATTTTTTTCTGTCAATAAATTCGTCGATAATATAGATTTCACTTACTGATGACTTTTTCTATCGGCAAAAAATTTCATTTAAGGTAGATTTTTTGTCTGTAAACATTGTTAGTAATTACAAATCTTAAAATTCTTCGGTAAAAAGAACAAAAATCTCCCACCCAAATAGTCCAGACCCAATTTTCTCTTCTTTAAAATAAAATATAGAATCCTAAGGATTTCTTCTTCTTCTTCCACGTGTAGACACAACTGCTCCTTCTTTATCTGCAAAAATGTTTATCTTATCCAGCCAGGACATCGGTAGCACCACCGACGACCAATGTAGCCTTTGTTGGTGTTAACAAGACATTTCCTCCTTTGCTATACTTTTAACGTGTGAAACCTCAACACTGTAAGCACAACTCGATGTTGTGTGTCCGCACCTACCAAAGTCGTCATCGAAGACGCCGTTGGCGTTACAAGAGACACCAATAACATTACTTCTTCCTTCCACTACAACAGTTGCGTAGGGTGCTGATAAGGTTAAAGTTTTTTTGTTTTGTGTTGGATGAAAGTAGAGTTTTGGTTATAGAGGATTCAGTTGAAATGAAGATGGGTTGCCCTTTTGTAATGTGTTGGTTTTTATGATTTTTCTGGAATAAGGTTGGAAAATAGGTTTTGGGTTTGGAAGATGAAGTTTAAACTGAATGAAATAGTGGTTCGAAATAGGGATGACAAAAAAATTCGCGCCCGCAGGTATCCTCAAATAAAATTCACGATGGATAGTTGTACCTGTGAGTATTTATTATTCGTGGGTTGCGGTTAACGGGTATTTTAATACCCGCTTATAAACGAGTCGGGTGTAGGTATTATACAATCCGTATCCGCGAATATCCACTACCCGCAAAAAATAAAAATAAAAATAAAAAGTTAATTTTTATTTTATTAAACAAAATTTAATTAAAATTAAGATTAATTTATATTTTATAAGGTTAAATTTAATTAAAATTAAATTTTAATTTATATTTAATTTAAGTTATATTATATTTTATATATATTTTTTAATTTTATTTTAATAATTTATAAAAGTATGTTTTAAATATTTGCAGATATTTGTGGATATCCGCGGGTTTTAAAATACCCGCAAGTATTTTTTAAACAGATATCCGTGTGGGTAGTGGATGAATTTTTTTTTCAAGTCGGGTTACGAGTAGACACTATTTGTGCCTGACCCCTTGCCATCCCAACTTGGAAGGGGCTTGACAATGCTTCATTGGTTGGAGAATTAGGCCTCTAGAGATTGCTTTTGCTCAAATAGAAAAATAAAAGAAAAAGAAGGAAGAAAGGGTAAAGATGAACTAGATTACATCATTTACTCACGAATTTTATTGACAAAGTTATCTCTTTATTATTATCGATCGATTTTAATGACAATTTTTTTTGTTTGTAGTTAACAAGAATTCTGTCAATAAATTTTATTAATGAGAATTTTATTGATAAATATTTGGTTAGTGGTAAACTGTTGGTAATTTCAATTTACCAAAAAATTTAAAACATTACTAACGAATTTTGGTCATTGGTAATATCAATTTTTCTTGTAATGTTATTGTATGGTCGTTTACCTATTCACTAGTAGATTAAAAAAACAAGTGGTTTTATGCTCTGTGTTTTTTTTTTTTTGTGTGGAAACAATGTTGAATTTTTTTCTTCTTTGTTCTTTCACTATTTTAATGTTATACAATTGTAGGCATGATTGAAGGAAGCTTTTTATTTGCATGTTTCTTCTTTAGATTCTTTTGTTCACTTTATGAAGTCTCTTTGTAGTCATTTACCTAAAGTGATTAAAGTGACTATCATTACTATAATTGTTTAAATGATATGGAGGATGAGAAATCATAGTAGATTTCAGGATCATATTTGATCATTTACTATTTTTCAAGTTAAGGAGTTAGTGCGTGTTGAATATAATAAAAATTATATATGAGATTAATCTTTCTTGTGTTGAATATACACATAGGGTCCTCTATTTATAATAGAAATAATATGGGTTAGGCCCAAAATATAAAAATAAGAAATAATAACAGACTAACTAAAGATAAAAGATAAAGATAAAAGGTAAATATAAAATAAAGATAATATATCGAATACTCCCCCTCAAGCTGGTGCATACAAATCATATTTACCAAGTTTGTTACAAATATAATCAATTCTCGGTCCCCGTAAAGACTTAGTGAAAATATCTACTAATTGATCACTTGAATTGACAAACTCAGTCTTGATATCTCCATATACAATCTTCTCTCAAATGAAATGACAGTCAATTTCAATGTGTTTGGTCTTGTCATGAAAGACAAGATTATAACTAATATGAAGAACAACTTGATTGTCACATATAAGTGTCATTTGAGTGACATCTCCAAAGTGTAACTCTCTAAGAAATTGCTTAAGCCAAACAAGCTCACAAGTGGTTGAGGCCATAGCTCTATATTCTGCTTCCGCACAAGATCTTGCCACAACACTCTGTTTCTTGCTTTTCCAAGAGATCAAGTTACCACCAATGAAGACGCAATATCCGGATGTAGATCTTCTATCAGGAGGAGATTTTGTCCAATCAACATCAGAATAACAAACCACTATTGTATGGTTACTAGAACCATGTAGCAACCCTTTTTCAGGAGATCCTTTAATGTACTTTAATATATGAATAACTGCATTCCAATGATCTTCACATGGGGAATTAAGGAATTGGCTAACCACACTAACTGCAAAGGAAATATCAGGATGAGTAATTGTAAGATAATTCAATTTTTCAACTAGTCTTCTATATTTCTCGGGATTTGACTTAGGCTCCTCTTGTTTTGGTACAAGTTTAGTATTAGGATCCATGGGTGTGTCCACAGGTTTTGAATTCATCAACCCAGTTTCCTCCAAAATATCCAGTGCATATTTCCTTTGAGATATAACAATACCATTGTTGGATTGTGCCACCTCAATACCCAAGAAATATCTACATTTGCTAAGATCTTTGGACTGAAAATGGTTGCAAAGATGTTGTTTCATCTGAGAGATGTCATGACTATCACTACCTGTAAGAACAATGTCATCAACATATATTATCAAGTAGACAGATCCAACACTCGAGTGATGGTAAAAGACTGAATGATCTGTCTCACACCGAGTCATACCAAATTGTTGAACAACATTACTAAATTTTCCAAACCAGGCCCTAGAAGATTGTTTTAGGCCATATAAGGATTTGCGAAGACGACATACCAACCCAGAAGACTCCTTCTAAGCAGCAAATCCTGGAGGTTGCTCCATATAAATCTCTTCTTGCAAATCTCCATTAAGGAATGCATTTTTAACATCCAGTTGATAAAGAGATCATTGTTGAAGAGCTATCATGGCTATAAATAAACGAGCAGATGTCATCTTTGCCACTGGAGAAAAAGTATCACCAAAATCCAACCCAAAAATTTGAGTGTAACCTTTGGCCACAAGACGAGCTTTGAGGCGACCAATAGTTCCATCAGGACCAACTTTGATAGCAAAAATCCACCTGCAACCAATAACAGATTTCCTAGATGGTAATGGGACAAGCTCCCAAGTTTCACTACTCTGAAGAGCACTTAGTTCATCTAGCATGGTTTGACGCCAACAGGATGGGCTAAGGCATCAGTAACAGATTTTGGGATGGTCATAGAAGAAATAGACAAAAGGCAGATATAAAAAGATGAAGACAGTCTATGATAACTTAAAGCAAGATAATGTGGAGAGGGATTACGGGTAGAACGTATACCTTTTCGAAGGGCAATTAGAAGGGTAGACTTAGTTGTCGGAGCCGAAGGAGACAAAGTAGTTGGTAATTCAATTGAGTCACTTGATGGTTGTTGAGAAACACCTGATGAACTAGACACAATTGGAGGAGCACAAACAACAGGAATATTGATAGTATTAGAATGAGACATATTAGAAGAAGAATGATCATTAAAATAAAAGGAAGACTCATTGAATGTGACATTTGCAAATATAAAATAACGATCAAGAGAAGGAGAAAAACACTTGTATCCTTTCTTTGATTTAGTAAAGCCTAAAAAAATACATTTGTGTGATCGAGGAGCTAACTTATCAAGACCAGGACCAAAATTATGAACAAAACATGTAGACCCAAAAACTTTTAAAGGTAAAGGGTGAAGGGGTTCATGAGGAAATAAGATAGAATGAGATATTTTATTTTCTAAAACAGAAGAAGACATGCGATTAATGAGATAACATGCAGTAAGAACAGTATCACCTCAAAAATATTGAGGAATGTTACCATGAATTAAAAGAGTACGAGTTGTTTCAATAAGATGTTTATTTTTGCGCTCAGCCACCCCATTTTGTTGAGGTGTATAAGCACATGAAATTTGGTGGAGAATACCATGAGAAGCCATAAATTGTTGAAAAGAATGGGAAAGATAATCACGACCATTATCACTACGCAAAGTTTGAATAGAAACATCAAACTGAGTTTTAATTTCATTATAAAAGGTTTGAAAAAGAGACAATAACTCATAACTATGTTTCTTTAAAAACAGCCAAGTGCAACTAGAATAATCATCAATAAAAGTAACGAAATATTGAAAGCCTAAATTAGACTTAACACGAATAGGTTCCCAAATGTTAGAATGAACTAAAGAAAAAAGGGACGAAGCATGTTGTGAGACACTACGAGGAAAGGAACTACAAATATGTTTTCCTAATTGACATGACTCACATACCAAATTGGATAACTTGGATAAGTTAGGAACAAGTTGTTGCAATTTGGAAAGACTGGGATGACCTAACTGAGCATGAAGAAGAGATAAAGACTCCATAACTGCACCAATATGTGTAGAGGGGCGAAGATGATAAAGACCATGTGACTCACATCCAATGCCAATCACCTGTCTCGAACTCCGGTCATGTAAACAAACAAAATTTTTGTTAAAAGAAATATCATAATATAGAGAACGAGTTAGACGACTGACAAATAATAAGTTAAAAGGAGACCTAGGGACATAAAGAACATTATCAATGGATAAATAAGGAAAAATGTTAACAGTCCCAACACCATGAGCTAAAACTCTAGATCTATCAGCCATTGTGACATAAGGTAAAGGATTTGGAGAGAACAAAGAGGAAAATTTTGTTACCAGTAATGTGATATGTGGCTCCCGAGTCAAGAACCCAAGAGTCAAGAGAAGAAGATGGACTCAGACCAATAAAATATGTACTTGTGTGTGCTACAGATGAGTGAAACTAAAAGGTTGTTGATCCTTATACCATTTGAGAAATTTACTGAAAATAACAAAGTCATCAGTAATATCAGATGAAGGAGGATCCCCAGTAGGTGAGTGTGACGGAGAATCAATCTGAACAATTGCAACAGATCTAGGAGGGCAACCATGTAATGCATAACACCTGTCAATCGTGTGGCCTACCTTGCCATAATGGTTACACTTGAGACGTCCTCTTCCTGGTTTGTGAGAGTGATTGCGATCATGACGTTGCGATGCCAACGTAGAGGAAACATATGTATCATTTATGGGTTTACTAGGTACATGCACAAGAGTGGAATAAGTAGAAGTCAAAGTGGGAACAACAAGTGAACCCAAAATCTGACCACAAATATGAGAATACTCATCAGCAAGGCCGTGCAATGCTAGTAGCATGAAGAACTTTGACCGTTGCTCTATTTATTTGGTGACGGAGACAACGGCGACAACGATTATAACGTCGGCGACGACGACTCTAATGGCGACGACGACTCTAATGGCGACGATGGTTGTAGTGGGCAAGGCCAACAAACAAAGAACCTGACTTTGATACCTTGTTGAATATAATAAAAATTATATATGTGATTAATCTCCCTTTGTGTTGAATATACATATAAGGTCATCTATTTATTATAGAAGTAATATGGACTAGGCCCAAAATATACAAATAATAAATAATAACAAATTAAATAAAGATAAAAGATAAAGATAAAAAATAAATATAAAATAAAGATAATATATCTAATAGTGCAGATGACTAAAAATTAATCTAAAAGACATATGAGTAATATCGTATATGATTTTTTGATGCTGAAAATTTTCAATATTCAAACTATAGAATGTAGGATAGTTTCATTTGGATTCATGGGTCAGTATTTTTAGAGAAGTCAAGATGATTATGTGTGGAACTTTTCAACTTTTTTAGAAGTGTAGACTTCTATTTATGCTGAACTTATAGGAAACAATTATGATTTAATATGCTTTGAGGGAAGGCTTTCAAAAGTTTTGGTTGGATAATGATTCTTCTTTAATGTATCGTGGTTTTTTAAGATCAACGAGTGGTTCTTCAGAGTCTTAGAGGGAGACGACGTCAAAATTTGTATTTTTGTAAGCATATGTAATTCAAAGTTTCTCATGTTTTTTGTGAAGAAAATCATTGTGTCGATAAATTAGCTAATTTAAATTTTATTCATAAAGAACAATATAAGTGGTTTAATACCTTACCTCCATGTCTTTATTTAAATTTTTTTCATAATAAGTATAGTCTGCCTATTTGTGAAATGTAACTTTTGTCATGGGTTAAGTGTAGCCTCTTTGTATTCTTTTATTTTATTTTTTTCTTTTTAATAAATTTTCATATGATAACAAATAATTTATGGACTTTGAGATGTAGTTATAGATGAGATGTCAAAGTTCGTAATGATACCTAACATGAGCTTATTTAAAAATATAATAGAAATATAATTTAATTTTTATTAAATTAAATTTTATTATGTTATTTGATTTTTTAATTCTCTTTGTTAACCTTAAATAACTTTTTTTTTTCTTGAAAATTCTCATCAGTTTAAAAAGGGTGGAGGGTTGAGAAATCTATTATCCGAAAATATTAATATAGTCAAACTAAATACATAAACATAAAACGATAACAAAAGAATATTAGTTAATAAAAATGAATTATGTCTCTAAATTAACAAATAAAGAAATAACCAATATTAAGGTTTTTAAATGATGTTAATCCATAAGTAAAATATCCACCAAAGCTCTATAAATACGCTCACATTCTACACGTCATAGAATTTTTGTGAATATACATTATTCCTTACCCACTCATTCATTGCTTGGGCATTTGAAACTACTAATTCTAAAAGATGAAGACATGTTTAATATTCTAAAATTCTTTTAAGTATGCATGGCACATGAAGTGTTTACATAGTTCCCATATTTAAGTGCTCACCTCTAAGTTACGTTTTCTCTATAATCAAGTAAGTGGTATCTGTCTCAATCACGTTAAGTGTAGGCACAAATTTGATGGAAATAAAAGATTAATTTTTAATGATAAATAATTAAATTAATTACATTAAAGAGACGCTAATCCAATGGTTCAGATTTATAAAACTCAGATGTTACTCACTATAGAAAAAAAAAAAAACTATTTACTTAAATAAGCAAAATTATTAATGCCAAAAAGAAAAGGGATAATGGATGTTACCTGATTAATATACAGAAAGACATAACGATGCATGGCCCGAATAATAAATGAATGATTTTTCATTTATAGGCCATTCAGCTTTCACATTCAACTCAAGCCTCCATTGTTCTTTAAGGCTCTTGCCACCTTATCTCATTTATGAATGACAACGAATCTGGTTTATTATTTATTATAAATTAAAACTATTTTAGTTATTATTTATTATAAATTTTATTTTTTAAAAACTCTAAATTCTTTATATCCTTTTAAATTTAGACTAATTAATTATCTTTTCATGACTACCTTCTATGGTTTAAAAGAAAATGATGTATAAATTAAATTAGGTTGGTCATAATTTTGATTTGGATAAGTTTTTTTAATAATTGATTTTCTTCTTTTTCTCTTTTGTTGTCTCTGGGAGTTTTACTGCCTTGCTGGCCTATATTAGTTAAAAAAATAGGATCTTTCTATTGAGGAAGTTGATCTTTTGATTTGTTTGTATTTTGAAAGTTCTTTGAAAGATTTTTATGTAATCTGACAGCAAGAAGATAATAATTAATTAACTTTTCTTAGACACTAAATTATAGGAAACTAATGGGAATTATTGTTTGAAACTGTGAGATCGGTATAGGTATTTGTATTTTTGTATTGCGTTGGTGAGAATACAATACTTGAATTTTTTCAATACTGTAGAGCCAAAATTTAAAATAGTATATATATATATATATATATATATATATATATATATATATATATATATATATATATATATATATATATATATATATATATATATATATATGTACAACTTAAAATAGTAAGTTTAGATCTACGCACATTCAGCAATGATAATTATTGTTTAGACAACACATTGTTGTTTAAATATTACACTAGTCGTTTGACAATATTTATTGTTTAAATTATTTTTTGATGTTTAAGTAAAAAAGATGTATAAAAGAGTTGTTTCTCCTCTAGAACTTGTTAAGACCTTGTTGGTCTAACACTTGTCTATACCTATAGATCATTTCTCAGTAGACAAATTTTATGTTAACAAATATTAGAAAGTAATGCAAAATGAAAATTAAAATCAAAGTTATTGTTTTATATGAATTATTCTTGTAACATTTTCTTGTTTACAACTTGTGTTGGTTATAAGGAAGTGTAATCTTCTCTATGTAGCTATAGATTTGGAGTTAAAGCAACATTAGTAAAATACATACAAAAGAGTGATGATATTGTTATTAGGACCATGATATGTTAACAATTTTTCAAAAATAGACTATGTGTCACTATTTTATTAGTTTGTATATTTGAACAGACCAATCACAATCTAACACATAAGCAGTTGTAAAAAAGTTGTTAAAAAAATATTTTTATTATTATTAAGCACACAAATATCATCGTTGAATATATATTCTTTAAATCTATACATAGTCCAAAATTCTAAGCGTTCATCATTACGAGGTATAAAATGTTCTAAAATTGCGAGTGCATTTGTCGGAAATGTTAACATTTGTATTCTTCAATATGTGAAGTTAATAACTTATAAGAATTATTTTTACGTCCTTTTTTTAAAATTTATTCTTATTACCATTTATCATATGTGTTTATAATCAAGAGTGACAACTAAAAAATGTGTGTTTTTAGAAATAGGAGATTAAGAAGGGATAATCACAAGTGTTTTGTAACTATTTTCTATAATTTGGATTAGTCCCTTGAGAAATTTTTTAAAAGAGAATTGGATGTATTGTGTAAGATCCATGAAAAATATTTACCTTAATTGTAACAATTTTATTACTAGTAGTAATAAATTTCTTTGTGAATGGAAAATATAATTAATTAATAAGTTAAATATAGAAATTTTGGTAGCTTAAATAGTAGAAAATTGTAGTGATTTCAAGAACATGGGTTCAAGCTCTTTTCTACCTTTTTGTAAAAAAAAAATTAAAAAAAAAATTTATTAAAAAAAAAAGAAATTTAAAATATTGATAGTGAATAAAGCACTTCAAATTTGAAGGCATTATTGAGGAATCCATTATGTAAGTGGTGATTAAGATATTAATATAATAAAATAATATTAAAATAATAAATAATATTAAAAAATTGATGAATAGTAAAATTTTTGGACTATAAATAGTCATGAGAGGGGAGGCTATTTTGCACAAAGATAGAAAGAATCAAGTGAGAAACCTTGAGAAATAGAGAAGAAAGAGTTAGGAAGAAATTTTTTGTTGCAAGAAGAGTAGAGGCTCTGGAGGGTTTCAGGGAAACAAATTTGGAACAAGAGAAGTCTGGAATAGAGGTAGGGGAGCTAACCTTTCTAAGCTTTTATATTTTGATTTAGTATTGTTTTATTACTATTCATGTCTTGAAATTCTGTGTGAATACTGTTAATGCTTACTGTATATCTATCTATATTAAATTTTGATGTTAATATTATATGCTGTTGTTTTGAATCTGTAAATAAGAAATTTGTTAAAAACTAGTTGAGGAACACTTTGGCTAAGGAAAGACTTGGTACTTAAGTTGTCCATTGTGACGCACCTCTCTTTTCTGGAAGTCTACTCGACAAGTTTTTAACTTAAATCCTATTGAACAGATTATGCACTGTTAAATTATTGTGCAGTATATCTTGTTGGAATGGAAATTTCTGATGAATTCATGCTATTGTGGTAGATATGGAATTATGAATTATAATTGTGATGGTAGGATAGAGGAATCTTAAAAACCGGAGTTGGTACATCCCTGATTATAGAGCAGCCCTGGTCAAATTCAGTAAGTTGTGACTAGTCATATGTACTAGCGTTTATGGTGAGTTTGATTCGTCAAACATTTGATTCTTCTCCGGTGACCATTTACGATGATATTTTAGTATTGTTAATTTATTTTGTGATATATTCATTTTGTATGATTTCTGTGATGATTGTAATTTATTATATTGGATTTGAATTTATACATCTGAACATGGTATGAGTATTATGGGGAGATTTCGTAAGGGTATAATATGAGTTGAGGAATGTGAGCATGGTATGAGTCTCGCGGAGAGATTCTGTAATGCCATGGTATGTGTGATTATGTTGATGTTGAGGGTCCTGAAGTTGGAGGTTATCCTGATACTCTAATAATCAAGCAGAAAGGATGAATTATGTGGTGAGAGGGGCAGGAGGTCCTGGTCTATGTGCCGGTTTTGGACATAGTGTTGAGGACTAAGAAGGCATCACAAGTGCGTAACCTCCCTGACCGCTCATCAACGTATCATCGGGATAAGTGTCTATTGGGTATTGTGGAATGAGTGTCCATTGAGTATTGTGGAACGAGTGTCTATTGAGTATTGTGGAACAGGTGTCTATTAAGTATTGTGGGATGAGTGTCGATTAGTAATTGTGGTATTATGGGATGAGTATCTATGATGCGATTGTTGTATGATGGTATGAGTGTGTCTCACATAATTATTATATGAGGTTTGTTGAGTGCATCAAAGTAAATATGCATGTTTTATAAATGATTGGTTGCATGTTAGCTCACCCTACTTGTTTGTGTTTGTGTTTGGGTATGTGCGATGATCGTATAATTCGTTATACGGGAGCAGATGAAGGAATGTCCTCTGGTTCAGTGCCAATGAAGAGAAAGATAGAAGAATAAAGTAGAAGAACTCAAGTTATAATTATGATTTTGTAGTTGAAATCTGAGTTTAAAACATGTATAGACATATATCAACTATGAATTATCAAGTGTGAGAATTTGTAATGTTACATATTATAATAGTGTTGGGTAAATCAAGATAAACTAATATGTTGATTTTGCTTATCCGTGAGATAATCTAGTAATTTGAAAAATGAGTCTTAAATTCTAATTAAATCCCTTTTTAATACCAATTTATTTCTTCAAAACTCTCATTACCATGGGAAGAGTGGTTGCGATGAAAAATTTGGAAATGTGAGACAATTAAGGAAATTATGGCTTAATGTAAAAAATGTCACTCAATTGGATGCTTAATTCTTGAATGAAGAATATATAAGTTTTTATCTTGAACAACAATATACAAGAGTTATTTTTATTTTTCATTTAATTTTAATAATAAAATTGAATGAAGAATAAAAATAATGTTCGAGAGAATGAGGTGTAATGAATTATGAAAATTTTATTTGATATTAAAATTATAAAAAATATTAAGTATGTTGAATAATGTGGATGAATTGAGTTAATTATGAAGTAAATTATTAAGTATGAGGCATATTAATATATTGTTTGATGAGACAATGAAATAATATTATGATGGAAATATGCCAATGAATAAATATTAATACCTGGTATCATAATAACCGTGGTAAAATCTTAAAAGAATATATTATAACTTTACTTATAATTATATAATGTATGTTAAAGATCTTAAATGTAAGAATTTGAATAAATTATTATTCTATTATTAGGTGTAGACTTTGGGCAAAAAGAACTATTCTAATATAATAGAAAATTTATGTAAATAAAAAAAATTAAAATGGAGCAATAAAATCAGTGATGAGATATATTTAATATAGATTTAAAAAAAATTGTCAAGATGTATTAAATTATCTTAGTAGAAACTTATAGATCAAAAGTGTTTAAAGTATAACAAGTATAATTGGTTTTGATAATGTGCGATTAATATATAAGAAAGGAATAACATCTTCCAGATAATATAAGAGTTTCATGTTTCCTTTTATAATAATATTCTATGTATTTTTTTAAAAGCTTAATTTTACAACACTTATTATATATATATATATATATATATATATATATATATATATATATATAATTTGTATCTTACCACAAATATTTATGGATATTAAAAAATAAAAAATAAAGTCACAATTATTTTTAAAACATAAGTAAAAAAAAACATAAACTATATAAACTAAAACAGAATTAGAAAATTTTCATCTGATACTTTTAAACAAGTTTATTAAATACGTATTACAAATTTGATCTCGGACCATCCACAGTAATGAATATTTTTTTCATCCATAACTCATCCACTTGTCATTTCTACCATACTAGAACTTCATATATGATTTCTTCTCTTAAAAATTGATTATAAAGGCTATATCATTTCTAGCATTTTTGGAAAAGTTAAACAAAGTTCTTAGTTATTGCATTACACGTGCATTTCAGGTTTTTTTTTTTTTTAATCTTTTAACACTTATAATATTTTTTTTTCACAGTGTTTATTGGTGTGATGTATTTATTATTAATCTTAATTGAAACTGAACATTTTTATTTACATATTTTCTCTAAACCACATTATTTTTATTTACAATATTCAAATTTAAAAGTTGATTTAAAAATCTGAAAATCAGTTCCATAGGGCCAGATGTTGATAATACTTTGTGTTTGATCGTAATAAATGGAGCATTTGTTTTAATTAATAGTATACCTTAAAATTTCAGAAAAAATAATGGTAATGCAAACGTAAATTTTCTGTGCTCCTAATCCACAAATGCATGTCCAAATACACACTAACTAAATCATGTTTAACAGTAAGAGTAAAACAAAACACAAAACACAAACAAATTTTCCTTGTTCTCTCTGCTCACCAAAGAGCCTGAACAAGTAAGAAATATAACAAGTTATGCATAGAAAAATAGCAGAATATTGATTCAATGTTAAGGAGATGTGTTCCAATCCAACAGAAAAATTGGTGAATTTGCCCGAAATTCACCCTCAGAGTATAGTTAAGCAGAAGTAGCACTTTCACATTCTGGCTTTAGCAACCACAATAGTGCCTCCATCAATGTCAACAGCTCCTGACCTAGTCCATGACTCTTTAAACTGCTCTTCGGTTACTCCTACAGAAACATCATAGGGAAAAAAGGGAAACATCTTAGTATGCTAACTGATTAAAAATCTTTCTAATGACAGTGAAAAACACAGTACTTTGTTGATGCAATCATGAAAACTTAAAGAAATGAAAGCATGGTGTATTGTTAGTGACACTAACTTAGTGTGTGAGAGTGAATGACTTGCCTTTTCCCATTGCAGCAGTTGAAGCCACACCTCCTTGGACAGTCTTGAGGTATCTGTCATAGTAGTTAGCACCAGCCCATTTCTGGTGAGCAAGAGTGTCAACTCCATTGTTCCTCTCCTCTCTCTGAATCCTCTCAACATAAGCCAGCATGCCCCTCTTGGCAAAGTCTCTTGAAAATGTTGAAGTGACGAGTGCATTAGAATGCAGACCTCCAACTGTGATGAACTGCCACACATACCCCAACTTTGCAATCTTGGGAATGAAGTCTCTCATTTGCTCATCACTCATGCCAGAAGCATCCCAATTGAAAGATGGAGAGAGGTTGTAGCCAAGCATCATCTCAGGGTGCTTTGATCTAACCCCCTCAGAAAACTCTATGCACTCACCCACATTGGGGCTTGCAGTTTCCATCCATATCACATCAGCATGTGGAGCAAAAGCCCAACCTCTCACAACTGATGCTGTTACAGACCCTTTGAACCTGTAAAACCCTTCTCTAGTCCTAGGCAAGTCCCAGTCCCAAAACAGCTTCCTCACTCCTAACCTCTCCGCTATCTCCCTACCTTCTTCATTGGAAAGACACCTTTCATAACTTGAATGCTGCTTCCACTCATTCAACTTCCTTCTCTTCTCTTCCTCTCCAATGTTCTGTCTCTCTATTGCTTCCACAACTGCTTCTGACAGAGTCTTCAACTCTGCCTTTGACAGCCACTCATCCTCCAAAGCCTGAAGTTCTGCTCCACTTTTCCCAGCAGCCATGTCTTCTGCCATAAGAGCTGCCAA
Source organism: Vigna umbellata (assembly GCF_029865625.1). Classification (NCBI taxonomy): domain Eukaryota; kingdom Viridiplantae; phylum Streptophyta; class Magnoliopsida; order Fabales; family Fabaceae; genus Vigna; species Vigna umbellata. Next base: position 28,318,986 of record NC_142170.1, on the reverse strand, counting down.
GCTCTTTCCCCTCAGGTTTGGGTTGGTCACACCCAAGATAAATTGGTGGTCCCTAGTGTCAATGTTAGATTGAATCAAATTAGCAGCTTCTGCATCTGTTCTGGCCACCAGCACAGTTTCCACCCCCATAACATCAAACTGAAGCCTTGCTGCCACTAGCCTATTGATGTGTTCACTGATGGCAACCAGAACTTTCCCTGCCATGTGGCCACACTTTTTTGTCACAGAAGACTGGTCCTCAATGTGGATGCCAGCAGCACCTCTCTCCACAAAGAGCTTGCAAAGCTTCACAGTTGCTGTGGTGCCACCAAAACCTGTGTCACCATCAGCTATGATGGGTCTCAAGTAATCAACATAAGGGGTTCTTGCCCTCTCTTCCCTGCTCATGTTCATTCTCTCCTCTTTTTGTTTCCTGTCATGGTATTGCTGAGCGAAGAAGAGATGCTCAACCTTGTTGGGGACAGTGTCATAAGGGTAATCGGCAAGGTCAGGGCCTGGCTCATTGGTGGTGGTGTGAGTGGCTGAACACTGCCATCCTGAGACATAGATGGTGTCCAAGTGCTTCGCCATCTGAGTGACCTGAACAGGGTCAAGTGCACCAAAAGTCCTTGAAGCTGTGCCATTGGCTTGGTGGTTCTTCAGAGTGCGCCATAGCTTTTTGGCCATCTCACCCGAGCCATAGCTTTGTCTGAGGTTTCCTCTCAGGGACACCACATCTCTAGCTGAGTATGGCCTTTTGGTTAGCTTGAACCTCTCAGAGTTCCACCATGCTTGCACCTCTGCCACTTCGGCTTCAAACCTGGCTTCTTCTTCCACTATCTGTTCATGTATAATTTGCATCAGCATTTATTCAAGTATGCTGAGATAGCAAAACATGTATTACATAAATTTTTTCAATCCGAAATAAGTTTACCATAACAACAATTATGCTGTGGTTGGTTTTACCGCTCGAAGAAAAGTTCAATCAGTTTGCATTAAACTAGTTTTTGCAAACAAATGAAAGCAAAGCAGAGCAAAAGTGCAGGGAATTATTGAACTTACGGATGAAGGAATAAAGAGTGATGAAGCCATGGTCAGAACTCTTTCTTTTTCGGTAAATGTTATGACTTGAACAACTTTGAGAAGCTCATGAAAAAGGTCCTCAATTTATACAGCAACAGGGTCACTATCTAGACGAAGTCCTTGAAAGAATGGTAACTTAGATGAGACTACGGAAAAGAGAAACAAACAAAAACCCAGAAATTTTATCTGATCATATCTAATGTCTTTTGTTATTCTCTTACTTCCAAAATTCCGAAACGTGACTCTTGAAAGCTGCATTTGCAAGCACGTATGGTGGTGTGGCACATTACTAACGCTCATATTCGTGGGTTTTTGTAAGAAATAAGGTAAATCGGCATCCTATATGAAAAAGTTGATTTTATATGAAAAAATTGTGCATTTAGTCAATTTAATTTCTGTTATATTTAAAGTCGTGCATTTGTTGAAGGACTTTTATGCATTGTAATTAAGGAGAATTGATAATTGATTGTTGAAGCAGTGTATCCCTAAATAACTTTACTAATGAATCTTTGAAATAGTTTATCTTCACCCAACTTAAACAATACGATTACTAGTTTTTGGAATCGATTATAACGCGTTGAAGTTATATAAAAAATACATAATTTTAACTTTTCAAATATAACAAAACTGAAGTTGAAAATGTACAACTTTTTCATATAAAATCGTATAAAGACTATGCAACTTGTCTATATTTATAATTTTTTTTTTTAAATCTGTTTATCATCGTAACACACAGGAACCGGTTTACTATTCTTGTAAAAGAACTGTGATCTTCCATTTAGTATCATGTCAATCACAACACCTGTTCTAAAGACTTTGATCTTACAAATTACTTTTTAATGAATAATCAGTGAGATTTGTTCTTTAATTATTAGTAAACGATTAACATCTGATATATCAAAATTAAAGTACATCGTTGAAAATAATTTTTACATTATAAAGTCACCCAAATTATAAGAGGTTCACATAAAAGCAACTAACTGTATATGTGAAGACAATAAAAGACATACATTTCGTGCAACTTCATCATTTATCATAGTCACAACATGGTTTTGACTTCTACGCAAGGTTCCTACAGTCACAGTACCGTGATGAAAATCACACAAGAAAACTTGACGCAGTTTTGTGATAATGTCTTTTTGTTTTTGTTTGTCCTTACACAATATTAACAGAAAAAGAATATCGTTAATTGATTGAAAAAAAAACTAAATTAATTTCACTTTTAAGATTAGAAGGTTAAACTAATGTGAATTTTTTAGCGAATTACAGTGGTATATATTTGAAAGATTAAAATGGGAATTTCTTTTTTTCTAAAGAAGGGTATTAAAATAAAATATTGGGAAATATTATAGATATTATATACAATATTCATCTATATTTTATTGGTTTAATATCTTCATAAGTTCCTATTTTTATCCAGCATTTCAAATAGGATCCTTTCTTTTTTCGCGTCTCAATTGGATCCTTATTTTTGTAAAATTTGAACAATTAAAGGTCTGTCGTTAAATTAAGCAAACGACCGTTTAAGTGTTGATTACATGGCATGTCAAACTTCAAGTTAATGAGACGTGGCATTATAAATTAATTTTGTATTAAAAGTTATGAATGCATGATGATGTAATAAGCTTTTTGAAAGGGCAAAGTGGGAAAAATAAAGACTTTCTACTTCTTCTTCTACCTCCACATTCTCGCTCCTGCGTCCCAAATTTCCATGGCTGCGTTTTGGTTCTTTTGAATTGGGAATGCACGAACCTTGAAGGTGGTTTCCCTTGCAGGTTACGATTGGGATTCTGGCGTAGAGGAGGTGGATAAAGATTCACAATGGTGCTCTGGATGCTTTTTGAGGGTTTCTGTTATGGCGAAATTTGGGGGTTTTTGGGTTTTTCTAGTTTGGCTTTGCTAGTTCGGTGATGGTGGGGAGCGATAGTTTTAGTGCTTGCAGTTGGAGCGTGGAGGAGATTGAATCTTGCGATCTGGCAGAGAGGAACACGCTACTGGTTATGCGATAGTGGAGAAGAAAAAGATGTCGCGGCACTCTTGCGATGATGGAAGGACATGGTCTGAAGGTTCTCGCGACAGTGTCCATGGTAGCGCGAGGTAAGATTGGACGAACTCTGTCTTTGTGTCGCGGGGGTCATAGAGGTTGGCAATTTGGGTGGTGCGACTGGGTTGTCTGCTTTGCGCGAATTGGGGTTCATGGTGTTGGTGGCGACGACTTTCGCTCCGACGAGGATGATGATGGTGGAGGCGCGCGATGATGATTTTGCGAATTGGTTTTCTCTGTTTAGGTTTCTGCGATTTTGTGCTTTGATTGACAAAGAAGATGATGCGGGTGTGTCGCGATTCTGATGGTGGTGGCTGTGGAGGCTCGCGACTCTGCAGAGACATTAACGATGTAGATGAACAGTGGTAGTGGGCCACGGCGAGATGAGCAAGGTGGTCGTGCTTCAACTTGTTTCAAACCGATGTTCTTCCCCACCAACACTTGCATCTACTTCAACAACAACGATTTTGTGGATGAATGATGAGGCCTATGACTCAAATTTCCCCAATTTCATTTCGACATAGCAATTGGAGAGAGAATGTATAATACCAATTTCCAACTTTGCCCTTTCTTTAATTGAATTTACATTCTGATTACTTAATTTTTTTAATTCAAAATTTAAAATAATAGAATTGAGTCACGTTTTTAATGACATATATGTTAAAACACTGTCAGCATGTCAGGTGACACAATCCTTAACGTTGTTTGATCAATTTGACGGAAAGTTCCTATTTGATTCAATTTTACAAAAATAAGGACCCAATTGAGACGTCAAAAAAGAAAGGGTTCTATTTGAAATTCTGGATAAAAATAGGGACTTATGAAGATATTAAACCAATTTTATTCTAATAAAGGAGAAGCGGAAGAATTGTGTAGAATCTCAAATAAATATTTAAAAAGTTATAAGTCATGCTTAGAATATGTTACTTTAAGATTAAAGAAAAGTTTTTCAAAGCATATGAAAATGTAAATACTTTGTTTCTCTATATCTTTGGTGTTTATTAAAAAAAGTATGATATTCGAATGGAGGACAACACAACAAATACATAAATGTAAGTTAACTAAATTAAATGAATATACAACAACACATTTTATTCGAAACATAACATCAATTTATTTCATTAATACACTGCAATTTATATTTAATTAGATAACTTTCTTAATATTGCATCGAATTCTACATCAAAAGAATAACATTTGGTCTAATCACTAATTATTTGCTTTTAAAGTAGAAAACATCATATCAACACATAAGTGTAAGCTAACTAAACTAAATGAATGTACAACAATACATGTTCATTCAAAACATAACATCTACCAACAATATTCGTTTCATTGTTCTTCATATTTATTAAGACAACTTCCTTAATATTGCACTTAATACTAAACATCAAAAGACTAACATTTGTCTATGTTTAGTTGACTGGTTATCAAGTCAGATTTTACTTTGATCTAATTGATAACCTAAATTCTCACAAATTAGATTCCAAAACTTTAGGAGAAATTAAGACTTCTCTGAAAAACTTACATTGTTAACAAAAATATTCATTGACTTTCACCACATGACAATGATAAGTGTGATATTTACCTTATATTCACACTTATTTTAATCTCTTTTTCATGTGTTTGTGTAATAATTTCATGGATAGATGTAAAAATTGTGTTTTATTGTTCATAGATTAGTTTAATTGTCTTTGTGTATTTATTTTGCAGATGAATAAGATTATAAAAGATTAAAAAAAATCCCTAAAAATTTCACTGTGCACTATTCATCCATTGATCGACACTATTCATCGGTTGATCGACACTATTCATCTGTTGACTGGTACTGTTCATGCGTTGACTTTCACTCCAGCGAATTTCAAGACTCGCTCCAACGAGTTGACCTTTTCCAGAACTTATTAAATGGCCCGAAAACAAAGAAAAGAGGTAGTTTTGGAAGGGGAAATGTTGCTAGAGCCATGGACGAAGGTATGGAGGCACGATACCACTTCAGGAGCTCATGAAGGCCGCTTGGGGCATGTGGAAACATCTTTTTCTCCTCTTTGGGTCTCCTTCTTCTTCCACCCACCATGTTTGTAAGCTCTAAGGTTCTCTATGAAAGTGGAGAACCAGATTCATCTTGTTAGGGATTGTTGTAGCCTATGAATTATTGTGTAATGAATGATTGATTTGAATATATATATATATATATATATATATATATATATATATATATATATGTGTGTGTGTGTGTGTGTGTGTGTGTCTTTGCTATCAATCACTAGTATTCTTGTTTCCAATCTTAAAGCTTACATGTAATAGGAATATTTCATTACTTGATTTGTTATTCATGGGTATGGAAACATATTTTTGCATGATCTAGAACTGAAACAAGGGTCCTTGTAGTTCATTGGGAGATGATTTACTTGTTGTCTTAAAATCCTAACTCTTTATTATGGGTTTCCTTGTTAGATTATCCAAGAAATTGGGGATTGAGTAAATTTGTGGATTGACTTTAAATAATTGATAGAAAGGAGATGAAATTAGGTAAGTCCAGAGTGAAATAGGTAAAAATTAACCTTAACAATATCATTTCTCGTCTATGTCATAGCTATCTGTCTTCAATACCAAAGTCCAACCATGTAATTATGTGTAAATTTATCTTTCTGCACTTTTTTGTAAATTAATTTTATGTTCTTGAGTCTAGATGAGTTGTTAATCGCACAATTCTTTACTATTACGAGTCTCTTGGAAAAACAATACTTGATCTTACCATTTTATATTACTTGAAACGATTTGATACACTTGCCAATTGTATTGTATCGTCCAACAGATATCTTCATCCATGAGAATAAGGTTATAAGGAGAACTTAGAATGTAATTTAATACTTATACTATACTAATAAACGCATTAATCCTTGATAATTATAATCAATTCTCATAAAGCTTAAAGCTTGATTTAACATCAATTACCTATGTGTGATCATAATATAGAATCATCCATGAGTAATCATAATATAGAATCACTCACTTGTCATTTCTTATAAATGTGGTTTAACATTTTCAATCACCCAAATGTGATTCCTTTTAAATATCATTATCTATAAATAATTTTACATCAAGTTCATCAAACGTTATATAAAACTTCCATAAACATTAGACCTTATACCAAATCTCATGAATTCCAATTTATAGTAATAGCATATACTCTTATAATTACCATTAAAGTACCAAAATTTTAAAATTATTTGTATTGTTAATGAATTTATTTATTAATAGAAACACGTATATAGTATTTAATAAACAATAAAAAACCTTAAGTCTCTGTAAAAGTAACAAAATGTTTCATAAAAGGGGTAACAAATTTCTTTTAAAATATATCTTAAATTAAGGACCAGATTAATATGAAAGAGTACGAGTACGAGTACGAGTACGAGTACGAGTACGAGTACGAGGAATAACTGACACAGAGAGATAGATCTAATAGAAGTTAGTATCACTGAACTTCTTTAGAAGATTCGCTGAACATGTGTTTCGTAAAATAGGAATTATTATATCCAAAAATAATGGTGGTTGAGAAATATGAATTTAATAAATAACTAAAAGTTATAAGTTATTAATATAATATTTTAAAATGTTTATATTTTTTATAACCAATTGTTTTCACTTTTAGTTTAATGAACATTTTAATTATGTATAATATTAAACTATTTAACAAGAGTAATGTGCATATATATAGTCTAATGGAATAACTTTCTTTTTGCAAGATTCTGTCTAGTGGAATTCTTCTCTTACCTTCATCACACGAAAAGAGTTATAGAAGAAAAGAGTTAATATTTCTTTCTACATTAAATTTTGGTTTAATAGGTTCGGAGGTCCTATATTTGTGGATTCGTTTCAATTGGGTCCTCCAATTTTGAAAGTGATCAATTTGGCCCCTAATTTAACAAAATTGAGTCAATAATACCCTTTCCGTTAAATGCAATGGACGTCATTAATTTTTTAAACATGTGGTATGTTGAAGCATCCTTCAAATAAAACTGTGCCACCTGCAAATAAAAGGATGCCTCAACATGCCACATGTTTAAAAAGTTAACGCCGTCCATTATATTTAACGGAAAGGGTATTATTGACTCAATTTTGTTAAATTAGGGACCAAATTGATCACTTTCAAAATTGGAGGACCCAATTGAAACGAACCCACAAATATAAGGACCTCCGAACCTATTAAACCTTAAATTTTCATTAACCATAGGGTTTAGTTTTATGTACCAAGTCTGTGTTATTCATTTTTCCTCTAATATTCACAGTGTAGGCAAATGATTAGTAATATTATTAGTTGTAACTGACATAGTTAGGATTAATGATATTGTAGTAATGCATTAATTAGCACACTGTCTTTTTTGTTTAAGAAAAGATTATGTATACTGTTAAATATATAACTTTGTTTCAATTTAAAAACAAAAAAAAAAATCAGATCCCTAAATTTTTATACAGAAAACATTATGAAAAATACAATACTAAAAAGTATTTTCCAACAAAATTATATTTAAATAATGTGTCAAAGACATTTACATGGCGAAACACATGTATAATATATTATAAATAAATTTATATTTAATATGAATGGTAAAGTTGATTAGTTGGTTGACTCATTCTGACCTACTAAAATTTGATAGATAAAAAGTAAAATAAAAAAGAGTTTTAAAAGTTAATTTTTGAATATTTTATCATCTTAGTTGTAAATATATAATAATATTATAATTTAAATTAATAATATTTATAAGTTAAATTTTAGATATCAATAATTATGATAAACTAATCGAACTTATAAACATAATAATTATTTTAATTTATTAAATCAAGATATTAATTTATCAAATGAACAGTTTCAAAATATTTAAACAATTAAATGTACTATATATATATATATATATATATATATATATATATATATATATATATAACAAATTTTAAAATTATTAAATTATAAAAAAAAGCATTAAGGAAGAAATCAATATTTCAACCTATTTTATCATCTTGTGATTTAAACTCAAATAATCAAATATGAAAAAGTAATCTTTCATCTTCAAACTTTGGGAGAAAATTAAAATTTTGTATGACGAAAAGGTAAGAGTTTGTGAAATGGTTTGTAAGATTTTGGATTTGTTGAATGCAAAAGAGGCAAAAGTAGTATGGGATTGTTATAGTTGAATGGAAGTAATGAGTGATATATATGACCAACTATGTGTTTTCTTATTGGGACAAGCAACATATAAAGATGATAATATGCTTAGTGGGTAGAAGAGAATGGAAACTATAATTCTGCAAATATAGCAATCAGAGTGGTCCTAGACATTGATATATGAGGGTTTCTTGTGAGTTTCATTTACGACATTTATTTCTTTTAAAAATATCTAACTAGTAAACCAATGGATTATGCATTGTCATATTATTCACAAATAATTACATTATTTTTTCCTTTTCTTTTAAGGGGATCAAGATTGTGCACGTGCCATTTCAAAATATACAATGGGTTGGTGAAGATACTAACAAGACACCTAGCCGCATATATATCTACAATAATAAATTATTTATGTTTAAAAAATTTAAATGAATTAATAATTTACTTTCGGCACTAATATATTCATAATTTTGTTTGTTTTTATTCTAAATAATCTGTGGATATGTATGAACAAGGACAAAACAAAATTCTATCTAATAAGTGATGTGATGAGTGAATATTATTCGTGTTTTACTATCCTGTCTATCATCCACCTGATTTTTGGAGTATTAGAATATAAAAATTAAAATTAACCAAAAATGATAACTGTATTTTAAGTTAATAATATTATGTAAAAACTAAAGTAATTCTATTATTATTTATCTAAAATATTTTTTTTTTTGGATAAACAATTTCTTATTTGGCTTTCAAGTTCTGTTTTTTTTTCTTTTGTTTTGTCGGTATGTTGTATACAATTAACCACACGCGTAGCTGAGAAAAGCTAAGTATTTATCACTTAAATACGTAGTTACGTGTTTGTTTATTAGAATTTGCTTCCTTAGAGAATTTCTAAAAATCTTCATCTTATTGTCTTTTTCAAGGACACAATTTTTTAGGAAGCGAGACATTTGCAGTTAGAAAACTAATATTTATGCGAATTAGAGTGTGAGAGTAGAGAGAGAGAAAACAAAACTATATAGGATAAGTAGAAATAGAATGTTTTTTTTTTCAGCACAATTTCTAAAAGAAAAAAATAATTTCACTTTTAAATGGTTTTGAAAGGATACTTTATATAGCAAAATCGTTTAAATAAGTTATACCTATTGTTCGTATTTATTTGTAAAGATGAATCTGGGTAAGTGAATTTGAGAGAAAAGATGAGTAAAAGTGAAATTGTTTGAATTAAAAAAAATGATAATAAATGAAAAAAAATAAGAGGAAAGATTATGAAAATTATTCAATGATGTGATGAGTTTGATATAATAAAAAAAATATTTTAATTGATAAAATTAAATTATTACTATTTTATCTTCAGATATAAAAATAATTTAAAATAAAATATAATTAGGGTAAATTATGTTAAAATAAAATGTGATATTATTTAAAATAAAAAAAATAAAATTGATGAAATTATATTGAAATAAAATGTGATTGGTAAAAATTAAGTTGGAATAAATTGTGAGTTAGTGCTTAGTTTAAATAAAATTATTATTATTATTATAATTTAATTTATACATTATTATTTTTAGTTAGTATTGTTTTATTATATTATATTACATTATATATATAAAAATTATGATTTTTAATTATTATTGTTTTATTATATATCTTAATGGTAAATAAGGGCAATAGAAATGCAAGGCACCACCTGCCTTTTTCTTTGTTTCATCTCTTCTTTGAGAGTATTAGTGAAATGGACAACTTTCACTTTCCTCGCTCGTATTTCGACAAAAATCAATAACTACAAACATCCACTTTTCACGCCTTTCAATCATTGTAAACACATATTAACTATAATAAACACAGATTGAGTAAAAGTTGAGACTCAGATGAAATATGAATTATGTTAAAATGATTTTATGATAACATATTATAAATTGAAATAAATTGTTGAAGTACGATATAAAAAGTTAGAAGTTAAAGAGAAGTAATTCCTAGTAGATGATGGATAGTATGAATATTAAGTTAAGATATTTTATGTATATTTAAGTTCTACTAATAAATGAAAGTCATATAGATAAAAGCATTGGCACTAGGAACTAGTGGAGGCTTCCTACCATCCAGTGAACGGGTGATTAGTCATTGGTATTTTCGATGAGATGTGTAGTACATCATCCTATTATATGAAAATAAGAAAATATTAGATGAAATTTGTTAATCAAAGTTATGATTTTTATTAAGTGTTGAAGTATATCAAAGCATAAGAGTGGTTTGTTGTTAAAATAATATTCGATGGAATTAGCTAAGAGTGACTATAATTTGATAAGGCAAAAGTGACTATAATCTATAAAAATACTAGGAGTAGTTAAACATCAAAGAATACTTGCTAGTGTTAGCCATGAGTAAATACTTGTATAGGTTTTGTTAGAAATGACTATAATCCAAAATAATGCTTTGTACTTTTTGCAAGTGAAACTTACCCGTTGGTCAAATTGAATGTAATTTATATTATCATACAAACTAGTATAAAAATACTATTCAATCATTCTTTCCTTATTTTATTGATATTGCATTTTATTGAATTTAAACTAATTACAAAGTAAGTTTTTTAAAGTTCTTAGCCTATTAATTGTAAAACTACCGTCTAACCATGTATCATCATACAATATATACAAAAGGTTTTAAAAACATAATTCAATAATTTCTTCTTCCTGTGTTTTACTTATTTTCTACAAAATTTATATCATAATTGTTGCGTGTGTATGTTGTTTTGTAATTGTAAAGATAGTGTCTTCACACATATATAATTGATATATGGTCTATTGAACAAATATAATAGTTGCATATATTTTTTCTTTTATTTTAATTATGTGTGTTTATATATTCAAGAATTGTTATTTATTTTATTTAAGTAATGGTAACGGGACTAAGTGAATAATATGTTTATTATTAATAAATATTATTTAGTTTGATATTTTTAAATAATAAATAAACATATAAATTTAGTAGGTCAACCTTTAAATTTTATAAATATTACATTTGTTTAATTTAAAAATAGAAAGCATGCCCTTTCCTTCTCAAAATCCAATTACCAAACATGTATTATACAGACTACAGAGTTACTCTTTCGTATTAAAATAATTGCACTTTAATTTTCTACAGATTAAGGATAATAATTATTGGAAATTTTGTTTAAAATAATTTCACTCCGTTATTCAGTACATTAATAATTATTAATAATTCCACTCTTTTAATAAATGCATTTTTTTATCAATTGCAAATGCAAACTTTGATTAGTTTATTCAGAGACCTTAAATAAAATAAAAATATTCATCGAAAATCGAAAACATCGTATCATTTAACATTTTGTAAAGATTACAATCATTTGGAGAGAATCGATTATAATGTTGTAATCTAGATCATTCCTAAATGCGCTCAACCATGCCCATAACCCGCAGAAATCTTCGTGGAACTGGAAGCCATATGTTTCATATTTACCCGATGTGGAACTAGCAAGTAAACAAGTTTTTGCCCCTGAACCTAAAGCTAGAGTATTTATATATATATATATATATTCTCTTTATGATAGTTAATTTTTGTTAAAAATTAATATTTAATAGAGTTTCATAATCCAAAAATATGCAGCATTGGGCAAAGCTGTTGTTTGTGGTTAGATGCATACACCCAAATATGAGAAAAATAATTTGTTGTTGTCACCTTATAAAGGACAAATAAGAAGTACTTTTGGAAACTTATATTGGCATGAAAATATCTGAATCATAGATTGCCTAAACATATAAGAACATTATAAGATATATGGGAAGATAAAGTAACAACATTAAACATAAGGGCATTTAGAATGACATACCCCTTTTAGTTACAGCAAAATGCAAACACAAGAACCAATATATAATTGGAACAACTTCCATTTCATATCCGACACAAAATTTTTCTTGCTTCGTTATCTCTGCCATTTCATTGGCTAGTTGAATATCTTGAAGTCCAATACTTCTCTATCTCTTCTGCAGTTCTTCCAGGAATTCTTCCAGCAATCAAAGACCACCTAAGGAAAAACTTAATGTTTCATATATAACTTTCATCTAAAATGAAAAAAAAAAAAAAAGTGGTTCAACAAAAGAAAGCATGCATATACTCACCTCTCCCCAACCAGATTATACACCATGGCAATAAGGATTTCCTCAGCCTCAGAAAATTCCATAGTCGAAGTTTGTAGGGATTTCTCTGCATAACACAAATCAACTCTTCAAATTTATAAAGAAAACAACAACTTTTCTAATGCAGATAGACACATATCACATAATGTAAGATCATATATACCTTGTTATTAAATAGTTTTAGTTACTAAAACTAATGCAATGAACAACTTTGTGTTTTCAATATATCAAAAGTTATCACACATTAAGACTAGAAGCTGGAAATCTCAGGTGGTCACAAAAAAGAAAAAGAATGCAACGAGAATAGGATTCTGCAGAGAGATCAGTTGTCAGTATTCAAAATTTGAGAAATGTAATGGCATACAAGGATGATGACCCAAAACAAGCGTTGAGATAAAACTGCAGAGAGATTAGTTATCAGTACGTATGTTCATGTTATAGTATAATTATGTCAAAATATACTTGTCTAGGTATCAGAAGACTCCGTTCTTAAAGGGTACCTTTAGAATCAGCAGAAGCATTATCAGATGAGCGATCAATGTCAGCCATTTGCAACAGCAAGTTGAAAAGAGCTTTGAAAACCTTTATTGAATATGTTTTGAAAAAGAAGAGTGTATAGAACAAGAAACGATTCGGCGGTATTAATATATAGGAGGGTGTAAATTCATAGGAGAGTGAAAGGGTACATAGAAATGAAGAAGAAGAAGAAAAAAAGAGAAGAGGGTATGAAGAAAAAGAGAGTGGAAAGTGGTAGTTGAACACATGGTAGTTGGGTTGGACGTGTTAGTTGGCGTGGAATTTTGTAGATGACAAAGGTGTCGGTGTTAGATGCACACGAATATCTAAGAAAAATTATCATAGTACCAAGATGTCTGTCACAAAGTATATCTTATGGTCGTACGTTCATTAAGCTAAGACCATTAATAATTTTTTTAACAATTTTTATATTTTTTATAATATTATTTTATTGATTTTTATATTTAAAACAGACCAATCAAAACTATCACCTATATTATTATAAAAGGTTATAAAAAAAAATTATTAAAAAAATATTTTCGTTAAAATTAATACTCGAAATAGTTGTGCATTGAATTTTGGATTTCACAAAGAGTTGTGCTTAAAAAAGAAAATTCTAATCATCACAATGTGTTTTTTTTTTTAAAAGAATATGATAATTTATATTTATGAATTCTTAATATAGCTTAAGGAAGAGTTTATGAAAACAAAAAAGGGTAATGATACTTGAACAACCATTTTTGACAACATTTAGACACGCGCACACGTGTCAAAATCTGAGTGGTCCATTTTCATTTAATTTTTTCAACTAGACCACTCAGATTTTGACACGTGTGCGCGTGTCTAAATGTTGTCAAAAATGGTTGTTCAAGAAACATTTTCTAAAAAAAAAAAAAAAGACGTAGTTTGTTAATTCCTTTGAAAAGTCGAAGGAAATTAGTAGTTGTTGGGAGGGTGGTAGCTGGTAAATTCTGCACTGATTCTGTCTCTTTCTTCAATAAGAGGGAAATGCCAAAATAAAGTAAACAAAGGACCTCGTAAAACACACTGATGTAAAATTTTAAGTCACCCCAAAAGGAAAACAATATAGTAATCAATCTTCTAGATCCTAAACTCCGACCAATCAATCATCTAGAAACTCATATAACACCTGCACGAACATCGCTTTCGCTACTTTGCTACCCAAAGAAAAACTGATTTCTTTCTTTTAGACGCAGAAAACTCAAATTGGAAAGAAGAATGTTTTGGATGAAGATGATGAAAAATAAAACAAAAGCAGTTACCTTTTAAAAAATTGAAGTGTAAAAATAAAAAAGTTGAGTTTTTTATGGTTGAGGTTGAAGATGGAAGTGATTATGTTGAAGGTTGAAAAAGGGTGGAAAATTGGTATGATTAGAAAGGACTTTGCGTTTACCAGAACATCTTGCACACGTTTTGTAAGAGAAACTTAATTTACTATATACGATGGTACGCAATTATAATCAAACAAAAACATGCTTTGTTTTGTAATGCTATGTATAGATAGGGCTGAGTCAAGGGATAAGAACGTGGTGACAGTGTTAAATTGCTAAAGTTGTCACAACTTCTTCTAATCAATGGTTCCAATAAAACCATTTTTTCTTATTTTCTTTGAATAAATATAATTTCTAAGATCGTATATTCCAATCATCATCTACAGCAACATAATACTTAATTCAATAATATGCTAAAAACTAACAGATAGTGTCATGGTTAACAGATAATTTAATATATTACGTATTTGGCCAGATCTTTGAGTGAATCACTGTGTCTTCTAACTTATTCTGACAAAGTTATTCTAACCTCTTAAATCAATTTTATGATACAATATTTAAATTTCAGAAGATATATTTTCAATTTACATGAGAAAATAGAATCTTACAAATACTTGACAAATTAAGCCAACTTTTTGTATAAAAAAAAGTATATAACCTTTAATATATTTGAATTGGACTTTTTTATTTATTAATTGCTGAACCATTATTTGTAAAATAATATTAACAAAATTAGTATTTTAATTAATAAGCTGAAAATGGTTATTTATACGAGTTGAATTATCAAGTAATTAATGAGAGGTTATATTAATACTGTTAAAGTATTTTATCATTATTTTAATAAAAAAATACTTATTAATACACTGTTCTTTATTTTCAGAATATTAAAGCCGAGATTCTATTGCTAATGTTGTTATTATAATAATAGTCTTCGTTGAATATGATTGACTATCTGGTCACTAAAAATATCATTAACACTGATTCTTTTCTTTATTGGTTGATTTTAAATGATGATATATAAATCGAGGTTAAGCTGTTAACTTCACATTAAAAAATGTAAATTTGTATTATTATTCGACTATTAGTTTTGTCTAATTTATATTAAGTGTATAAAGTATTTAAGAATTAGGTAAAGATAAACAATTAAAAAAAACATTCATAGATGTTTCAAATTAGAAAAAAATAAAGAAGAAAGAAAGAAAGAAATTGAAGGAACATAAAGGCAAAATCAAATTAAGATTTAAAAGAATTATACGTTAAATTATTCATTTAGTTCCTCCGATAACTTTATTTTTTCTTCTATACATAAAAAAAAATTATTATTATATATATTATGTTTAATCTCTACTAGTTTCAATGAATTTAAACTATAAGAATTAAAAGAGGCTAAAACTGGAATATATAAGAATTTTAAAAATATATATATTAAAATGAATGAATTTTATATATACAAATTGAAGATAAAATTTGTATAATTAAACCCTAAAATATAACATTTTTTATAGTAGTTAGTAAATAATATAAATATCACTTTTCACATAAGCTTATTAAATAAAGATATTCGTCTTCGTTATTAAATAAAAATGTATCAGTAATATATTACTAATTTTTTAATTCAATGTTTGAGTGATGGTTGATTAATGATTAATGGATATTCAGGAATATACGTATTTGATTGTCCAAAAAAAAAACATCATTAAAAAAATCTGATCTCACCATGTTGTAAATATTTTTACCTTAAAAGCTTACACATGATACTTATGTTGTATATTAAAAAACAAAATGAAAGGCCATTGACAGCCATGGTACATAGACCTTCTGAAAGAGAGGAAATATTAAAAAGATTGCAAATATCATTTTCATAAGCAATCATTCAAATCTATCTTACAATATTAGTATTTTGTTTTATTTTTTTTTAAATGTTTGATTTGAAAGAAAAAATGAAAGAGAAGAATATAAAAAACTAAGATAAGAAAACGAGGAAGCATATACATTTTTGAAAGCAAACGGAAAATGAATAAAATTTTCTTCTGCTTTTCTAATTGAAAAGAAATAGTAGAAAACGAAAACAAAATTCTTGGCAATATATTATTACTTCCCAGTTATTATAATTACTTTTTGTCATAATAATCGTTATAATTAACAAATTAGATTATAAATCACTCAAAATCAATACTATATATATATATATATATATATATATATATATATATATATACTAATTTAACAAAATAAAGTATTCAATATAAAGAAGTTTAAGTGCTATCAAATTCAAAATAAAATTATATAAATACATTAAATACAGATGTTTTCTTCTTTTTTTATTCATCAACAGAACCATCATGATCTATATAAAAAAACAAAAGAAAAATGTTATTATTTACTTAATTTTTCCTTTTCTTAGCCTACATCAAACACGGTATGAAACGAAATAAAATAAATTATTCTTGATAAATAAAAGTAAATAAACGTGCAAGTGTAAAATATTATTTTTAGTTCAAAAAATAATAGTACAAGTAATTATAATAACAAACTGTCAAAATAAAAAATAAAAAAATAAAAAAGAAGTCCTTCAAACTAAACAATTAATTTTTCTTAGATGAAAAATAAACAAAAATATAAGATAATTGATGTAAGAAACTAGAAAATAGAGTATTAGATTAGATAGGTATATTAAAATAATTAGACAAGCAAGTTACTTTAAAATAATCTTATAATATAAATAGAACTTTCTAAAGCTCGGTTCATTATCTAAAACACTTTTATCTCTCTAGGACCTTATTCACCTAGAGTCCTCTACCTTCTCTCTATATCTTCTCTCATTTGGGGTGTCGGTTTGACGATCAGGAGGTGCCTAGACGATCCTGGTATCAAAAGCTACCTCTTTCACCGATCAATTTCTAGATTTGGTAAGTGAAAAACACTCTTTCTTGGCCTTTAGGGTTCTTAACTTTTGTAGATGATTCTGCTCTTGCATGAACCGGGTGTTCATCTTCTTGAATTCCTAAATTTTTAGTGATTCTAAGGTTGGGTTCCAACTGTTAATCAGTGAATTGTAGGTTTTCTGAGAGTTCCTTGTACCGCAAATAATCCGTGGAGCGTTTAGAGGGCGTGAGCTGTTGAGTCAAGGTAAGGGGAGTTAGATTTTGTTTTTAAATTATTTGTATAACATGTGTATATGTTGAATTATATGTTATTTTGCTGTTTGAAGCACAATTTGGGTTTTTAGAGTGGATTGAATTGTATGTATTGAAATGTCTAACTGTGAAACTGTGAATTGGTGTTTGTGAATTGTTTTGGATCAGATGTACTTTTGTAATTGAGTATGTTGGAGATGTGAAATCTGTTATGATAATTATTAGGCATGAGGTCAAGGGCATTATAGTGTTTTGGGGCAATTTAGAGGAAGTGAGGTATTGAATTTGAGAATTAGAGGTCAAAGGCTCATTTGGTCTGTTGGGGCAGTTTGGGTAAGTTATTTGTGACTTGTTTGAGTCATTTAAATGGTCAAAAACATGTGCAAAGTGGTATAATTGAATTTGGGTCTTTAAGTTGAGAAATTTGATGTTCTAGAATAGGATTTGGTTCATAATCACTTTAGATTGAAGTTAGGAAGGTTTAAAATCACTAAGTCAAGTTTAATTAGGTATGTAAAATCATTTAGGAGTCTTAGAAGTTGAGAAAAATAGAAAGAATTGGTATTTGGGGTTTGAGTTGCATAATTCTGCAGATTTTCGTTCTGCAGATTATGCAAACTCGCTAAGCGAATGGATTCGCATAACGAACTAGTGCGTTGTGCGAATGGTTTGAGAGGTTTTCTCTCTGTTTGATGATTCGCATGGTGAATCTGGGCGCTGTGCTACTGGTTGTGGTCTGGGAGCATTGTCAAGTTTATCCGAATGGCAAAAAGGGGACGTGCAGCGAGTGTTTGGGGAGTTTGGTCTATGTCTGGGCTTCGCATAACGACCTGGGGGCGCTATGCGAGGGGTTGATGTCTGGTACCTCTGCGAGTTAATTCGCACAGCGAGAGAGGTCATTATGCGAGAAACTCCTGGTTTCGCACTACGAATAGGGTGCGCTGAGCGAAAGGTCTGAGTTAGTCTACTCTTTATTTCCTTGTCTTGAGTTGAATTAAGTCAAGTGTTGCATGTATTGTGAAGTGTGTTTGAGGGTGTATGGTAATATATAATTGGGTATTATTATGAGTGAATTTACAAGTGAAAGTATGTGATTTCAAAGTATGGTTGATGGACGTAATTCCATGATCCTCACGGAGAGGTTACATGGTGGTGCCTTGTGTAAGTTTAGAATGATTGTAGGAAGTTCAGTCTTGGGGGTTATCCTGAAAGTCCAATGGTCTTTCATTCTCAAGTAGAGAGGATTGAACCATGTCGTGAGGAATAGTAGGAGGTCTTAGTCTTGGGGGCTTCCAGTATGCCTCAAGGTCCGGAACAGACTAACCTCGTGAGTATGGTAGCGTGAAATTCATTGGCAATGGCTTTGCAAAGCAGTAGAGGACACCACGAGTGCATGAACCGCTATAGCTCGGCAATCATTCTAAGTCCGGACAGTCAAAGTGAGTGTAGTGTCTCGCATCAAGTATTTCATGTTAGAAATGACTATGTATAACTATATGAAACATAGTTGGTAAATATAATCGTTTTCTTTTATTTAAACTAGTTTACCCTTGCTTTTTTGTTGTCTGTTTTTGTATGTTTTTTCTTTTGCGATGATCGATTGGTTTGAGCTTAGAGAGACATTTGTTTTAGTTACTTCAGCGATAAGTGATCGAGAGAATCCAGTATAGAAGTCGGACGAATCTACTGGTGTAGATATAGTTTTTCGTAGGTTTTTTTCTTATAGTAGTTAATTTATCATATATGTAATATTCATTTTAGTAGTATTTTGCTATTAAAAATGGGATGTTAGAAATGAAATTTTCATTCAGTTTAAAAAAATATAAAGAAGCTATGTTTCTATAGATAAAAATTCAATTTTTATAATTACCTTCTACCGACTTTTCACTCTGCCCTCAGTTTCTTACAGTAGCAGGCAGGGTTAAGGTTGGTGTGTATCTCAGTTTCTATCAAGTTAACCCAATCAGTTAACAAAATTTGGCAGGTCAATGACCAAAAACAAAATGCAACCAAAAAGGCCGAGTCACTTGCAGAGGGAAGAATAATCACAAATTTATTCAGGACAATTGTCTTAGATATAGACATTATCCTTACGATTTATCCCTCAGCAGTAACTTTCCAGAACACGGGTAAACAATACCACAGAAGATTACATATGACTCTAGCTACGATATAACAGAATCTTGATGTCACT